>NW_025923836.1:136629-471693 GCF_902655055.1 Lutra lutra | reverse complement strand
ACCGTAGCCCAAACCCTCCAAATTAGGAGAAACGTGCAAGCCCCGTGACTCCGCCCCAATTTCGAAGGCCTTTCTGGACAACAATGCGGAGTGTGACACTCCTTAGCTACCTACCTCCAGGCACACATGGAGGTCGATGGCCCGGAGTTAGACCTTGGAACCGGACCTGGCCCTAGGATACTCACCGGAACCCTAATTAGGTTTTCAGGCATCTGTCCCCGGGCGACCATTTTGGAATACCACCATAGGGTCCAACCTGTGGTCCCTGAGCCACTCAACAGAACCCCTCCTGCCCCAGAAGGAAACCTTGCTCTTGGGACCTGGGTCCAACCCTTAGGTCGGGAGAATCCTGCTAGGCCCCTGATCCAGCGCCACATGGTCAGGTCTGCCTGGACACCAAGCAGCACCGTGGCCTGACAGCCTGAGAAGCCCTGTCAACTCAGAACCCTTGGAACCTCACCCCAGAGGCAGCAGATAGAACCGGCCCTGTTCAGCGGCTCTAGGGGTAACCTGAGGTGGGCTTTCCACGCACCCATGTGGAGAGCTCTGCTATGCAAATTTCCCATATGGGGGACCCTCGAGCCATTCAACCGGACTCCCCCTGGCCCCAGAAGGACACCTGCTGCTTTGGAGCAGCTCTCAAGCCCCAGCGTGGGCACACCTCCATGGCCTCCTGAGGCCACCCGTCCATTCGTCGGCCATCCTGGACACCACTTCCAGCGTGAGGGTCCATCTGACTCTCGCCCTGACTCAGGGACTGTGATCTCGAATCCTCCTTGGCACATTGGAACTGCCCTGCGCTCCGAACTGAACTGAAGCGAAGCTTGCGTTTGCAGACTACCGTCCTCATACTCCTGGCCCGCAAGGCCTCCAGATTGGGACGTCTGGAGGCACAACACAGCCTTCTGCTTACCCACCAGAAAGTAGAAGAGCTGTATGGGTCTGTCCAAAAAACCCCACTGGAGGATCCACATGCATGGCCTTCAATGGCACCCCAATATCACAGGCCGCCCTGTGCACTAATGCTCTTTCTGACACATCCTGAGGCCCGACCTCCTGTCATCCTCCCAGGTAGAGGGCCACATTACCCTGCACGTGGGCCCTGCCATGGCCTGAGGCCGACATCTGTGCCAAACCAGGGTCTTCAGGCATCTGTCCCAAGACCTTAGCTCCAATTCCTGCCTATGGGGGAACTTGAAGCACAGAAGAGTACTCCTCCTTCCCCATGGCAGAAAACGGTGCTTTGGACATGGGCGTCCGAACCGTAGGGGACAGCCCAATGCATGGCCTATGTGACCACGCCCACTCAAGAGGGCCGCACTGGGCACAAACAGGCATTGTGACACTCAGCCTGAGCCGGCTTTCAAAGAAACCACATCAGGAGCTGGACGAGGCGCCCTCACCGGGCGTTTGCCATAAGCATAATTCCAATTCCTGACCCTCGGTGGGATTTTCTAGGCTCCCCGACCCAGAAACCTTATCTGGAATCTGTTCATGGGCAGGATCCCTTTGACGGAAAACGGCCCTCTTCCCTTCCCCCAGATATGCCAAACCCTTGGGAGCCAGACTGAATGCCCTGGGAAGAAGATTCCCCCATGGCCCCATGAGGCCAGTCCTTCCATTTCCGTGGCCATCCTGGACACACCTGTCAGACAGAAAAGCCTGTGCTAATGTCTCTTAGCCGAACGAACTTCAAATCCGGAGGAGCTCCACTCAGGTTGTTCAGATAGGGTCTGCCATCACCTCACCACTCACCCTAAGCCGTTTTGTATCTGCAGACCTTTCCCCGAAGCTCTGGCCCCCATGCCCTCCAACAGTGGGCATCCAGAGCCACACCACAGGAATGGGCCTGCCGGCCCAAGGAAACTCTGCCGCTCACCGTAGCCCAAACCCTCCAAATTAGGAGAAACGTGCAAGCCCCGTGACTCCGCCCCAATTTCGAAGGCCTTTCTGGACAACAATGCGGAGTGTGACACTCCTTAGCTACCTACCTCCAGGCACACATGGAGGTCGATGGCCCGGAGTTAGACCTTGGAACCGGACCTGGCCCTAGGATACTCACCGGAACCCTAATTAGGTTTTCAGGCATCTGTCCCCGGGCGACCATTTTGGAATACCACCATCGGGTCCAACCTGTGGTCCCTGAGCCACTCAACAGAACCCCTCCTGCCCAGGAAGGAAACCTTGCTCTTGGGACCTGGGTCCAACCCTTAGGTCGGGAGAATCCTGCTAGGCCCCTGATCCAGCGCCACATGGTCAGGTCTGCCTGGACACCAAGCAGCACCGTGGCCTGACAGCCTGAGAAGCCCTGTCAACTCAGAACCCTTGGAACCTCACCCCAGAGGCAGCAGATAGAACCGGCCCTGTTCAGCGGCTCTAGGGGTAACCTGAGGTGGGCTTTCCACGCACCCATGTGGAGAGCTCTGCTATGCAAATTTCCCATATGGGGGACCCTCGAGCCATTCAACCGGACTCCCCCTGGCCCCAGAAGGACACCTGCTGCTTTGGAGCAGCTCTCAAGCCCCAGCGTGGGCACACCTCCATGGCCTCCTGAGGCCACCCGTCCATTCGTCGGCCATCCTGGACACCACTTCCAGCGTGAGGGTCCATCTGACTCTCGCCCTGACTCAGGGACTGTGATCTCGAATCCTCCTTGGCACATTGGAACTGCCCTGCGCTCCGAACTGAACTGAAGCGAAGCTTGCGTTTGCAGACTACCGTCCTCATACTCCTGGCCCGCAAGGCCTCCAGATTGGGACGTCTGGAGGCACAACACAGCCTTCTGCTTACCCACCAGAAAGTAGAAGAGCTGTATGGGTCTGTCCAAAAAACCCCACTGGAGGATCCTCATGCATGGCCTTCAATGGCACCCCAATATCACAGGCCGCCCTGTGCACTAATGCTCTTTCTGACACATCCTGAGGCCCGACCTCCTGTCATCCTCCCAGGTAGAGGGCCACATTACCCTGCACGTGGGCCCTGCCATGGCCTGAGGCCGACATCTGTGCCAAACCAGGGTCTTCAGGCATCTGTCCCAAGACCTTAGCTCCAATTCCTGCCTATGGGGGACCTTGAAGCACAGAAGAGTACTCCTCCTTCCCCATGGCAGAAAACGGTGCTTTGGACATGGGCGTCCGAACCGTAGGGGACAGCCCAATGCATGGCCTATGTGACCACGCCCACTCAAGAGGGCCGCACTGGGCACAAACAGGCATTGTGACACTCAGCCTGAGCCGGCTTTCAAAGAAACCACATCAGGAGCTGGACGAGGCGCCCTCACCGGGCGTTTGCCATAAGCATAATTCCAATTCCTAACCCTCGGTGGGATTTTCTAGGCTCCCCGACCCAGAAACCTTATCTGGAATCCGTTCATGGGCAGGATCCCTTTGACGGAAAACGGCCCTCTTCCCTTCCCCCAGATATGCCAAACCCTTGGGAGCCAGACTGAATGCCCTGGGAAGAAGATTCCCCCATGGCCCCATGAGGCCAGTCCTTCCATTTCCGTGGCCATTCCTGGACACACCTGTCAGACAGAAAAGCCTGTGCTAATGTCTCTTAGCCGCACGAACTTCAAATCCGGAGGAGCTCCACTCAGGTTGTTCAGATAGGGTCTGCCATCACCTCACCACTCACCCTAACCCGTTTTGTATCTGCAGACCTTTCCCCGAAGCTCTGGCCCCCATGCCCTCCAAGAGTGGGCATCCAGAGCCACACCACAGGAATGGGCCTGCCGGCCCAAGGAAACTCTGCCGCTCACCGTAGCCCAAACCCTCCAAATTAGGAGAAACGTGCAAGCCCCGTGACTCCGCCCCAATTTCGAAGGCCTTTCTGGACAACAATGCGTAGTGTGACACTCCTTAGCTACCTACCTCCAGGCACACATGGAGGTCGATGGCCCGGAGTTAGACCTTGGAACCGGACCTGGCCCTAGGATACTCACCGGAACCCTAATTAGGTTTTCAGGCATCTGTCCCCTGGCGACCATTTTGGAATACCACCATAGGGTCCAACCTGTGGTCCCTGAGCCACTCAACAGAACCCCTCGTGTCCCAGAAGGAAACCTTGCTCTTGGGACCTGGGTCCAACCCTTAGGTCGGGAGAATCCTGCTAGGCCCCTGATCCAGCGCCACATGGTCAGGTCTGCCTGGACACCAAGCAGCACCGTGGCCTGACAGCCTGAGAAGCCCTGTCAACTCAGAACCCTTGGAACCTCACCCCAGAGGCAGCAGATAGAACCGGCCCTGTTCAGCGGCTCTAGGGGTAACCTGAGGTGGGCTTTCCACGCACCCATGTGGAGAGCTCTGCTATGCAAATTTCCCATATGGGGGACCCTCGAGCCATTCAACCGGACTCCCCCTGGCCCCAGAAGGACACCTGCTGCTTTGGAGCAGCTCTCAAGCCCCAGCGTGGGCACACCTCCATGGCCTCCTGAGGCCACCCGTCCATTCGTCGGCCATCCTGGACACCACTTCCAGCGTGAGGGTCCATCTGACTCTCGCCCTGACTCAGGGACTGTGATCTCGAATCCTCCTTGGCACATTGGAACTGCCCTGCGCTCCGAACTGAACTGAAGCGAAGCTTGCGTTTGCAGACTACCGTCCTCATACTCCTGGCCCGCAAGGCCTCCAGATTGGGACGTCTGGAGGCACAACACAGCCTTCTGCTTACCCACCAGAAAGTAGAAGAGCTGTATGGGTCTGTCCAAAAAACCCCACTGGAGGATCCACATGCATGGCCTTCAATGGCACCCCAATATCACAGGCCGCCCTGTGCACTAATGCTCTTTCTGACACATCCTGAGGCCCGACCTCCTGTCATCCTCCCAGGTAGAGGGCCACATTACCCTGCACGTGGGCCCTGCCATGGCCTGAGGCCGACATCTGTGCCAAACCAGGGTCTTCAGGCATCTGTCCCAAGACCTTAGCTCCAATTCCTGCCTATGGGGGACCTTGAAGCACAGAAGAGTACTCCTCCTTCCCCATGGCAGAAAACGGTGCTTTGGACATGGGCGTCCGAACCGTAGGGGACAGCCCAATGCATGGCCTATGTGACCACGCCCACTCAAGAGGGCCGCACTGGGCACAAACAGGCATTGTGACACTCAGCCTGAGCCGGCTTTCAAAGAAACCACATCAGGAGCTGGACGAGGAGCCCTCACCGGGCGTTTGCCATAAGCATAATTCCAATTCCTAACCCTCGGTGGGATTTTCTAGGCTCCCCGACACAGAAACCTTATCTGGAATCCGTTCATGGGCAGGATCCCTTCGACGGAAAACGGCCCTCTTCCCTTCCCCCAGATATGCCAAACCCTTGGGAGCCAGACTGAATGCCCTGGGAAGAAGATTCCCCCATGGCCCCATGAGGCCAGTCCTTCCATTTCCGTGGCCATTCTGGACGCACCTGTCAGACAGAAAAGCCTGTGATAATGTCTCTTACCCAAACGAACTTCAAATCCGGAGGAGCTCCCCTCAGGTTGTTCAGATAGGGTCTGCCATCACCTCACCACTCACCCTAACCCGTTTTGTATCTGCAGACCTTTCCCCGAAGCTCAGGCCCCCGTTGCCTTCAGTGAGGGCATCCGGAGCGACACAACAGGAATGGGCCTGCCTTCCCAAGGAAACTCTGCCGCTCACCGTAGCCCAAACCCTCCAAATTAGGAGAAAGGAGCAAGCCCCGTGACTCCGCCCCAATTTCGAAGGCCTTTCTGGACAACAATGCGTGGTCTGACACAACTTAGCTACCTACCTCCAGGGACACATGGAGGTCGATGGCCCGGAGTTAGACGTTGGTACGGGACCTGGCCCTAGGATACTCACCGGAACCCTAATTAGGTTTTCAGGCATCTGTCCGCGGGCTACCACTTTGGAATACCACCATAGGGTCCAACCTTTGCTCCCTGAGCCACACAACAGAAACCCCCGTGACACAGAAGGAAACCATCCTCTTAGAGACCTGGGTCCAACCCTTAGTGTGGGAGAATCCTGCTTGGCCCCTGAGCCGCCACCACCTTGTCAGGTCTGCCTGGACACCAAGCAGCATCGTGACCTGTGAGCCTGAGAAGTCCTGTCAACTCAGAACCCTTGGAACCTCACCCCAGAGGCAGCAGATAGAACCGGCCCTGTTCAGCGGCTGCAGAGGTAACCTGAGGTGGGCTTTCCAGGCATCCATGTGGAGAGCTCTGCTATGCAAATTTTCCATACGGGGGACCCTCGAGCCATTCAACCGGACTCCCCCTGGCCCCAGAAGGACACCTGCTGGTTTGGAGCAGCTACAAGCCCCAGCTAGGGCACACCTCCATGGCCACGTGCGGCCACCCGTCCATTCGTCGGCCATCCTGGGCAGCACTTCCAGCATGTGGGTCCATCTGACACTCACCCTGACTCAGGTACTGTGATCTCGCATCCTCCGCGGCACATTGGAACTGCCCTGCGCTCCGAACTGAACTGAACCCTAGCTTGCGTTTTCAGACTACCGTCCTCATACTCCTGGCCTGCAAGGCCTCCAGATTGGGAAGTCTGGAGGCACAACACAGCCTTCTGCTTACCCACCAGAAAGTAGAAGAGCTGTATGGGTCTGTCCAAAAAACCCCACGGAGGATCCACATGCATGGCCTTCAATGGCACCCCAATATCACAGGCCGCCCTGTGCACTAATGCTCTTTCTGACACATCCTGAGGCCCGACCTCCTGTCATCCTCCCAGGTAGAGGGCCACCTTACCCTGCACGTGGACCCTGCCATGGCCTGAGGCCGACATCTGTGCCAAACCAGGGTCTTCAGGCATCTGTCCCAAGACCTTAGCTCCAATTCCTGCCTATGGGGGACCTTGAAGCACAGAAGAGTACTCCTCCTTCCCCATGGCAGAAAACGGTGCTTTGGACATGGGCGTCCGAACCGTAGGGGACAGCCCAATGCATGGCCTATGTGACCACGCCCACTCAAGAGGGCCGCACTGGGCACAAACAGGCATTGTGACACTCAGCCTGAGCCGGCTTTCAAAGAAACCACATCAGGAGCTGGACGAGGAGCCCTCACCGGGCGTTTGCCATAAGCATAATTCCAATTCCTAACCCTCGGTGGGATTTTCTAGGCTCCCCGACCCAGAAACCTTATCTGGAATCCTGTTCATGGGCAGGATCCCTTCGACGGAAAACGGCCCTCTTCCCTTCCCCCAGATATGCCAAACCCTTGGGAGCCAGACTGAATGCCCTGGGAAGAAGATTCCCCCATGGCCCCATGAGGCCAGTCCTTCCATTTCCGTGGCCATTCTGGACACACCTGTCAGACAGAAAAGCCTGTGCTAATGTCTCTTAGCCGCACGAACTTCAAATCCGGAGGAGCTCCCCTCAGGTTGTTCAGATAGGGTCTGCCATCACCTCACCACTCACCCTAACCCGTTTTGTATCTGCAGACCTTTCCCCGAAGCTCTGGCCCCCATGCCCTCCAAGAGTGGGCATCCAGAGCCACACCACAGGAATGGGCCTGCCGGCCCAAGGAAACTCTGCCGCTCACCGTAGCCCAAACCCTCCAAATTAGGAGAAACGTGCAAGCCCCGTGACTCCGCCCCAATTTCGAAGGCCTTTCTGGACAACAATGCGTAGTGTGACACTCCTTAGCTACCTACCTCCAGGCACACATGGAGGTCGATGGCCCGGAGTTAGACCTTGGAACCGGACCTGGCCCTAGGATACTCACTGGAACCCTAATTAGGTTTTCAGGCATCTGTCCCCTGGCGACCATTTTGGAATACCACCATAGGGTCCAACCTGTGGTCCCTGAGCCACTCAACAGAACCCCTCGTGTCCCAGAAGGAAACCTTGCTCTTGGGACCTGGGTCAAACCCTTAGGTCGGGAGAATCCTGCTTGGCCCCTGAGCCAGCGCCACATGGTCAGGTCTGCCTGGACACCAAGCAGCACCGTGGCCTGGCAGCCTGAGAAGCCCTGTCAACTCAGAACCCTTGGAACCTCACCCCAGAGGCAGCAGATAGAACCGGCCCTGTTCAGCGGCTCTAGGGGTAACCTGAGGTGGGCTTTCCACGCACCCATGTGGAGAGCTCTGCTATGCAAATTTCCCATATGGGGGACCCTCGAGCCATTCAACCGGACTCCCCCTGGCCCCAGAAGGACACCTGCTGCTTTGGAGCAGCTCACAAGCCCCAGCGTGGGCACACCTCCATGGCCTCCTGAGGCCACCCGTCCATTCGTCGGCCATCCTGGACACCACTTCCAGCGTGAGGGTCCATCTGACACTCGCCCTGACTCAGGGACTGTGATCTCGAATCCTCCTTGGCACATTGGAACTGCCCTGCGCTCCGAACTGAACTGAAGCGAAGCTTGCGTTTTCAGACTACCGTCCTCATACTCCTGGCCCGCAAGGCCTCCAGATTGGGACGTCTGGAGGCACAACACAGCCTTCTGCTTACCCACCAGAAAGTAGAAGAGCTGTATGGGTCTGTCCAAAAAACCCCACTGGAGGATCCACATGCATGGCCTTCAATGGCACCCCAATATCACAGGCCGCCCTGTGCACTAATGCTCTTTCTGACACATCCTGAGGCCCGACCTCCTGTCATCCTCCCAGGTAGAGGGCCACATTACCCTGCACGTGGGCCCTGCCATGGCCTGAGGCCGACATCTGTGCCAAACCAGGGTCTTCAGGCATCTGTCCCAAGACCTTAGCTCCAATTCCTGCCTATGGGGGACCTTGAAGCACAGAAGAGTACTCCTCCTTCCCCATGGCAGAAAACGGTGCTTTGGACATGGGCGTCCGAACCGTAGGGGACAGCCCAATGCATGGCCTATGTGACCACGCCCACTCAAGAGGGCCGCACTGGGCACAAACAGGCATTGTGACACTCAGCCTGAGCCGGCTTTCAAAGAAACCACATCAGGAGCTGGACGAGGAGCCCTCACCGGGCGTTTGCCATAAGCATAATTCCAATTCCTAACCCTCGGTGGGATTTTCTAGGCTCCCCGACCCAGAAACCTTATCTGGAATCCGTTCATGGGCAGGATCCCTTCGACGGAAAACGGCCCTCTTCCCTTCCCCCAGATATGCCAAACCCTTGGGAGCCAGACTGAATGCCCTGGGAAGAAGATTCCCCCATGGCCCCATGAGGCCAGTCCTTCCATTTCCGTGGCCATTCTGGACACACCTGTCAGACAGAAAAGCCTGTGCTAATGTCTCTTAGCCGCACGAACTTCAAATCCGGAGGAGCTCCCCTCAGGTTGTTCAGATAGGGTCTGCCATCACCTCACCACTCACCCTAACCCGTTTTGTATCTGCAGACCTTTCCCCGAAGCTCTGGCCCCCATGCCCTCCAAGAGTGGGCATCCAGAGCCACACCACAGGAATGGGCCTGCCGGCCCAAGGAAACTCTGCCGCTCACCGTAGCCCAAACCCTCCAAATTAGGAGAAACGTGCAAGCCCCGTGACTCCGCCCCAATTTCGAAGGCCTTTCTGGACAACAATGCGGAGTGTGACACTCCTTAGCTACCTACCTCCAGGCACACATGGAGGTCGATGGCCCGGAGTTAGACCTTGGAACCGGACCTGGCCCTAGGATACTCACCGGAACCCTAATTAGGTTTTCAGGCATCTGTCCCCGGGCGACCATTTTGGAATACCACCATAGGGTCCAACCTGTGGTCCCTGAGCCACTCAACAGAACCCCTCCTGCCCCAGAAGGAAACCTTGCTCTTGGGACCTGGGTCCAACCCTTAGGTCGGGAGAATCCTGCTAGGCCCCTGATCCAGCGCCACATGGTCAGGTCTGCCTGGACACCAAGCAGCACCGTGGCCTGACAGCCTGAGAAGCCCTGTCAACTCAGAACCCTTGGAACCTCACCCCAGAGGCAGCAGATAGAACCGGCCCTGTTCAGCGGCTCTAGGGGTAACCTGAGGTGGGCTTTCCACGCACCCATGTGGAGAGCTCTGCTATGCAAATTTCCCATATGGGGGACCCTCGAGCCATTCAACCGGACTCCCCCTGGCCCCAGAAGGACACCTGCTGCTTTGGAGCAGCTCACAAGCCCCAGCGTGGGCACACCTCCATGGCCTCCAGAGGCCACCTGTCCATTCGTTGGCCATCCTGGACACCAATTCCAGTGTGAGGGTCCATCTGACACTCGCCCTGACTCAGGTACTGTGATCTCGAATCCTCCGTGGCACATTGGACATGCCCTGCGCTACGAACTGAACTGTACCTAAGCTTGCGTTTTCAGACTACCGTACACATAAACCTTTCTCGCAAGGCCTCCAGATTGGGATGTCTAGGCACAATACAGCCTACTGCTTACCCACCAGAAAGTAGAAATGCTGTATGGGTCTGCCCAAAAAACCCCACAGGAGGATCCACATGAATGGTCTTCAATGGCACCCCAATATCACAGGCCGCCCTGTGCACTAATGCTCTTTCTGACACATCCTGAGGTCCGACCTCCTGTCATCCTCCCAGGTAGAGGGCCACCTTACCCTGCACGTGCGACCTGCCATGGCCTGAGGACGACATCTCTGCCAAACCTGGGTCTTCAGGCATCTGTCCCAGACCTTGGCTCCAATTCCTGCCTATGGGGGACCTTGAAGCACAGAAGAGTACTCCTCCTTCCCCATGGCAGAAAACGGTGCTTTGGACATGGGCGTCCGAACCGTAGGGGACAGCCAAATGCATGGCCTATGTGACCACGCCCACTCAAGAGGGCCGCACTGGGCACAAACAGGCATTGTGACACTCAGCCTGAGCCGGCTTTCAAAGAAACCACATCAGGAGCTGGACGAGGAGCCCTCACCGGGCGTTTGCCATAAGCATAATTCCAATTCCTAACCCTCGGTGGGATTTTCTAGGCTCCCCGACCCAGAAACCTTATCTGGAATCCGTTCATGGGCAGGATCCCTTCGACGGAAAACGGCCCTCTTCCCTTCCCCCAGATATGCCAAACCCTTGGGAGCCAGACTGAATGCCCTGGGAAGAAGATTCCCCCATGGCCCCATGAGGCCAGTCCTTCCATTTCCGTGGCCATTCTGGACACACCTGT
Source organism: Lutra lutra (assembly GCF_902655055.1). NCBI lineage: Eukaryota > Metazoa > Chordata > Mammalia > Carnivora > Mustelidae > Lutra > Lutra lutra. Next base: position 460,662 of record NW_025923836.1, on the reverse strand, counting down.
CAGACAGAAAAGCCCGTGCAAATGTCTCTGATCCGCACGAACTTCAAATCCGGAGGAGCTCACCTCAGGTTGTTCACATAGGGTCTGCCATCACCTCACCACTCACCCTAACCCGCTTTCTGTCTGCATCTCTTTCCCCGAAGCTCTGGCCCCCGTGGCCTCCAAGAGTGGGCATCCGGAGACACAACACAGCAATGGGCCTGCGTGCCCAAGGAAACTCTGCCTCTCACCATAGCCCAAACCCTCCAAATTAGGAGAAACGTGCAAGCCCCGTGACTCCACCCCAATTTGGAAGGCCTTTAGGGACAACAATGCGTGGTGTGACACTCCATAGCTACTTACCTCCAGGCACACGTGGAGGTCGATGGCCCGGAGTTAGACGTTGGAAACGGACCTGGCCCTAGGATACTCAACGGAACCCTAATTAGGTTTTCAGGCATCTGTCCCCGGGCGACCATTTTGGAATACCACCATAGGGTCCAACCTGTGGTCCCTGAGCCACACAACAGAACCCCTCTTGCCCAGGAAGGAAACCTTGCTCTTGGGACCTGGGTCCAACCCTTAGGTCGGGAGAATCCTGCTTGGCCCCTGAGCCAGCGCCACATGGTCAGGTCTGCCTGGACACCAAGCAGCATCGTGGCCTGGCAGCCTGAGAAGCCCTGTCAACTCAGAACCCTTGGAACCTCACCCCAGAGGCAGCAGATAGAACCGGCCCTGTTCAGCGGCTCTAGGGGTAACCTGAGGTGGGCTTTCCAGGCATCCATGTGGAGAGCTCTGCTATGCAAATTTTCCATACGGGGGACCCTCGAGCCATTCAACCGGACTCCCCCTGGCCCCAGAAGGACACCTGCTGGTTTGGAGCAGCTCACAAGCCCCAGCGTGGGCACACCTCCATGGCCACGTGCGGCCACCCGTCCATTCATCGGCCATCCTGGGCAGCACTTCCAGCATGTGGGTCCATCTGACACTCACCCTGACTCAGGTACTGTGATCTCGCATCCTCCGCGGCACATTGGAACTGCCCTGCGCTCCGAACTGAACTGAACAGAAGCTTGCGTTTCAGACTACCGTCCTCATACTCCTGGCCCGCAAGGCCTCCAGATTGGGATGTCTGGAGGCACAACACAGCCTTCTGCTTACCCACCAGAAAGAAGAAGTGCTGTATGGGTCTGCCCAAAAAACCCCACAGGAGGATCCACATGCATGGCCTTCAATGGCACCCCAATATCACAGGCCGCCCTGTGCACTAATGCTCTTTCTGACACATCCTGAGGCCCGACCTCCTGTCATCCTCCCAGGTAGAGGGCCACCTTATCCTGCACGTGGGCCCTGCCATGGCCTGAGGCCGACATCTGTGCCAAACCTGGGTCTTCAGGCATCTGTCCCAAGACCTTGGATCCAATTCCTGCCTATGGGGGACCTTGAAGCACAGAAGAGTACTCCTCCTTCCCCATGGCAGGAAAACGGTGTTTTGGACATGGGCGTCCGAACCGTAGGGGACAGCCAAATGCAGGTCCCGTGAGACAACGCCCACTCAAGTCGGCCACACTGGGCACAAACAGGCATTGTGACACTCAGCCTGAGCCGACTTTCAAAGAAACCACATCAGGAGCTGGACGAGGAGCTCTCACCGTGCGTTTGCCGTAACCATAAGTCCAATTCCTAACCCTCGGTGGGATTTTTCTAGTCTCCCCGACGCAGAAACCTTATCTGGAATCCGTTCATGGGCAGGATCCCTTCGATGGAAAACGGCCCTCTTCCCTTCCCCCAGATATGCCAAACTCTTGGGAGCCAGAATGAATGCCCTGGGAAGAAGATTCTCCCATGGCCCCATGAGGCCAGTCCTTCCATTTCCGTGGCCATCCTGAACACACCTTTCAGACAGAAAAGCCTGCGCAAATGTCTCTGAGCCGCACGAACTTCAAATCCGGAGGAGCTCCCCTCAGGTTGTTCAGATAGGGTCTGCCATCACCTCACCACTCACCCTAACCCGTTTTGTGTCTGCAGATCTTTCCCCAAAGCTCTGGCCCCCGTGGCCTCCAAGAGTGGGCATCCGGAGCCACACCACAGGAATGGGCCTGCCTGCCCAAGGAAACTCTGCCTCTCACCGAAGCCCAAACCCTCCAAATTAGGAGAAAAGTGCAAGCCCCGTGACTCCGCCCCAATTTCGAAGGCCTTTCTGGACAACAATGCGTAGTGTGGCACACCTTAGTTACCTACCTCCAGGCACACATGGAGGTCGATGGCCCGGAGTTAGACGTTGGAACCGGACCTGGCCCTAGGATACTCACCGGAACCCTAATTAGGTTTTCAGGCATCTGTCCCTGGGCTACGATTTTGGAATACCACCATAGGGTCCATCCTGTGGTCCCTGAGCCACATAACAGAACCCCTCGTGCCCCAGAAGGAAACCTTGCTCTTGGGACCTGGGTCCAACCCTTAGGTCGGGAGAATCCTGCTTGGCCCCTGAGCCACCGCCACATGGTCAGGTCTGCCTGGACACCAAGCAGCATCGTGGCCTGGCAGCCTGAGAAGCCCTGTCAAGGCAGAACCCTTGGAACCTCACCCCAGAGGCAGCAGATAGAACCGGCCCTGTTCAGCAGCAGTAGGGGTAACCTGAGTTGGGATTTCCACGCATCCATGTGGAGAGCTCTGCTATGCAAATTTCCCATATGGGGGACCCTCGAGCCATTCAACCGGACTCCCCCTGGCCCCAGAAGGACTCCTGCTGCTTTGGGGCAGCTCACAAGCCCTAGCTTGGGCACATTTCCATGGCCTCCTGGGGCCACGCGTCCATTCGTAGGCCATCTTGGACACCACTTCCAGCGTGAGGGTCCATCTGACACTCGCCCGGACTCAGGTACTGTGATCTCACATCATGCGCGGCACATCGGAACTGCCCTGCGCTCCGAACTGAACTGAACCGAAGCTTGCGTTTTCAGACTACCGTCCTCATACTCCTGGCCCAAAGGCCTCCAGATTGGGATGTCTGGAGGCACAACAGAGCCTTCTGCTTACCCACCAGAAAGAAGAAGTGCTGTATGGGTCTGCCCAAAAAACCCCACAGGAGGATCCACATGCATGGCCTTCAATGGCACCCCAATATCTCAGGCCGCCCTGTGCACTAATGCTCTTTCTGACACATCCTGAGGCCCGACCTCCTGTCATCCTCCAAGGTAGAGGGACACCTTACCCTGCATGTGGGCCCTGCCATATCCTGAGGCCGACACATCTGCCAAACCTGGGTCTTCAGGCATCTGTCCCAAGACCTTGGCTCCAATTCCTGCCTATGGGGGACCTTGAAGCACAGAAGAGTACTCCTCCTTCCCCATGGCAGAAAACGGTGCTTTGGACATGGGCGTCCGAACCGTAGGGGACAGCCAAATGCATGGCCTAGGAGACAACACCCACTCAAGAGGGCCGCACTGGGCACAAACAGGCATTGTGACACTCAGCCCGAGCCGGCTTTCAAAGAAACCACATCAGGAGCTGGACGAGGAGCCCTCACCGGGAGTTTGCCATAACCCTAAGTCCAATTCCTAACCCTCGGTGGTATTTTTCTAGGCTCCCCGACCCAGAAACCTTATCTGGAATCCGTTCATGTGCAGGATTCCCTTCGACGGAAAACGGCCCTCTTCCCTTCCCCCAGATATGCCAAACTCTTGGGAGCCAGACTGAATGCCCTGGGAAGAAGATTCTCCCATGGCCCCATGAGGCCAGGCCTTCAATTTCCGTGGCCGTTCTGGACACACCTTTCAGACAGAAAAGCCTGCGCAAATGTCGGAGCCGCACGATGTTCAAGTCCGGAGGAGTTCCCCTCAGGTTGTTCAGATAGGGTCTGCCATCACCTCACCACACACCCTAACCGTTTTTTTGTCTGCAGATCTTTCCCCGAAGCTCTGGCCCCCGTGGCCTCCAAGAGTGGGTATCTGAGTCAGACCACAGGAATTGGCCTGCCTGCCCAAGGAAACTCTGCCTCTCACCGGAGTCCAAACCCTCCAAATTAGGAGAAACGTGCAAGCCCCGTGACTCCGCCCCAATTTCGAAGGCCTTTCTGGACAACAATGCGTAGTGTGACACTCCTTAGCTACCTACCTCCAGGCACACATGGAGATCGATGGCCCGGAGTTAGACACTGGATGCAGACCTGGCCCTAGGGTACTCACCGGAACCCTAATTAGATTTTCAGGCATCTGTCCCTGGGCGACGATTTTGGAATACCACCGTAGGGTCCAACCTGTGGTCCCTGAGCCACACAACAGAAACACTCGTGCCCAAGAAGTGAACCTTGCTCTTGGGACCTGGGTCCAACCCTTAGGTCGGGAGAATCCTGCTTGGCCCCTGATCCAGCGCCACATGGTCAGGTCTGCCTGGACACCAAGCAGCACCGTGGCCTGGCAGCCTGAGAAGCCCTGTCAACTCAGAACCCTTGGAACCTCACCCCAGAGGCAGCAGATAGAACCGGCCCTGTTCAGCAGCTCTAGGGGTAACCTGAAGTGGGCTTTCCACGCACCCATGTGGAGAGCTCTGCTATGCAAATTTCCCATATGGGGGACCCTCGAGCCATTCAACCGGACTCCCCCTGGCCCCAGAAGGACACCTGCCGTCTTGGGGCAGCTCACAAGCCCCAGCTTGGGCACATCTCCATGGCCTCCTGAGGCCACCCGTCCATTCGTAGGCCATCGTGGACACCACTTCCAGCGTGAGGGTCCATCTGACACTCGCCCGGACTCAGGTACTGTGATCTCACATCATGCGCGGCACATCGGAAATGCCCTGCGCTCCGAACTGAACTGAACCGAAGCTTGCGTTTTCAGACTACCGTCCTCATACTCCTGGCCCGCAAGGCCTACAGATTGGGATGTCTGGAGGCACAACAGAGCCTTCTGCTTACCCACCAGAAAGAAGAAGTGCTGTATGCTTCTGCCCAAAAACCCCACAGGACGATCCACATGCATGGCCTTCAATGGCACCCCAATATCACAGGCCGCCCTGTGCACTAATGCTCTTTCTGTCACATCCTTAGGCCCGACCTCCTGTCATCCTCCCAGGTAGAGGGCCACCTTACCCTGCATGTGGACCCTGCCATGGCCTGAGGTCGACACATCTGCCAAACCTGGGTCTTCAGGCATCTGTCCCAAGACCTTGGCTCCAATTCCTGCCTATGGGGGACCTTGAAGCACAGACAAGTACTCCTCCTTCCCCATGGCAGAAAACGGTGTTTTGGACATGGGCGTCCGAACCATAGGGGACAGCCAAATGCATGGCCTATGAGACCACGCCCACTCAAGAGGGCCGCACTGGGCACAAACAGGCATTGTGACACTCAGCCTGAGCCGGCTTTCAAAGAAAGCACATCAGGAGCTGGACGAGGAGCCCTCAGCGGGCGTTTGCCATAACCCTAAGTCCAATTCCTAACCCTCGGTGGTATTTTCTAGGCTCCCCGACCCAGAAACCTTATCTGGAATCCGTTCATGGGCAGCATCCCTTCGACGGAAAACGGTCCTCTTACCTTGCCCCAGGATGCCAAACTCTTGGGAGCTAGCCTGACTCCCCTGGGAAGAAGATTCTCACATGGCCCCATGAGGCATTCCTCCATTTCCGTGGCCATTCCAGACACACCTTTCAGACAGAAAAGCCTGTGCAAATGTCTCTGAGCCGAACCAACTTCCAATCCGGAGGAGCTGCCCTCAGGTTGTGCAGATGGGGTCTGCCCTCACCTCACCCCTCACCCTAACCCGTTTTGTATCTGCAGATCTTTCCCCAAAGCCCTGGCCCCTGTGGCCTCCAAGAGTGGGCGTCCGGAGCCACACCACAGGAATGGGCCTGCCGGCCCAAGGAAACTCTGCCGCTCACTCGTAGCCCAAACCCTCCAAATTAGGAGAAACATGTAAGTCCCGTTACTCTGCCCCAATTTCGAAGGCCTTTCTGGACAACAATGCCTAGTGTGACACTCCTTAGCTACCTACCTCCAGGCACACATGGAGGTCGATGGCCCTGAGTTAGACTTTGGTACTGGACCTGGCCCTAGGATACTCACCGGTACCCTAATTAGGTTTTCAGGGATCTGTCCCCCGGCGACCATTTTGGAATACCACCATAGCTTCCAACCTTTGGTCCCTGAGCCGCAATACAGTACCCTTCCTGCCCCTTAAGGAAACCTTGCTCTTGGGAACTGGGTGCATCCATTATGCTGGAGTATCCTGATTGGCCCCTGTGCCACGGCCACATTGTCAGGACTGCCAGGTCAAGCAGGATCGTGACCTGTCAGCCTGAGAAGCACTGTCAACTCAGACCCCTTGGATCCTCATCCCAGAGGCAGCTGATAGAACCGTCCCTGTTCAACGGCTGCAGTGGTAACCTGAGGTGGGCTTTCCAGGCATTAATGTGGAGAGCTCTGCTATGCAAATTTTCCATATGGGGGACCATCTGCCTTTCAACTGAACTCCCCCTGGCCCCAGAAGGACACCTGCTGGTTTGGAGCTGCTCACTTGCCGAAGCGTGGACACAACTCCATGGCCTCCTGAGGTCATCCGTCCATTCGTCGGCCAACCTGGACACCACTTCCAAAGTCAGGGTCCATCGGACATTCGCCCTGACTCAGGTCCTGTGATCTTGAATCCTCCGCAGCACATTGGAACTGCCCTGCGCTCCGAACTGAACTGAAACGTAGCTTGCGTTTTCAGACTACTGTCCTCATATCCCTGGCCCGCAAGGCTTCCAGATTGGGAAGTCTGGAGGCACAGCACAGCCTTCTGATAACCCACCAGAAAGAAGATGTCCTGTATGAGTCTGCCCAAAAAACCCCACAGGAGGATCCACATGCATGGCCTTCGATGGCACCCCGATATCACAGGCCGCCCTGTGCACTAATGCTCTTTCTGACACATCCTGAGGCCCGACCTCCTGTCATCCTCCCAGGTAGAGGGCCACCTTATCCTGCACGTGGACCCTGCCATGGCCTGAGGCCGATTTCTCTGCCAAACCTGGGTCTTCAGGCATCTGTCCCAAGACCTTGGATCCAATTCCTGCCTATGGGGGACCTTGAAGCACAAAAGAGTACTCCTCCTTCCCCATGGCAGGAAAACGGTGTTTTGGACATGGGCGTCCGAACCGTAGGGGACAGCCAAATGCAGGTCCCGTGAGACAAGGCCCACTCAAGACGGCCGCACTGGGCCCAAAGAGACATTGTGACACTCAGCCTGAGACGGCTGTCAAAGAAAAAACATCAGGAGCTGGACCAGGAGGCCTCACCGCGCGTTTGCCATAACCCTATGCCCAATTCCTAACCCTCGGTGGGATTTTCTAGGCTCCCCGACCCAGAAACCTTATCTGGAATCTGTGGTTTGGCAAGACCCCTTCGACGGAAAACGGTCCTCTTACCTTGCCCCAGGATGCTCCAAACTCTTGGGAGCTAGCCTGAATCCCCTGGGAAGAAGATTCTCCCATGGCCCCATGAGGCATTCCTCCATTTCCTTCGCCATCCTAGACACACCGTTCAGACAGAAAAGCCTGCGCAAATGTCTCTGAGCTGCCTGAACTTCAAATCCGGAGGAGCTGCCCTCAGGTTGTGCGGATAGGGCCTGCCATCACCTCAACCTTAAACCTAACCGGAGTTTTGGTCTGCCTATCGGTCCCCAAAGCCTTGGCCCACGGTGCTTCCAGGAGGGGGCCTCCGGAGCTACACCAGAGGAATTGGCCTGCCCTCCCCAAAGGAAACTCTGCCCTTCACATTAGCCCAAACCCTCCAAATTAGGAGAAACGTGCAAGGCCCCTGAGCCTGCCCCAATGTAGTAGGCCGCAATGGACAATAACGTGTAGTCTGACACACACTAGGACCCTACCTCCAGGCAGAAAAGCAGGTCAATGGCCCTGAGTCAGATGACTGAACCGGACCTAGCTCTAGGACCACATCGGAACCCTAGCTTAGGTTTTCAGATATCTGTCCCCAGAGGACGTTGCTTGAATACCACCATAGTGTCCAACATGGGATCCCTGAGCCACAAAACAGAACCTCTACTTTCCCCAGAAAGAAACATTGCCCTGGAAGCTGGGTCCAACCCTTAGAGTTTGATAATCCTGCTTGGCCCTTGATCCACCGACACATTCTAAGGTCTCCCTGGACATCAAGCAGCATTGGGACGCATCAGCCTGAGAAGCACTGTCAGCTCAGCACTCTTGGAACCTCACCCCAGAGGCAGCAGATAGAACCAGCCCTGTTCCTCGGCTGCAATGGTAACGCGAGGTGGCATTCCCGGCGTCCATGTGGAGAGACCTGCTATCCAATCTCTCCATATGGGGACCCTCGAGACATTCTACTGGATTCCCCCTCTCCCTCAGAAGGACACCTTGTGTTTTGGAGCAGCTCACAAGCCCCAGTGTGAGCAAACCTCCATGGCCTCCTGAGCAACCCTTCCATTCGTCTGCCACCATGGACCCAAACTCCTGCGTGAGGATACATGTGACCCAGGCCCTCACTCAGGTACTGGTGATCTTGAATCCTCCGCGGCACATTGGAACTGCCCTGCGCTCCGAACTGAACTGAACCCTAGCTTGCGTTTTCAGACTACCGTCCTCATACTCCTGGCCTGCAAGGCCTCCAGATTGGGAAGTCTGGAGGCACAACACAGCCTTCTGCTTACCCACCGGAAAGAAGAAGTGCTGTATGCTTCTGCCCAAGAAACCCCACAGGAGGTTCCACATGCATGGCCTTCGATGGCACCCCGGTATCACAGGCTGCCCTGTGCACTAATGCTCTTTCTGACACATCCTGAGGCCCGACCTCCTGTCATCCTCCCAGGTAGAGGGCCACCTTATCCTGCACGTGGACCCTGCCATGTCCTGAGGCCGATTTCTCTGCCAAACCTGGGTCTTCGGGCATCTGTCCCAAGACCTTGGATCCAATTCCTGCCTATGGGGGACCTTGAAGCACAAAAGAGTACTCCTCCTTCCCCATGGCAGGAAAACGGTGTTTTGGACATGGGCGTCCGAACCGTAGAGTGGGAGCCAAATGCATGGCTCGAGAAACCACACCCATTCAAGAGGTCTGAGCTGTTCACAAGCCAGCACAGTGACACTCAGTCTGAGCCGGCCTTCATAGAAACCACATCAGTGGCTGGACCAGGAGCCCTCATGGTGTGCTAGCCATAACCCTATGCCCAATTCCTAACCCTCGGTGGGTTTCTATAGGTGCCCGAACCCAGAACCTATCTCTGGAATCCCTGTTTTGGCAGTACGACATAGACATCATATGGCCCTCTTTCCTTCCCACAACAAGAAGCCAAATTCTTGGGAGCTCTGCAGAATCCCCAGGGAAGAAGATTCTCCCATGGCCCCAAGTGGACAGCCCTACATTCTGTGGCCTTTCTAGACACACAATTCAGAAAGAATAGGCTGCGCAAAATGCCTCCGAGCCACCCGAACTTCAAATCTGGAGGAGCTGCCCTCAGGTTGTGCCGATAGGGCCTGCCATCACCTCGCCCCTCAGTCTAACCCATTTTGTGTCTGCAGATCTTTCCCCGAAGCCCTGGCCCACGTGGCCTCCAGGAAGGGGCCTCCGGAGCTACACCTCAGGAGTGGGCGTGCCCTGCCCAAGGAAACTCTGCCTCTCACCGTAGCACAAACTCTCCAAATTAGGAGAAAAGTGCAAGGCCCGTCACTCCGCCCCAATTTCAAAGGCCGTTCGGGACAAAAATGAGTAGTGTGGGCGCCTGGGTGGCTCAGTGGGTTAAGCCGCTGCCTTCAGCTCAGGTCATGATCTCAGGGTCCTGGGATCGAGTCCCACATTGGGCTCTCGGCTCAGCAGGGAGCCTGCTTCCCCCTCTCTCTCTCTCTCTCTCTCTCTGCCTGCCTCTCCGTCTACTTGTGATCTCTCTCTGTCAAATAAATAAATAAAATCTTTAAGAAAAAATGAGTAGTGTGACACTCCTTAGGTACCTACCTCCAGGCACACATGCAGGTCGATGGCCCTGAGTCAGACGTTGGAAAAGGACCTGGGCCTAGGATCCTCATTGGAATCCTATTTAGTTTTCCAGGCTGTCCCCAGGTGACCGTTTTGGAATACCACCAAAGGGTCCAAACTGTGGTCCATGAGCCACACAACAGAACCCCTCCTGTCCCCAGAAGGAATCTTGTTCTTGGGAGCTGGGTCCAACCCTTAGGGAGGGAGAATCCTGCTTGGCCCCTGAGTCGCTGCCACATTCTAAGGTCTCCCTGGACAGCAAGTAGCATTGTGACCTTTCAGCCTGAGAAGCCCTGTCAACTCAGACCCCTTGGAACCTCACCCCAGAGGCAGCAGATAGAACCAGCCCTGTTCCTCGGCTGCAGTGGCAACCTGAGGTGGGCTTTCCAGGGATCCATGTGGAGAGCTCTGCTATCCAATCTTTCCATATGGGGGACCCTTGAGCCATTCTAACGGACTCCCTCTCTCGGGCATAATGACACCTTGTGGTTTGGAGCAGCTCCCAATCCCCAGCATATGCAAACCTGCATGGCCTCTTTAGGCCACCCGTCCATTCGTCAGCCCTCATGGATAAAAATTCCAAGGTAAGTGTCCATCTGACACTCGCCCTGACTCAGTTGCTGGGGATCTCAAATCAGCCGCTGCCCATTGGAACTGACTGTGCTAGATACTGGACTGAACCTTAGCATGCATTTCTCGACTACCGTCCTCAAACCCCTGGCCTGCAAGCATTCCAAATTAGTAATTTTGGAGGCACAACACATCCTTCTGTTTACCCACCAGAAAGAGCTGCCCTATGGGTCTACCCAGAAACAACACATGAGGATCCCATTGCACGGCCCTTGATGGCACCCCATTATCACAGGCCGCCCTGTGCACTAATTCACTTTCTGACACAGCCTGAGGCCCGACCTCCTGTCAGCCTCCCAGATAGAGGGCCACCTTGTCCTACAGGTGGGACCTGCTGTGGCCTGAGGCCTCATCTGTGCACAACCTGCGAATTCAGGCATCTATCCCCAGAACTAGATCCAAATCCTGCCTATGTGGGAACTTGAAGAACAAGAGAGTACACCTCCTTACCCATGGCAGGAAACTTGTGCTGTTGGGATGGGTGTGCAACCCGTTGAGCCATTCTACTGGACTCTCCCTCTCCCGCAGAAGGACACCATTTGGTTTGGAGCAGCTCAAAAGCCCAATTGTGGGCATACCTCCATAGCCTCTTGAGGCCACCCATCCATTCTTCGGCCATCATGGACACAAATTCCAGCATGAGAGTACATCTGACACTTGCCCTGACTCAGGTGCTGGGGATCTCGAATAAGCCGCTGCACATTGGAACTACCCTGTGCCCTGAACTGTACTGTGACTTGCATTTTCAAACTACCGTCCTCACACTCGTGGACCGCAAGGCCTCCAGATAGAGAATTCTGGAGGCACAGCACAGCTTTCTGCTTGCCCACCAGAAAGAAGATGTGCTGTATGGGTCTGCCCAAAAACCCCATATGATGATCCACCCGCACGGCCCTTGATGGCACCCCAATAACACGGGCCGCCCTGTGCACTGATGCTCTTTCTGACTCAGCCTGAGGCCCGACCTCCTGTCAGCCACCAAGATAGTGGGCCACCTTATCCTGCAGGTGGGTCCTACCATGGCCCGAGGCCGTCATCTCTGCCCAACCTGGGTATTCAGGCTTCTGTCCCCAGACCTTAGCTGAAATTCCTGCCGATGGGGGATCTTGAAGCACAAAAGAGTACTCCTCCTTCCCCATGGCAGGAAACCTGTGCTGTTGGGATGGGCGTCCAACCCATAGAGTGGGAGCCAACTGCATGGCCCGAGAGACCACGCCCACTCAAGAGGCCCGTGCTGGGCACAAACAGGCATTGTGACACTCAGCCTGAGCTGGCTTTCAAAGAAACAACCTCGGGAGCTGGATCAGAATCCCACACAGCCCACTTGCCATAACCCTATGCCCAATTCCTAACCCTCGGTGGATTTCTCTAGGCACCCAGACCCAGAACCCGTCTCTGGAATCCCTTTTTGGGCAAGAATACATAGACGGACAACGGCCCTCTTCCCTTCCCTCAGCAAGACGCCAAACACTTGGAGCTGGGCAGAATCCCCAGGGAACAGGATTCTCCCATGGCCCATTGAGGCCACCCCTACATTCCGTTGCCATCCTAGACACACAATTCAGACAGAAAAGCCTTTGCAAATGCCTCCGAGCCACAAGAACTTCAAATCCGGAGGAGCTGCCCTCAGGTTGTGCAGATAGGGCCTGCTGTCACCTCGCCCCTAACCCTGACCCAACTTTGTGTCTGCAGATCTGTCCCCAGTGCCCTGGCCCACGTTTCTTCCAGGTGGGGACCTCCAGAGCCACACCGCAGGAATGGGTCTGCCCTCCCGAAAGAATCTGTCTCCCTCACAGTAGCCCAAAATTTCCAAATTAGGAGAAACATCAAAGTCCCCTGAGCACGCCCCAATTTCGTAGGCCCCTCGGGACAAAAATGCATAGTCTGACACAGCTTTGGAACCTACCTCCAAGCAGACATGCAGGTCGATGGCCCTGAGTCAGACGTTTGAACCGGACCTGCAAGGATCCTCATCAGAACCCTCATCAGGTCCCTAGCTTAGGTTTTCATGCATCTGTCCCCAGAGGACCGTTATGGAATACCACCATAGGGTATGACATGTGATCCCTGAGCCTCATAACAGAACCCCTCCTGTCCCCAGAGGGAAACCTTGCTCTTGGACCTGGATCGAACACTTAGGGTGGGAGAATCCTGCTTGGGCCCTGAGCCACCGCCACATTTTAAGTTCTCCCTGGACACCAAGTAGCATTGTGACCCATCAGCCTGAGAAGCCCTGTCAACTCAGCTCCCTTGGATCCTCACCCCAGAGCCAACAGATAGAACCAGCCATGTTCCTCAGCTGCAATGGTAACGTGAGGTGGGCTTTCCAGGCATCTATGTGGAGAGCTCTTCTTTCCATTCTTTCCATATGGGTGACTGTCGAGCCATTCACCTGGACTCCCCCTCTCCCATAGAAGGACACCTTGTGGCTTGGAGCAGCTCCCAAGCCCCAGTGTGGGCAAAGCTCCATGGCCTCTTGAGGCCACTCCTCCATTCGTCGGCCATCATGGACACAAATTCCAGCATGTCGTGTCACTGCCATCGTGACAAATTGAGCAGGAAATCTTGAGGGCTAAGAGGATTTTAAAAGTAATTAAGAGACAAAGAGATGGGGGCAGGAGGGACACTGAAGATGATGTCCAACTGTGCCAAATTTATTCCACATCTTACAATTATTTATAAGGCAGACCAGAATAGGAGGAGTATACATCAGTACGTAGTCAGATGACCCAAGTTTCTATAACAAGTTTACATTAACTACAAGCAAACCTCGTGATGTCCTGGTGTTTCGGCTAAAGCCATTAGCAAGACAATCATCCAGAGTGTGGGTTATGGGTGGTACAGAACAACAAGGACCAACTAAGAATTCATGACCCTGACTACATTGTTTCCTTCTGTAGGAGGAGTGGGTGGGAAGTCACCTAGAGGAGAGCACAACACATAGCACAGACCCTTTTCTCAGTGTATTCAACTTTCCTGTCCTTAACCTTGTCAAGGTGTCCGGACTTTGAAGGAGACACAAGTCAGGGCCTGGTTTGATCCTCGACTCCAACCATGCCATAGCCTCCAGCAACTCCCTCTTCGTTTTTAAATAAAGCAAGCATATGAATTTGTGCCTGTGTATGCAGTCGATGTTGTCCTGTACAAAACAAAGAAACTCCCCATCCTACAATCAATATAGCCAAAACAATGAATATAATGATAAAAATACAAAAAGAATATTTCATTATATTTCCAGGATTATACTCGTGCAACCCATTCAAAATCTGAGATACTATAGTAGCAGGATTTTGTACATCTAGTAGTGAATGTCATATATTAGAAATTTCCTTTTGCAACTCTGCAAGATCTAGACTTATATTATTTTGAAACCATGTTCCTTGCAAATGATGCTTAATAGCATCCCAAGAATAGTTCAAATCTTTCAAGGAGTGACACAAATATGTTGAAATCCTCCGTGACATATTAAAGACATTTGAGTTCTTAACACCGATAATCCCCCCCCCCCAAATTCTACTGCTTCTTCCAATCCTTCCAACCGGCTTAAAATTTTTTGGTTTATATGCTCCTGAGTAGCCAAGGGGTGAGAGATATTTTGGGCTAGAGAATTAACATGTGCAGCAGTTTGTACAGATTGCAAAAGAGCCATGGTAGAGACAGTGGCTGTAGCAATTAGAGAAATCAATACACTTATACCGGCAATAAGTAACCCTATGAAACCATTAACTCTTTTTACCTGTGCTTGGGGTTCTAACTCTAACTGATACCCATAAGTGGAATACCAGGGATCCTCCACTGCCACCGGGAGGAGCACATATGGAGGTTGCATTATTAAAAATATCATAGTAGGGCGTCCTTTTAGAACAAAAGAAGAAATAGGTATACAATTATTTAATACACATTCATTACACTCCATGTGATATGTGAGGTATTCCCCTTTTGGCCCCTGAAACATCGAAGGTAAAATTGTACTGGGGCCCACAATTAATAAAAATGGGCGGGGAACACAAGCTTTCACAGCAAAGTCCTCCCGAGCAACTCTATCCAGAGTGTTGTCTCCTACTCTGCGTGTGGCGGTGCCCAAGGCAGCTACCAGCTTCCACAGCTCAAGATGAATAATTTCTTCTGTAGAAAAGAGTCCCGCTGGAAGTGTTGTGTTATGAAAGTATAGACGACCTTTTTGAGAGTCTCTGAAAAGATGAACAAAGGGTCTTTCAAGTTGAATTCTGGACACCTTAGACCAGACAGTAATAGTGAATCCAGGAACGCCTGGCAGAGACATAATATGCGGCACCTCTTGTACACATTCCTTCCAAATGGGGCCTGGAACAGAGAAATTAAGACTCCCAGGACAAGGTAAAAATACCCCTGGGGGCACATACGAAATCCACTAAAGTTAGGGTTTTCCTCTCCAACAATTTCATAAATATTCCATTACTCCACTCGCCTAACAATGGCCCCCATATGAGGAATTACTTTGAGAGAGAACACTATATGGGGAACTTGTTCAATCATCATGCAGCCATTCATTAAATTTTGCCCATGAGATGGGGCTTGAAAACAAATAGGGACTTGTGCCAAAATTCCAGACCAATTCATATAATGTTCGGCATGCTCTATGCCCTCCGTGGCAATACCTCCAAAATGTTCTGGGATATTAGTATGAATTTGGGGCGTGGGATCATCCCAAGTAATTGGGTACACCGATGGAGGGTCAGGTAAGTAAGCCATGTAATGAGTGGCTTGAACCTTAGGCATATTAACTAAAGTCAATAAAGCATATAAGACAGCCAGAATGGCCCAATTGGGCCGGGCCTGGTTGACCAGGTTCATGGCTTGAATTATAAGATCTCTCATCTGTCGTACTTGAAAGAGGGGTAGACGTCTCCTTCATCTTCATCTTCTCTGATTCCTTCGATACAATGGAAGTGGAGAAAAATCAGGATGTCAGAAGTGCTCAGCCACTGTCTGACCAATAAAATCCACATTCAAAAAATATAAAACATATAGGGTTAAAGTTAAATGCATATGTGGGGAATATTTTACTTTTCCGTGTAGCATCTCCCCCTCTTTTAATTTTTTAAGATAGGATTTAAGAGTACTATTTGTTCAATAGTTCAACAATGGCTTGACCCTGAGAATTATATGGGATGCCTATAGAGTGTGCTATGTCAAAAATGGCACAAAAAGTTTGAAAAGCTTGGGATGTATAGGCAGTCCCATTATCCGTCTTTATTGCTTTTGGGGTGCCCAGAGTGGCAAATGCTGAAAGCAAATAATTTTGAACATCAGTAAAGGATTCCCCAGAGTGTGCCATAGTGTGTAAAAATCCAGAAAAGTATCAATAGAAACATGGAGATACTTAAGTCTTCCAAAAGGGGGAAAATAGTTACATCCATTTGCCACAACTGATTAGGCATCAAGTCTCGAGGATTCACAGCATAAGTTGGCTGGGGATGATGAATAGGGAAAGTGGAGCAGCTCTTAACTATTTGTCGAGCTTCTTCTCTAGTTACCTAAAATTGTTTAGGTAAAGCTGCTGCGTTTTGTTGAAAACGAGAATGACTTCGAGCAGCTTGCTCAAACTTAGTGGTTAACACCAATTGTATGTGAGTTAATGCATCTGCAATAGCATTGCCCTCAGTTAAAGGCCCAGGCAAGTTAGTATGTGCTCAAATGTGAGCAATATACCGAGGGTTAGCTCTTTTTTTTAATTTTTTTTTATTTTTTCAGCATAACAGTATTCATTATTTTTGCACCACACCCAGTGCTCCATGCAATCCGTGCCCTCTACAATACCCACCACCTGGTGCCCCCAACCTCCCACCCCCCACCCCTTCAAAATTCTCAGATCGTTTTTTCAGAGTCCATAGTCTCTCATGGTTCACCTCCCCTTCCAATTTCCCTCAACTCCCTTCTCCTCTCCATCTCCCCTTGTCCTCCATGCTACTTGTTATGCTCCACAAATAAGTGAAACCATATGATAATTGACTCTCTCTGCTTGACTTATTTCACTCAGCATAATCTCTTCCAGTCCCGTCCATGTTGCTACAAAACTTGGGTATTCATCCTTTCTTTTTTTTTTTTTTTTACAGCTTTATAAACATATATTTTTATCCCCAGAGGTACAGGTCTGCAAATCGCCAGGTTTACACACTTCAGAGCACTCACCATAGCACATACCCTCCCCAAATCCATAACCCCACTCCCCTCTCCCAACCCCCTTCACCCATTAACACTCAGTTTGTTTTGTGAGATTAAGAGTCACTTATGGTTTGTCTCCCTCCCAATCCCATCTTGTTTCATTTACTCTTCTGCTACACCCTCAACCCCCCATGTTGCATCTCCTCTCCCTCATATCAGGGAGATCATATGATAGTTGTCTTTCTCCGATTGACTTATTTCGCTAAGCATGATAACCTCTAGTTCCAACCATGTCATCACAAATGGCAAGATTTCATTTCTTTTGATGGCTGCATAGTATTCCATTGTGTATATATACCACATCTTCTTTATTCATTCCTCGGTTGATGGACATCTAGGTTCTTTCCATAGTTTGGCTATTGTAGACATTGCTGCTATAAACATTCGGGTGCACGTGCCCCTTCAGATCACTACGTTTGTATCTTTAGGGTAAATACCCAGCAGTGCAATTGCAGGGTCATAGGGTAGTTCTATTTTCAACATTTTGAGGAACCTCCATGCTGTTTTCCAGAGTGGTTGCACCAGCTTGCATTCCCACCAACAGTGTAGGAGGGTTCCCCTTTCTCCGCATCCTCGCCAGCATCTGTCATTTCCTGACTTCTTCATTTGAGCCATTCTGACTGGTGTGAGGTGATATCTCATGGTGGTTTTGATTTGTATTTCCCTGATGCCGAGTGATATGGAGCACTTTTTCATGTGTCTGTTGGCCATCTGGATGTCTTCTTTGCAGAAATGTCTGTTCATGTCCTCTGCCCATTTCTTGATTGGATTCTTTGTTCTTTGGGTGTTGAGTTTGCTAAGTTCTTTATAGATTTTGGACACTAGCCCTTTATCTGATATGTCATTTGCAAATATCTTCTCCCATTCTGTCAGTTGTCTTTTGGTTTTGTTCACTGTTTCCTTTGCTGTGCAAAAGCTTTTGATCTTGATAAAATCCCAAAAGTTCATTTTTGCCCTTGCTTCCCTTGCCTTTGGTGATGTTCCTAGGAAGATGTTGCTGCGGCTGAGGTCGAAGAGGTTGCTGCCTGTGTTCTCCTAGAGGATTTTGATGGATTCCTTTCTCACATTGAGATCCTTCATCCATTTTGAGTCTATTTTCGTGTGTGGTTAAGGAAATGATCTAATTTCATTTTTCTGCATGTGGCTGTCCAATTTTCCCAACACCATTTATTGAAGAGGCTGTCTTTTTTCCATTGGACATTCTTTCCTGCTTTGTCGAAGATGAGTTGACCATAGAGTTGAGGGTCTATTTCTGGGCTCTCTATTCTGTTCCATTGATCTATGTGTCTGTTTTTGTGCCAGTACCATGCTGTCTTAATGATGACAGCTTTGTCATAGAGCTTGAAGTCCGGAATTGTGATGCCACCAACTTTGGCTTTCTTTTTCAATATTCCTTTGGCTATTCGAGGTCTTTTCTGGTTCCATATAAATTTTAGGATTATTTGTTCCATTTCTTTGAAAAAAATGGATGGTACTTTGATAGGAATTGCATTAAATGTGTAGATTGCTTTAGGTAGCATAGACATTTTCACAATATTTATTCTTCCAATCCAGGAGCATGGAACATTTTTCCATTTCTTTGTGTCTTCCTCCATTTCTTTCATGAGTACTTTATAGTTTTCTGAGTATAGATTCTTAGTCTCTTTGGTTAGGTTTATTCCTAGGTATCTTATAGTTTTGGGTGCAATTGTAAATGGGATGGACTCCTTAATTTCTCTTTCTTCTGTCTTGTTGTTGGTGTAGAGAAATGCAACTGATTTCTGTGCATTGATTTTATATCCTGACACTTTACTGAATTCCTGTACAAGTTCTAGCGGTTTTGGAGTGGAGTCTTTTGGGTTTTCCACATAGAGTAACATATCATCTGCGAAGAGTGATAGTTTGACTTCTTCTTTGCCAATTTGGATGCCTTTAATTTCCTTTTGTTGTCTGATTGCTGAGGCTAGGACTTCTAGTACTATGTTGAATAGCAGTGGTGATAACGGACATCCCTGCCGTGTTCCTGACCTCAGCGGAAAAGCTTTCAGTTTTTCTCCATTGAGAATGATATTTGCGGTGGGTTTTTCATAGATGGCTTTGATAATATTGAGGTATGTGCCGTCTATCCCTACACTTTGAAGAGTTTTGATCAGGAAGGGATGCTGTACTTTGTCAAATGCTTTTTCAGCATCTATGGAGAGTATCATATGGTTCTTGTTCTTTCTTTTATTCATGTGTTGTATCACATTGATTGATTTGCAGATGTTGAACCAGCCTTGCAGCCCTGGAATAAATCCCACTTGGTCGTGGTGAATAATCCTTTTAACGTACTGTTGAATCCTATTGGCTAGTATTTTGGCGAGAATTTTTGCATCTGTGTTCATCAAGGATATTGGTCTGTAGTTCTCTTTTTTGTTGGGATCCTTGTCTGGTTTTGGGATCAAGGTGATGCTGGCCTCATAAAATGAGTTTGGAAGTTTTCCTTCTATTTCTATTTTTTGGAACAGTTTCAGGAGAATAGGAATTAGTTCTTCTTTAAATGTTTGGTAGAATTCCCCCGGGAAGCCGTCTGGCCCTGGGCTTTTGTTTGTTTGGAGATTTTTGATGACTGTTTCAATCTCCTTACTGGTTATGGGTCTGTTCAGGCTTTCTATTTCTTCCTGGTTCAGTTGTGGTAGTTTATATGTCTCTAGGAATGCATCCATTTCTTCCAGATTGTCAAATTTGTTGGCGTAGAGTTGCTCATAGTATGTTCTTATAATTGTCTGTATTTCTTTGGTGTTCATTGTGATCTCTCCTCTTTCATTCATGATTTTATTTATTTGGGTCCTTTCTCTTTTCTTTTTGATAAGTCTGGCCAGGGGTTTATCAATCTTATTAATTCTTTCAAAGAACCAGCTCCTAGTTTCGTTGATTTGTTCTATTGTTTTTTTTTTTGGTTTCTATTTCATTGATTTCTGCTCTGATCTTTATGATTTCTCTTCACCTGCTGGGTTTAGGGTTTCTTTCTTGTTCTTTCTCCAGCTCCTTTAGGTGTAGGGTTAGGTTGTGTACCTGAGACCTTTCTTGTTTCTTGAGAAAGGCTTGTACCGCTATATATTTTCCTCTCAGGACTGCCTTTGTTGTGTCCCACAGATTCTGAACTGTTGTGTTTTCATTATCATTTGTTTCCATAAATTTTTTCAATTCTTCTCTGATTTCCTGGTTGACCCATTCATTCTTTAGAAGGATGCTGTTTAGTCTCCATGTATTTGGGTTCTTTCCAAATTTCCTCTTGTGATTGAGTTCTAGCTTTAGAGCATTGTGGTCTGAAAATATGCAGGGAATGATCCCAATCTTTTGATACCGGTTGAGACTTGATTTAGGACCAAGAATATGATCTATTCTGGAGAATGTTCCATGTGCACTAGAGAAGAATGTGTATTCTGTTGCTTTGGGATGAAATGTTCTGAATATATCTGTGATGTCCATCTGGTCCAGTGTGTCATTTAAGGCCTTGATTTCCTTGTTGATCTTTTGCTTGGATGATCTGTCCATTTCAGTGAGGGGAGTGTTAAAATCCCCTACTATTATTGTATTCTTGTCGATGTGTTTCTTTGATTTTGTTATTAATTGGTTTATATAGTTGGCTGCTCCCACATTAGGGGCATAGATATTTAAAATTGTTAGATCTTCTTGTTGGACAGTTCCTTTGAGTATGATATAGTGTCCTTCCTCATCTCTTATTATAGTCTTTGGCTTAAAATCGAATTGATCTGCTATAAGGATTGCCACTCCTGCTTTCTTCTGATGTCCATTAGCATGGTATATTCTTTTCCACCCCCTCACTTTAAACCTGGAGGTGTCTTCGGGTGTAAGATGAGTTTCTTGTAGGCAACATATAGATGGGTTTTGTTTTTTTATCCATTCTGATACCCTGTGTCTTTTGATTGGGGCATTTAGCCCATTAACATTCAGGGTAAGTATTGAGAGATATGAATTTAGTGCCATTGTATTGCCTGTAAGGTGACTGTTATTGTATATTGTCTCTGTTTCTTTCTGATCTACTACTTTGAGGGTCTCTCTTTGTTTAGAGGACCCCTTTCAATATTTCCTGTAGAGCTGGTTTGGTATTTGCAAATTCTTTCAGTTTTTGTTTGTCCTGGAAGCTTTTAATCTCTCCTTCTATTTTCAATGATAGCCTAGCTGGATATAGTATTCTTGGCTGCATGTTTTTCTCATTTAGTACTCTGAATATATCATGCCAGCTCTTTCTGGCCTGCCAGGTCTCTGTGGATAAGTCTGCTGCCAATCGAATATTTTTACCATTGTACGTTACAGACTTCTTTTCCCGGGCTGCTTTCAGGATCTTTTCTTTGTCACTAAGACTTGTCAATTTTACTATTAGGTGACGGGGTGTAGACCTATTCTTATTGATTTTGAGGGGGGTTCTCTGAACCTCCTGGATTTTGATGCTTGTTCCCTTTGCCATATTGGGGAAATTCTCTCCAATAATTCTCGCCAATATACCTTCTGCTCCCCTCTCTGTTTCCTCTTCTTCTGGAATCCCAATTATTCTAATGTTGTTTCGTCTTATGGTGTCACTTATCTCTCGAATTCTCCCCTCGTGGTCCAGTAGCTGTTTGTCCCTCTTTTGCTCAGCTTCTTTATTCTCTGTCATTTGGTCTTCTATATCGCTAATTCTTTCTTCTGCCTCATTTATCCTAGCAGTGAGAGCCTCCATTTTTGATTGCACCTCATTAATAGCTTTTTTGATTTCAACTTGGTTAGATTTTAGTTCTTTTATTTCTCCAGAAAGGGCTTTTATATCTCCCGAGAGGGTTGCTTTAATATCTTCCATCCCTTTTTCAAGCCCGGCTAGAACCTTGAGAATCATCATTCTGAACTCTATATCTGACATATTACCAATGTCTGTATTGATTAGGTCCCTAGCCTTTGGTATTGCCTCTTGTTCTTTTTTTTGTTGTGAATTTTTCCGCCTTGTCATTTTGTCCAGATAAGAGTTTATGAAGGAGCAAGTAAAATACTAAAAGGGTGGCAACAACCCCAGGAAAATATGCTTTAGCCAAATCAGAAGAGATCCTGAATTGTGAGGGGGGAGAAAGGGGATAAAAATGGGTTCAGAAAGAAAGAAAAAAAGAAAAAAAAAACTATTACAAAAAAGAAAGCCGATAAAGAAAAAATATAAAAAGAGGAAAAAATATATATATATTAGATAAACTATTTAAAAAACGTTAAAAAAAGAAAACGGTAAAAGTTAAAAAAAATTTAGCAGAAGAAGAGAAAAAGAAAAAAAAAATTGAAAAAGAAAAAAAATTAAATTAACTGCAAGGCTAAAAAATCATGGGGAGAAAGCCATGAGTTCCGTGCTTTGCTTTCTTCTCCTCTGGAATTCCGCCGTTCTCCTTGGTAGGTGAACTTGGTCCTGGCTGGGTTTCCCGTAGATCTTCTTGCAGAAAGTGGTTGATTTTCTGTTTCTGGAATTGCTGTTCTTCTTCTCTTCAATCTCCCGTTGGATTTGTAGGTGTTTGCAATCTTTAGATAAGCTATTTAGCTGATCTCCCGCTACCCGAAGTAGTCTCAGCCTGCTACTTCTCCGCCATCTTGACTCCTCCCGACCTTTCTCTTTTCTTGAGAAAGGCTTGTACCGCTATATATTTTCCTCTCAGGACTGCCTTTGTTGTGTCCCACAGATTCTGAACCGTTGTGTTTTCATTATCATTTGTTTCCATAAATTTTTTCAATTCTTCTTTGATTTCCTGGTTGACCCATTCATTCTTTAGAAGGATGCTGTTTAGTCTCCATGTATTTGGGTTCTTTCCAAATTTCCTCTCGTTATTGAGTTCTAGCTTTAGAGCATTGTGGTCTGAAAATATGCAGGGAATGATCCCAATCTTTTGATACTGGTTGAGACTTGATTTAGGACCAAGAATGTGATCTATTCGGGAGAATGTTCCATGTGCACTAGAGAAGAATGTGTATTCTGTTGCTTTGGGATGAAATGTTCTGAATATATCTGTGATGTCCATCTGGTCCAGTGTGTCATTTAAGGCCTTGATTTCCTTGTTGATCTTTTGCTTGGATGATCTGTCCATTTCAGTGAGGGGAGTGTTAAAATCCCCTACTATTATTGTATTCTTGTCGATATGTTTCTTTGATTTTGTTATTCATTGGTTTATATAGTTGGCTGTTCCCACGTTAGGGGCATAGATATTTAAAATTGTTAGATCTTCTTGTTGGACAGTTCCTTTGAGTATGATATAGTGTCCTTCCTCATCTGTTATTATAGTCTTTGGCTTAAAATCTAATTGATCTGATATAAGGATTGCCACTCTTGCTTTCTTCTGATGTCCATTAGCATGGTAAATTATTTTCCACCCCCTCACTTTAAACCTGGAGGTGTCTTCGGATTTAAGATGAGTTTCTTGTAGGCAACATATAGATGGGTTTTGTTTTTTTATCCATTCTGATACCCTGTGTCTTTTGATTGGGGCATTTAGCCCATTAACATTCAGGGTAAGTATTGAGAGATATGAATTTAGTGCCATTGTATTGTCTGTAAGGTGATTGTTATTGTATATTGTCTCTGTTTCTTTCTGATCTACTACTTTTAGGGTCTCTCTTTGTTTAGAGGACCCGATTCAATATTTCCTGTAGAGCTGGTTTTGTATTTGCAAATTCGTTCAGTTTTTGTTTGTCCTGGAACCTTTTAATCTCTCCTTCTATTTTCAATGATAGCCTAGCTGGATATAGTATTCTTGGCTGCATGTTGTTCTCGTTTAGTACTCTGAATATATCATGCCAGCTCTTTCTGGCCTGCCAGGTCTCTGTGGATAAGTCTGCTGCCAATTCAATATTTTTACCATTGTACGTTACAGACTTCTTTTCCCGGGTTGCTTTCAGGATCTTTTCTTTGTCACTAAGACTTGTAAATTTTACTCTTAGGTGCCGGGATGTGGATCTATTCTTATTGATTTTGAGGGGGGTTCTCTGAACCTCTTGAATTTTGATGCTTGTTCCCTTTGCCATATTGGGGAAATTCTCTCCAATAATTCTCGCCAATATACTTTCTGCTCCCCTCTCTGTTTCCTCTTCTTCTGGAATCCCAATTATTCTAATGTTGTTTCATCTTATGGTGTCACTTATCTCTCAAACTCTCCCCTCGTGGTCCAGTAGCTGTTTGTCCCTCTTTTGCTCAGCTTCTTTATTCTCTGTCATTTGGTCTTCTATATCGCTAATTCTTTCTTCTGCCTCATTTATCCTAGCAGTGAGAGCCTCCATTTTTTATTGCACCTCATTAATAGCTTTTTTGATTTCAACTTGGTTAGATTTTAGTTCTTTTATTTCTCCAGAAAGGGCTTTTATATCTCCCAAGAGGGTTGCTTTAATATTTTCCATGCCTTTTTCAAGCCCGGCTAGAACCTTGAGAATCGTCATTCTGAACTCTTTATCTGACATATTACCAATGTCTGTATTGATTAGGTCCCTAGCCTTTGGTACTACCTCTTGTTCTTTTTTTTGTTGTGAATTTTACCACCTTGTCATTTTGTCCTGATAAGAGTTTATGAAGGAGCAAGTAAAATACTAAAAGGGTGGCAACAACCCCCAGGAAAATATGCTTTAGCCAAATCAGAAGAGATCCCAAATTGTGAGGTGGGAGAAATGGGATAAAAAGGGGTTCTAAAAGAAAAAAAAAGAAACTATTAAAAAAAAAAGCCGATAAAGAAAAAATATAAAAAGAGGAAAAAAAAATATATATATATTAGATAAACTATTTAAAAAAAACGTTAAAAAAGAAAACGGTAAAAGTTAAAAAAATTTAGCAGAAGAAGTGAAAAAGAAAAAAAAATTGAAAAAGAAAAAAAAATTAAATTAACTGCAAGGCTAAGAAATCATGGGGAGAAAGCCATGAGTTCTGTGCTTTGCTTTCTTCTCCTTGGAATTCCGCCGCTCTCCTTGGTATTGAAACTGTACTCCTTGGTAGGTGAATTTGGTCCTGGCTGGGTTTCCCGTTGATCTTCTGGGGGAGGGGCCTGTTGTAGTGATTCTCAAGCGCCTTTGCCCCAGGCAGAGTTGCACCACCCTTACCCGGGGCCGCGCTGAGTAATCCGCTGGGGTTTGCTTTCGGGAGCTTTTGTTCCCTGAGCGCTTTCCTTAGAGTCCGGAGGACAGGAATGAAGATGGCGGCCTCCCGGTCTCCGGCCCAGAGGAGCCGAGAGCCCGGGGCCCCACTCCTCAGTGCGCCCTCAGAGAACAGCGCCCAATGACTCCCGTCACCCTGGCCTCAGGCCGCGCTCCGAGCGACCGAGCCTGCGACCGGTTCAGGGCAACCCCGAGCTTAGAGCTTACTCCTTGGCTCTGTCTCTGTATCCGGCTTCCCTGTTCTAATACCGGTAAGCTCTGCGACACTCAGACACCCCGATCCTTCTATGACCCTGCGGGACCTGAGGCCGCGCTGACCCCGCCTGGGCTTCACCCCAGTTAAGCCTCTGGAGCGATGTCCCTCAGCGGAACAGACTTTTAAAAGTCCTGATTTTGCTCTGTTGCTCCGTTGCTCTGCCGCTCGCCAGGAGCCGGCCCCTCCCCCCACGGTCTATCTTCCAGTCGCTTTGGATTCACTTCTCCACCAGTCCTACCTTTCAGATAGTGGTTGATTTTCTGTTTCTAGAATTGCTGTTCTTCTTCTCTTCAATCTCCTGTTGGATTTGTAGGTGTTTGCAATCTTTAGATAAGCTATTTAGCTGATCTCCCCTACCCGAAGTAGTCTCAGCCTGCTACTTCTCCGCCATCTTGACTCCTCCCCCTGGGTTAGCTCTTTTTTGCAGTAAACATTGAATACTCATAAAGAGATGAAAAAGTTCCTCATCATTAGTAAGAATATAAGCAGTTGGTAACAACGGAACAGCATGTGCTATGTAATGGCTATCACTCTATAAGTTACATGGTTCAGGAAACTTCTCCAGGGCTAAATGTACTGCTTTTAGTTCAGCTCTCTGTACAGACTTAGTGGTATAAAATGCTCGAAAAGGCTCATGACCTGAATGAGAAGATTTATAAATGCCAATATGTCCTCTGTTATCAGCATCTATAAAAACATTTATAGCAGGGGCACCTGCGTGGCTCAGTGGGTTAAAGCCTCTGCCTTCGGCTCGGGTCATGATCCCAGGGTCCTGGGATCAAGCCCCACATCAGGCTCTCTGCTCAGCAGGGAACCTGCTTCCTCCTCTCTCTCTGCCTGCCTCTCTGCCTACTTGTAATCTTTGTCAAATAAATAAATAAATCTTTAAAAAAAATTAATAGCAGAAGCAAGGGGACTTGTCTGAATAGGACCATTTACCACAATAGAAACGATAGAAAAGAAGTAATAACTTATCTGCCCGTAAATGATATCGAAGTTGTCCTGGGTAATTAGAAAGAGCTATCTGCCAATCAAGGTTAAATTTGAATAATGTCTGCACATGATCCATAGTTAACATTGGTAAAATTTAAAAATCATGTTCTTTACCTGTGATATGAACAATTCGCTGGCGACCCCTAGTGATCAGTTGCGTTAACACTTCTATCTGCCCAGTAATAATATGCAATTGATGGAGTGCTAAATGGATCCATTCCAGGGGTCCCTGAATTTGCCATATCAATGCCAAGGGTAATTTTGATGGCATTAACAATATAGGTATATCAGCGTGGTAGGATCATATTGACAAAGTTGAGCTTGTGACAATTTATCATTGACTAACTGCAGTGCTGCCTTAGCGCTTTCAGTTAAGGTTCGAGGGGAGGAAGGAGAACCGTCTCCCTTTAGGATATCGAATAAAGGTTTCATATCATCAGCTGTTAAATGTAGAAAGGGCCTAATCCAGTTAATATCTCCCAACAATTTTTGAAAACCATTTAATATACGTAAAGATTGCGTTCTTAAAGAAATTTTTTGAGGGCGAATTCTTTTATTCTCAATGATGTAACCCAAATATTCAAATGGTTCCATTTTTTGTACCTTTTCAGGAGCTATAATGAAATTATATTGTTGTAGTTGATTAACTAAAAGGACAAAAGCACTTTGTAAAATATCTTCTGTTTCAGCTGCCAATAAAATATCATCCATATAATGTATGCAATAAAACATTGGTTCGAATAGTACTCGAAACAGGGCAATTGCACGAGACACAAACTCTTGACACAAGGTGAGGCTATTAACCATACCTTGGGGCAAGACTTGACACTGATATTGCTTAGCAGACTCCTTATGATTAGTACTAGGAATTGTAAAAGCGAACCATTCACAATCCTGAGGGGCTAAAGGAATAGTAAAAAAGCAATTTTTTAGATCTAATATTATTAATTTATATTGAAGTGGGATAGCTGATGGTGTAGGCAAACCAGGCTGAAGGGCCCCCATAGGTTTCATGGTAGCATTTACAGCTCACAGATCCTGTAATAATCTCCAGTTTCCTGATTTTTTCTTTATCACAAATATAGGAGTATTCCAAGGGCTACAGGACTCCTTTAAATGACCCCAAAGCAGCTGCTCTTCTGTCAGTGTAGCCACTGCTGCCAGCGTTTCTGAAGATATGGGCCACTGATCCACCCATACAGGGTCATTAGATTTCCACTCGATAGGCAGTGCATGGGGGGAATTCAGTGGCCCTGAAGAAAACCCGACTCTGCTTCTGAAGGTTGTGATTGTAAATGAAGCAGATGGGGTTTTCCCTGTAAATCTTCTCTTAAGCCCTTACCTGAAATATATCCCATTTTTTCCATAACAGCCATTGCAACTGAATGCTGCTTAGATCTGGAGACAGGAGCTGTTGTTAACGAAACACCATATCTGTTAAGACATCACGTCCCCATAAATTAAGATTGATTTGTAGCACAAATGGTTGGAATACTCCTTGATGACCTTCAGCTGTGGACCAATTTTAAAAAAATAGCACTTAACTTAGGAGCATAGGCTTGTCCTACACCTCGAATAGAAGTATCCGAATCTACAAGAGGCCAGTTTTTAGGCCAGTGCCGGGAGGCGATTACTGAAACATCTGCTTCAGTGTCCACCAATCCTGAAAATGCTCAACACTGAACGAATAAGGTCAAATAAGGTTTTTCTGAAGAAATTAAATGAGCCCAACAAACATCAGCAGAGCCAAAGCTTCTGGTTCCTCGCTTGCCCTTTACCACTGGATTATTGGTTTCCAGCCGTGGCATAATAATTAATTGTGCAATAGGAATCCGAGGTTGCGGTGAAAAGTACTCCTTCTCTTAAAGTGGCCATAATTTTAATTTCTCCTGTATAATCCTCATCTATCACCCCAGGATGGACAGATAGTCCTTTCATAGTCCAACTAGGTCTCCCTAATAATAAACCCCAAGTCCCCTTAGGTAATGGTCCCCAGATTCCGGTTGTAATAGTCTTGGGAGGTTCCCCAGCTTCCATGTAAACAGGTGTATCTGGGGCCAAGTCTAATCCTGCACTGGAGGGGGTACCTTGATATAATTTGTCAATGCCTGGGAGGTCAGCGGTATTGGCCCTGACAGGGGTGACTGAGGAATCATTGCTGCTCTTGTTTGTTGGGGCTGCAGCAAGCCCCAATTCCAGTTTCCCTGAAAAGGGTTCCCGGATTTGACTCTTTGGAAATGACAGTCTATTGCCCAATGAAATCCTTGGTGACAACGAGGACATAAGAAACTGGGAGTAGACTTTCTCTCTATATTAAAGGAGGAAGAAGTTCCTGAAGAAATTACTCTCGATTGTGTGCACTTGGCCTTAAAATGCCCAGGTTGTCCACATTGCAAACAAAGACATTTTTGTAATTGCTCCTTTGTAATTATACATCTTTGCATTTCTGCTGGAGAAATACCCTTCAATGCAGCCGCTAAAGTTACCCCTCAGATATAAGATGATCCAATCTCTGCACACAAACTAATATAATCCTCTAAAGTACCTGTTTTCTTCCATGGGCTGATAGCAGCTTGACAGGAAGAATTAGCATTCTCAAAGGCCGATTATTTGACAATAATAGTTCCAGCTTCTCCATCTACCACAATTCTACCAACAGCCTTTAAGAGCCGGGCTACAAAATCCTGATAGGGTTCATCTGGACCCTGCCGGATTTTTGACAATTCCTCAGTGTGCACTCCTGATGAAGGAAGACGCTTCCATGCCTTTAAGGCTCATTGTGAAATTTGTTGATAGGCAATTTCAGGATAATCAATTTGTGTTTGTACCTCAGCATAAGCCCCAACACCTGTTAACATTTCACAGGATATAGGAACATTAGTTCTCCTGTTATATATAGCCATTTCATTAGCCCTTTCAAAGAACTCTGTTTTCCATAAAAGATAATCTCCCCCTGACAGACATGCCTGTTCTATGACTTTCCAATCTCCAGGGCACAAGGCTTCTAAACCTATGCTATCCAGTAGAGACAAGGTATATGGAGCAGTAGGTCCATATTGTGAAGTGGCCGCCTTAATTTCTTTTAGCATTTTAAAATTTACAGTATTATAAGCCCTTCAGCCATTGGGCAGTTGTGTCATAGGGTAAGCGGAAAAGGCGGAAGTATCCTCTCCCTCTTGTTGGGCTTGATAAACTGACCGCTGTAGTGGTGTAATTTTTAGCGGTTCAGCTCCTGCAGGAAGTTGTTTTGGATAAACAATTGAGTGTGGACTCAAGGGAAACATACTTTTAGGCATAGGCTCCCCATCTCTATAGGGCATGCCAGATTGAGGATGCTGCATTACCGGAAATCCTACACTCGAGTCCTTAAGGATGGAAATCTTAAGGGGTTCAGTCTGAGTTCATCTATGTGTCATAAAGGTTGTTTGAACCCCAATAGACCCAAAATTATTTCCAAAGTGGGGATACTCTGGCTGACAAACAGAATGGCTGGAGTCTACAGGAGCAGCAGCAAGAAATACTTCTTTATCATCATTCAGAGGCACTCTATCCCGAGGTATATTAAAAGGATTGGAATGAGAATCAGTAGGGCCAGCAACTAACTCAGGGGAAATACCTGCACTGAGATGTTCATTCTCTTTCTCCAATTCATCTATGGCCAAATTACCAAAAGAATTAGGAAAAGTTATAGAGGTTAATTCTATAGAATGCTGCAGATCTAAATTCTCTTGAATATCTTCCCAAACTTCCATAGTTCCTTCAGGGCAAGCACATGGTCCTCTAATTTTCAACTGATTTTTAATCTCTTGCCCTACTTTCTGCCAAATTTGTAAGTTTACTGTTCCTCCTTTAGGGAAACAAGGACAAAGATCGGACACCACACCAAAAAACTGCTGTAAAGCCTTCTTTGAATGCTTAGACCCTTTCTGCTTTAAAAGAGCCTGCAAAACCGTAACAAAAAGATCCTCCTGTTGCACAGGATGAGACTGCCCCATATTATTTTACTCCTGCCATCACCCGCCTGCCCAGGCTCCTCTTACCGAAATCTGTACACTTACCTGTACCCGCACGCTGAAACGTCTCATGGTCCCTGCTCAGGTGCCACTTGTCATGGCCAGCGCAACAAATCAAGCAGGAAAACTTGAGGGCTAAGAGGATGGTGAAAAGAAATTAAGAGACAAAGAGATGGGGGCAGGAGGGACACTGAAGACGATGTCCAACAGTGCTAAATTTATTCCACATCTTACAATTATTTATAAGGCAGACCAGAATAGGAGGAGTATACATCAGTACATAGTCAGATGACCCAAGTTTCTATAACAAGTTTACATTAACTACAAGCAAACCTCGTGATGTCCTGGTGTTTCGGCTAAAGCCATTAGCAAGACAATCATCCAGGGTGTGGGTTATGGGTGGTACAGAACAACAAGGACCAACTAAGAATTCATGACCCTGACCACATTGTTTCCTTCTGTAGGAGGAGTGTGTGGGAAGTCACCTAGGCGAGCGCAGGACACATAGCACACACCCTTTTCTCAGTGTACTCAACTTTCCCATCCTTAAACTTGTCAAGGTGTCCGGACTTTGAAGGAGACACAAGTCAGGGCCTGGTTTGACCCTTGATTCCTACCATGCCTTAGCCCCCAACAATGTGGGTACATCTGACACTCGCCCTGACTCACGTGCTGGAGATCTCGAATCAGCCGCTGCACATTGGAAATGCCCTGTGCTCCACACTGAACTGAACCCTAGCATGCCTTTTCAGAATAACATCCTCAAACTCCTGGCCCACAAGCCCACCAGACTGAGAATTCTGGAGGCACAGCACAGCTTCTACTTGCCCACCAGAAAGAAGAAGTGCGCTATGGGTCTGCCAAGAAACACACATAAGGATCCACCTGCACGGCCCTGGATTGCACCCCAATATCACAGGGCACACTGTCCACTAATGCTCTTTCTGACACAGCCTCAGGCCAGACCTCCGTTCAGCCACCCAGATGGAGGGCCACCTTATCTTGCAGGTTGGACCTGCCGGGGCCCGAGGCCATCGTCTCTGCCCAAACTGGGTATTCAGGCATCTGTCCCCAGACCTTAGCTCAAATTCTTGCCTATGGGGGAACTTGAAGCACAAAAGAGTACTCCTCCTTCCCCATGGCAGGAAAACTGTGCTGTTGAGATGGGTGTCCAACCCGTAGAGTGGAAGCCAACTGCATGGCCCATGAGACCACGCCCACTCAAGAGGGCCTCGCTGGGTACAAACAGGCATTGTGACACTCAGACTGAACCGGCTTTCAAAGAAACCACATTGGTACTGGACCAGGAGCCTGCACCGTGGGCTTGCCATAACCCTATGCCCAATTTCTAAACCTCGGTGGGATTCTCTAGACGATGAACACAGAACCCGTCTCTGGAATCCCTGTTTGGGCAGGACCACTTAGACGGAAAACGGACCTCTTTCCTTTCCCCAGCAAGACACTAAACTCTTCGGAGCTAAACCTTCAAGAGAAGGACACCCCCATGCAGCTGCCCTGGAGTCTCCTGTCATGGGCCAGGGTCCTCCAGGCTTGTGTGAAGGGGCTGCTGGACCTGCTTCACACACTTACTGTCCCAGGTCCACTCTACCTCTTACCAGCTGTCTTCGAGGCATAGCACAGAGCCCTTGGGAGCAGGTCCAGGGAGTCACAGCTCTTCTCACAAACCCACCTCTCCAGCACAAATCCCTGGCCATGCTCCCCGCTCCCCAGGCATGCCCAAACTGCAAACGTTCCTCAGGCCTGCCCAGGGCCCTACACACACCCCTACCCCATCCATTCCCTGCAAGCCACAGCAGGAGCACTGGCCGAAATCCTGTGTTTCAGTGACCACACTGCTGGACTTTTTCCACGGCTGCCCTGATCAGCTGAGGGCACCTGGAGAATTTCCTGTGCTCCGTCCCCATTCAACCTCTGTAACACTTATGGAAAAAAAGGAGGTTGTATTAGCCTGAAACATGTCCCTGGGCAGGCATGAACTGTGGGGAGGTGGTGGGCCATCTCTCCCTGCACTTCCCCAGCAATCCCAGACACCTGACAAGAGCTCCCAGCACAGAGGGATCAGGGGGTTGATTCTGGGGGATCCAGGATATCTCCTCTCTTTCCTTGGTTGCCCCCTCTTAGACAACAATAGAACTGGTAGAGTGTATCAGTGGGAAGGACATGGAGCATCACTAGGGGAGGTGGAGAAGGAGGAAGAGGAGCAGGGATGGAGAGGAACAAGGACGGAGGAAGGCAAAGTCCTGCAGAGGCTGTCTTAGGGACAGTGACGGCCACCAGGAGGGGAAGGATCACACAGATGGGCTTCCGGGTCTTGGAGAGAGTCAGAGGTTGGAAGAGCATGTGGGCAACCAGAGACCCACCTGCACCCTGTGGAGATCAAGTGACCAAGGCCAAGGAGGACTCAGAGCTGGGGACCCGGCCAACTGAGGGCAGAGCCCAGCATCCCCAGAGCAGGAGGCCATATGTCGTCAGCTCCACTGACTCCCCTTTGTCCTCTCTCATGGCCACCCCAGCATCCTCACTACTCTCTGACCTGGAGGAGGATTCCACAGAAGACGATTCTGACCGAAGGTGACACACTGCACCTCTAATTCACTTCCACCTCCATCTCTTGGGCTACCTCTCTCATCTGTCCATAAGTGCCTCCTTTGAAATCTTCCTTATTCCCTGCTTTGATGACACCCACTCTGGAGGCCCTAATCTCTTTCAGGCACTCAGGCTTTGCCTCTGAACTGTTACATGAAGTCCCTGGGCAGCCCTCCTCACCCCTTTCCTAGCATCACCCTGACCTTTCACCACTGAGTCTAGGAAGCAGCCCCAGACAGCAGAGCAGGGAGTAGGGCAGGGATTCGGCAGGGCACATCTCACCCTGCTGGCGGGACCTCAGGAAAGGAGGCTGGGCTTGGGTGCCCCCACTTGGTTCTGTGTTGCTGGGAGTCGGTTCTCATGCCCCGTTCTGCTCTTCCTTACAGCTCTCAAGAAGATTCCCTTCTGTGGACTTGACAGAAACAACAAGGGAAGCAGAAGAAGAGAAGGACATGGGAACGGCGTGGGTTGGGCAGGAAAAGGGGCAGGCAAACATGGACACATGTTCTCCCTCGTTGCCCTGACTTTGTTGTGGGCACCTCAGGAAACCACACAAACCCCAGGCTGCTTCCCTAGCTTCTGACCACAAAGAGGACAGGAGAGGAAGGTCACAGTACCTGCAGGCACTCTGAAGCCCTGAGAACATCCCACGGGGAACTTCCACCTTATCCGTGCAACTCCCTGTGGTGGTTGGGCGGTGTTGTCCTGGAGCTGCTGAACTTGGAGGGAGGGCAATGGCTGCCTGGAGGGACAGGACTCCAGATAGCCCATGCAATGTGCTCTTCTAGAAAAGGGGCCCATGTCCCGTTGAGCCCCTCACTCTGCATGACCCAAGCCTTACCCTCCCACCCTGCAAAAGTCAGCAGACGGATTGCTCCTGAACAACACTAGTCGGGAAGAGACAGTGGTGGGGTGACCTCATTTCCTACTTCAGGCACCTGAGAAATGAGCAAACAAGACAGGCCCCCGAGCCTCCAAGACGCCTCATGGGAGGCAGCGGGTCCCCTCATGGCTCCATTTCGCTATGTGAATTGTATTCTAGATACTCTCCTCAATCCCTCGATCCGCAGGGAAGACCCATCAGGGAAAGGCCACTCTGACTGTTCCCACCTCGCCCACCATCTGCCCACAGTGTGGAGACTGTGCAAACTCACTTCCCATGGGAGTCAGGAGCACACCGTCTCTGCCACACCACCTGCAACACTCGTGTGGGCAAAGGCTCCCCCAGAGAAGGGCATGTCGAGGGCTCTCAGAGAGGTGGGGGAAGGGACAGCCCAGCAGGAGGACCCGGCCGTCATGAAGAAGGATGGTCAGGGAAGGGGCCCGAGTGACCCTGGGCATGCAGCCTTCATTCAGCCCCAGGGGGGGCATGGGAAACTTCCCTTTCTTCATGTCACACATGGGTCCTGCAGGGAAACCTCTACCTCAACACCTCAGAAAACACGCCCCACAAAATGCCACAGACCTCTGGTAAGACCTGTCCCAGGCCACACACAACTTGCTATCTCACACCAGACCACCTGTTGTCTCCACAGCTACACCACAGGAGAGTCTGCCCATGACCCCAAGGCACCAGAGTCTCCAGAGGTGCTCAGACAAAGGGAGCCAGGAGGGCCCTGGGGCCTCACGTGTGGCTTCGATTTGGGCCTGGAAGAAGACTCGCCATGAGAACACAAGGAAACACGCCTGCAGGAATGTCTCTCTTGCACCTGACCTCCGCAGGCCAATCAAAGAAAAGACTTCTGTGCCGCCCACCAGAAGACAGCACTGGAATGCCAAGGATGAGACTAGAGGACCCTCTGAGTTGGCCATCACACCCAGACTTGGCTGCCCAGGCCCTGCTGATGACTGACCACTTGGAGCAGGAGGCAACAATCTGGGCCTACAACAATCCATTGTCTTGTGAGACTGGGCCCACCTGGAACTGGGGGGCACAGCAGTCTTCTGGTCTTTTCCTCTGTCTGCTGCAGGGGCTGCTCCTCCTCCTGCTGTCCCTCCAGTCAGCAGCAACCATGCAGAGCATGACAGATGCATGAAGAAGTAGGACTGCCAGGGCCCCTTGACCACTCTGGAATTGATTCGAGGTGCAGCAGCCACTCCAGCTGTATTCCCCCATGGTGCCACTCCTAACCACCCCTGTCGCTTCCACGCACCATACCATGACCAATGCTGGGCTCAACATAGGCATTGGCCCCAACAAAACGGGCCCCCCTCAGCCTGTGTGTTTTGCAGCAGCAACAGGTATAGGGAGGAGAGGCTGTCTCTAATCTGATCTCGACCTCTGGGTCACCCAGACACCATGGCAGTGGAACTGGGGCCCCAAGCACCATGCTGCACCTCTGGGAAAGCTTGGGTCTCAAGGACAGCAATGCTAGACACCTAGGGCGTACAGAAATGGGATCCAACATTGTTTTGGTGGGAATGCAAGTTGGTGCAGCCAATTTGGAGTACAGTGTGGAGATTCCTTAAGAAATTAAAAATAGAGCTTCCCTATGACCCTACAATTGTACTATTGGGTATTTACCCCCCAAATACAGATGTAGTGAAAAGGGCCATCTGTACCACAATGTTCAGGGCAGCAATGGCCAACATTCCTTTGGAAGCACGTTAAAGCATTGCATGTTTTGCTCTACCTGAGCCCTCCAAGTGCAAAGGTCTCAGGAAGCATTTCTTCTCCCATGGCAACCCTAATCTATCTCCCAATGTTCAAGAACAATCTTTTCTTGTTGTAACGGGACATCATTGGAAACATGGATGATTGGACCAAGAATTGGACAGGACTGTCCTATGGAGGGAACTAGGCAGAGACTCAGATGGGACCAAAGGGCCTTAAGGAGCTAAGGCTGACTTTCAAAAAACCTGCAGCTATCAAGCCCCTTGGGAATGTTGGCTTCACCCCTTGCTTCCAGACTTCCCCACTGCCTCACCAGGAATATAAAGAATGTCACTCTCTGGCAGGTGTAGGAACCTCAGGCTATACCGGGCACCTTAGGAAGAGGAATCTGCCCAAATCTACAAGGATCACAGGCACGTCTGATGGCAAGCCCTTCCCTTGGCTTCTAGCCTA
This sequence comes from Lutra lutra, assembly GCF_902655055.1. Lineage (NCBI taxonomy): Eukaryota > Metazoa > Chordata > Mammalia > Carnivora > Mustelidae > Lutra > Lutra lutra. The sequence goes on along the minus strand of NW_025923836.1, from coordinate 424,810 downwards.
GAGAAACAACGATTAGAGATTCCTCAGAAAAGTCCCAGTGATGCAGATTCTAAGCAACCACCATGATCAATCACTAGGCTTGTTGAGCTTAAAGTCGATAATTGGCCACATGGGTTAGAGCGGGACTTGCTTTCCAAGGACATGAGCCCTGACTTGGCTGTCTCTGGAAAGGAACGTTCTTTTGAAGAGGAAAAGTAGGCTTCAAGAACCCAACTTTGTGGACGTTCAAGTCTAAAACTGGTGGCCTTTCCATATATGTTGCTTACCTAAGCTAGACAACTTGAGGTCATCTTCAGAAATATTTCTACATTAGCTCATGGACAGGCAATCCCCTTGCTTCCTATTTTGTGGGGATAATACCAGGACCCCATGGGCTCAAGGTTAATTTAACAACTGGAACATGTGGTTGATGCCCCCACGACTGTAGAACTCAACTAGCACTTTGACCAATTGGATGGGGCTGGGATGAGGAACTCATTCCCTCAAAGCCAGAGAACATACACCACTCCACAGGGTTCTCTGGGGATTTATGTAGACAGTGAAGTACCCCACTCTCTCTGTAACTGGAGGGGAGGGGGCACTTGTGTAGGCCCTTATCTCCCGGGAAAGTTTTCTCCCACTTACTGGCGACTCCTAACTACGAAGGATATTCAGGTGAGACCTCAAAATAAAAAGAGCTTCTTGGAATGATTTCTTCCCTTATAGTCCTACTGATCCAATATGCCACCCCATTCAGGTACAATGACAAACAAAGGCTTTAGCTAAGCATCCAATGGCCCTCCTGGGAAAAGGAACCTTCCAATTCATACAGGGATGGCCCCTGACTCTAAGGAGTTAGCATCAGCTCCAGAGCGTCACAGAGAACAAAGGCCATCAAACCATGATAGGAGGCCAATTTATCAAGTAACAGCTTATGCTTCGAGTTACGCCTGAACTAACAACGGAAACCAGCCCAAATTTAAACCCAGCGACCCTTAGACCTGGACCCAACCACTCTACGCCCATGGCTCACAACTCTTGAAAGGTTCTTGAGTTAACCAGACTGAAGATGCCCCTACAAAAATGCAGAGGACAGGTGCTTTAGCAATGGGAACAGTTTCATGGAAAGGGGATAAGAAAAACCAGGTATGCTGTCATCAGTCGAACTCAGACCACTGGGGCCAAAAGCATGTCAGCAAACATGTCTGCCCACAAAGCAGAGATCCTAGTGCCCACCTGTTTGTTGCAATTGGCAAAAATATTACAGTATTTATCCAGATTCCAACAGGCCTTTGTCGTCATCTATGCCCATGAAGCAATTTACAGAAAAGGCTCTTCTTCCCAAGCCATAACCCCCAACCCAACAAAGGGTGAAATGATTGCACATTCCAAGAATGGCCCTCCAAACCTGAGTAGCTCTTGAAAGCCAGACTGCAGTTCAAGGAGACTCAGCATTAGATAAGGACCCCTAGCTGGGACCCAATATCCATGAAGCTCTAACCTGTGCCCACGGCTTCTCCAAGCTCTAGGGGCCACTGGGTGTGGGCCTAGATGTGTTGGGCACATTATTAAAACCATCATTCACCCAGGCGACCTTCCCCATTTCAAGCAACGGTGCATGTGTGCTTTGTTTCATTGAGGTGGCCACCTACATCCATCTTTGTCCCTCTTTGGGCCTGAAGGATGCCGTGTGGCATGGGGAAGTCCTTACAGGGTACACAGTCAAGGCCCTTCTGGTCAGTCTGAACAGGATTTCTCAATGAAATACAGGAATGATCCCAATGCATAAAGCAGTTCTATAAAAACACAAAGGAATTAGATGTTGTAACTGCTGCACAAGGTGGAGCCTGTGCTAATCTAAAGACAATGCTGCGGGTATATTCCCCACTATCACAAAGAGATTTCTGGGTTCCTCACAGACACCGATGCTCAAATCCACACTTCCAAGGATCCCTCTCTTTAAGGATTGGCTCAACTCTTGGCCTGGAGGCTCTAACTGCCCTAAAGCTAGGGAAAGGAAAAAACAGATTCTCCACAAATAGAGATCAAAAGCCTGCAAGACAAGGGTCTCCCTCAGTTTATAAAAGTCCTCGTGATTCTCCAGGAAGAGGCTTGCTTAACAAGAGGCTAGCTACCTTCCAGATACCCATAACTCCTTTTCCTGAAGCCCTAACATCCCCCCCTCCTTAACACTAAGGGAGGCTGAGGCAGAAGGAAATGTCAATAAAACGGAATTTTTATTCAACCCTGCATTCCCTTGAGAAGGACTTGTGAGAGGAGGAATGTTACATTCAGGAAGCTCCCAACTATTTTTCTATTAATGCCTTCCTAGAATGAAAAACCACCTTTAATTGACAAGAGCAAAGCCTCCTGTATCCTGTGTGTCCTCTGTCCTACTGCAACGTTCCTGCAAAACCTCCCTTTCACCTGACCTCCCCCAACGCCATCCTAGAGAGTCAGCCTCCCGTCACGACCCCAGCATAGCAACCCTTTCTACCCATGGGTCGTGTTCCAGTACTTTAAAAAGAGTCACCTCCTGCCAGCAAAGCCGTCTCAAGACTTCTTTCTTGACCATAGGCCTTGAACTCTAACATGTTTACCACAACAGTCTTATCTCTTGTAAGGCTCCTGTGGAAACAACCCTGCAACATGGTCCCATTTCTGTCAACTCTTCCATCTCCATCCACCTAACCTACTGCATATTCTGTGTCCTCTGAGGACAGGACACTTCTGTGATTCTTGCACTGAAACCTTCACATGGCACTTCTTTCAGTCCTTGACTTTGTGGAGTTTGCCCATCTTAAACTCCCCAGCATCCTATCCTCACTTTTTTTTTTTTTTCTCACATGTTTACCGGGTCAATAGGTTCTAATCACCAATACCCTATAACAGTTTCTGCTCCTTAGTAGATGTCTCCATTTCTTTCCTTTTTCATCAAGCTAAAATCTTAACTCTCAGATGTTTGTCTCAAACTTTCAAAATTTTTCTTTCCCCTAATACCTCTCTACCAGTTTCTCTCCTCTCTTTTTTTCAAACCCTACCTCCCTTGCTTGCTTCCTTCCTTCCCTTCATTATCTTTTTGTTCTTTTATTCCTTCCTCCCTCCCTGTCTTTCTTTCTTTTGTTCTGTTATGTTAGTCCCCAAACAGTACTTCAGTACTTGTTCATAGAGTGTTCCGAGACTCATTCTGTGTGTAGAAGACCCAAGAGCTCACAGCAATATGTTCTCTATTATAATGGATGAAGTGATACACACATGGTTGCATCTCAAAGGTCTTCTTCCCTGCAAGAAAAATTATCCTTCACGGGAATGAACCCTGGCCTTCCACACTGGAGATGGACATGGGGTACGCTAAGCATTCACCACAATCTCCTGTCTTCCAAGACACTGAGCATACAGGCTGTCCCACCACAAATCTGAATAGTTTCATTTTTTGGCTGAAATGGGCCTCAAGTTAAGCCATTACCTGAGTGTCTATAAAAGTCACTGACTTCCGAGAGGAGTCAAGATGGCGGAGAAGTAGCAGGCTGAGACTACTTCGGGTAGCGGGAGATCAGCTAAATAGCTTATCTAAAGATTGCAAACACCTACAAATCCAACGGGAGATTGAAGAGAAGAAGAACAGCAATTCCAGAAACAGAAAATCAACCACTTTCTGCAAGGTAGGACTGGCGGAGAAGTGAATCCAAAGCGACGGGAAGATAGACCGCGGGGGGAGGGGCCGGCTCCCGGCGAGCGGCGGAGCAACGGAGCAAAATCAGGACTTTTAAAAGTCTGTTCCGCTGAGGGACATCGCTCCAGAGGCTTAACTGGGGTGAAGCCCAGGCGGGGTCAGCGCGGCCTCAGATCCCGCAGGATCGCAGAAGGATCGGGGGTGTCTCAGTGTCGCAGAGCTTACCGGTATTAGAACGGGGAAGCCGGCTGCAGAGACAGAGCCGAGGAGTGACTCTCAGCTCAGGGTTGCCTTGAACCGGTCGCAGGCTCGGTCAGCTCGGAGCGCGGCCGGAGGCCAGGGTGACGAGAGTCATTTGGCACTGTTCTCTGAGGGCGCGCTGAGGAGTGGGGCCCCGGGCTCTCGGCTCCTCCGGGCCGGAGACCGGGAGGCCGCCATCTTTATTCCCGTCCTCCGGACTCTACGGAAAGCGCTCAGGGAACAAAAGCTCCCGAAAGCGAACCCGAGCGGATGACTCAGCGCAGCCCCGGGTAAGGGCGGTGCAACTCCGCCTGGGGCAAAGACGCTTGAGAATCACTACAACGGGCCCCTCCCCCAGAAGATCTACGGGAAACCCAGCCAGGACCAAGTTCACCTACCAAGGAGAACGGCGGAATTCCAGAGGAGAAGAAAGCAAAGCACGGAACTCATGGCTTTCTCCCCATGATTTTTTAGCCTTGCAGTTAATTTAATTTTTTTTTCTTTTTCAATTTTTTTTTCTTTTTCTCTTCTTCTGCTAAATTTTTTTTAACTTTTACCATTTTCTTTTTTTTTTAACGTTTTTAAAATAGTTTATCTAATATATATATATTTTTTCCTCTTTTTATATTTTTTTCTTTATCGGCTTTCTTTTTTTTAATAGTTTTTTTTTTTTCTTTCTTTCTGAACCCCTTTTTATCCCCTTTCTCCCCCCTCACAATTCAGGATCTCTTCTGATTTGGCTAAAGCATATTTTCCTGGGGTTGTTGCCACCCTTTTAGTATTTTACTTGCTCCTTCATAAACTCTTATCTGGACAAAATGACAAGGCGGAAAAATTCACAACAAAAAAAAGAACAAGAGGCAATACCAAAGGCTAGGGACCTAATCAATACAGACATTGGTAATATGTCAGATATAGAGTTCAGAATGATGATTCTCAAGGTTCTAGCCGGGCTTGAAAAAGGCATGGAAGATATTAAAGCAACCCTCTCGGGAGATATAAAAGCCCTTTCTGGAGAAATAAAAGAACTAAAATCTAACCAAGTTGAAATCAAAAAAGCTATTAATGAGGTGCAATCAAAAATGGAGGCTCTCACTGCTAGGATAAATGAGGCAGAAGAAAGAATTAGCGATATAGAAGACCAAATGACAGAGAATAAAGAAGCTGAGCAAAAGAGGGACAAACAGCTACTGGACCACGAGGGGAGAATTCGAGAGATAAGTGACACCATAAGACGAAACAACATTAGAATAATTGGGATTCCAGAAGAAGAGGAAACAGAGAGGGGAGCAGAAGGTATATTGGAGAGAATTATTGGAGAGAATTTCCCCAATATGGCAAAGGGAACAAGCATCAAAATCCAGGAGGTTCAGAGAACCCCCCTCAAAATCAATAAGAATAGGTCTACACCCCGTCACCTAATAGTAAAATTGACAAGTCTTAGTGACAAAGAAAAGATCCTGAAAGCAGCCCGGGAAAAGAAGTCTGTAACGTACAATGGTAAAAATATTAGATTGGCAGCAGACTTATCCACAGAGACCTGGCAGGCCAGAAAGAGCTGGCATGATATATTCAGAGTACTAAATGAGAAAAACATGCAGCCAAGAATACTATATCCAGCTAGGCTATCATTGAAAATAGACAGAGAGATTAAAAGCTTCCAGGACAAACAAAAACTGAAAGAATTTGCAAATACCAAACCAGCTCTACAGGAAATATTGAAAGGGGTCCTCTAAGCAAAGAGAGACCCTCAAAGTAGTAGATCAGAAAGAAACAGAGACAATATACAATAACAGTCACCTTACAGGCAATACAATGGCACTAAATTCATATCTCTCAATACTTACCCTGAATGTTAATGGGCTAAATGCCCCAATCAAAAGACACAGGGTATCAGAATGGATAAAAAAACAAAAACCATCTATATGTTGCCTACAAGAAACTCATCTTACACCCGAAGACACCTCCAGGTTTAAAGTGAGGGGGTGGAAAAGAATTTACCATGCTAATGGACATCAGAAGAAAGCAGGAGTGGCAATCCTTATATCAGATCAATTAGATTTTAAGCCAAAGATTATAATAAGAGATGAGGAAGGACACTATATCATACTCAAAGGAACTGTCCAACAAGAAGATCTAACAATTTTAAATATCTATGCCCCTAACGTGGGAGCAGCCAACTATATAAACCAATTAATAACAAAATCAAAGAAACACATCGACAAGAATACAATCATAGTAGGGGATTTTAACACTCCCCTCACTGAAATGGACAGATCATCCAAGCAAAAGATCAACAAGGAAATCAAGGCCTTAAATGACACACTGGACCAGATGGACATCACAGATATATTCAGAACATTTCATCCCAAAGCAACAGAATACACATTCTTCTCTAGTGCACATGGAACGTTCTCCAGAATAGATCACATTCTTGGTTCTAAATCAAGTCTCAACCGGTATCAAAAGATTGGGATCATTCCCTGCATATTTTCAGACCACAATGCTCTAAAGCTAGAACTCAATAACAAGAGGAAATTTGGAAAGAACCCAAATACATGGAGACTAAACAGCATCCTTCTAAAGAATGAATGGGTCAACCAGGAAATCAAAGAAGAATTGAAAAAAATTATGGAAACAAATGATAATGAAAACACAACAGTTCAGAATCTGTGGGACACAACAAAGGCAGTCCTGAGAGGAAAATATATAGCGGTACAAGCCTTTCTCAAGAAACAAGAAAGGTCTCAGGTACACAACCTAACCCTACACCTAAAGGAGCTGGAGAAAGAACAAGAAAGAAACCCTAAACCCAGCAGGAGAAGAGAAATCATAAAGATCAGAGCAGAAATCAATGAAATAGAAACCAAAAAAACAATAGAACAAATCAACGAAACTAGGAGCTGGTTCTTTGAAAGAATTAATAAGATTGATAAACCCCTGGCCAGACTTATCAAAAAGAAAAGAGAGAGGACCCAAATAAATAAAATCATGAATGAAAGAGGAGAGATCACAACGAACACCAAAGAAATACAGACAATTATAAGAACATACTATGAGCAACTCTACGCCAACAAATTTGACAATCTGGAAGAAATGGATGCATTCCTAGAGACATATAAACTACCACAACTGAACCAGGAAGAAATAGAAAGCCTGAACAGACCCATAACCAGTAAGGAGATTGAAACAGTCATCAAAAATCTCCAAACAAACAAAAGCCCAGGGCCAGACGGCTTCCCGGGGGAATTCTACCAAACATTTAAAGAAGAACTAATTCCTATTCTCCTGAAACTGTTCCAAAAAATAGCAATAGAAGGAAAACTTCCAAACTCATTTTATGAGGCCAGCATCACCTTGATCCCAAAACCAGACAAGGATCCCAACAAAAAAGAGAACTACAGACCAATATCCTTGATGAACACAGATGCAAAAATTCTCGCCAAAATACTAGCCAATAGGATTCAACAGTACGTTAAAAGGATTATTCACCACGACCAAGTGGGATTTATTCCAGGGCTGCAAGGCTGGTTCAACATCCGCAAATCAATCAATGTGATACAACACATTAATAAAAGAAAGAACAAGAACCATATGATACTCTCCATAGATGCTGAAAAAGCATTTGACAAAGTACAGCATCCCTTCCTGATCAAAACTCTTCAAAGTGTAGGGATAGACGGCACATACCTCAATATTATCAAAGCCATCTATGAAAAACCCACCGCAAATATCATTCTCAATGGAGAAAAACTGAAAGCTTTTCCGCTAAGGTCAGGAACACGGCAGGGATGTCCGTTATCACCACTGCTATTCAACATAGTACTAGAAGTCCTAGCCTCAGCAATCAGACAACAAAAGGAAATTAAAGGCATCCAAATCGGCAAAGAAGAAGTCAAACTATCACTCTTCGCAGATGATATGATACTCTATGTGGAAAACCCAAAAGACTCCACTCCAAAACTGCTAGAACTTGTACAGGAATTCAGTAAAGTGTCAGGATATAAAATCAATGCACAGAAATCAGTTGCATTTCTCTACACCAACAACAAGACAGAAGAAAGAGAAATTAAGGAGTCCATCCCATTTACAATTGCACCCAAAACAATAAGATACCTAGGAATAAACCTAACCAAAGAGACTAAGAATCTATACTCAGAAAACTATAAAGTACTCATGAAAGAAATTGAGGAAGACACAAAGAAATGGAAAAATGTTCCATGCTCCTGGATTGGAAGAATAAATATTGTGAAAATGTCTATGCTACCTAAAGCAATCTACACATTTAATGCAATTCCTATCAAAGTACCATCCATTTTTTTCAAAGAAATGGAACAAATAATCCTCAAATTTATATGGAACCAGAAAAGACCTCGAATAGCCAAAGGAATATTGAAAAAGAAAGCCAAAGTTGGTGGCATCACAATTCCGGACTTCAAGCTCTATTACAAAGCTGTCATCATCAAGACAGCATGGTACTGGCACAAAAACAGACACATAGATCAATGGAACAGAATAGAGAGCCCAGAAATGGACCCTCAACTCTATGGTCAACTCATCTTCGACAAAGCAGGAAAGAATGTCCAATGGAACAAAGACAGCCTCTTCAATAAATGGTGTTGGGAAAATTGGACAGCCACATGCAGAAAAATGAAATTGGATCATTTCCTTACACCACACACGAAAATAGACTCAAAATGGATGAAGGATCTCAATGTGAGAAAGGAATCCATCAAAATCCTCGAGGAGAACACAGGCAGCAACCTCTTCGACGTCAGCCGCAGCAACATCTTCCTAGGAACATCACCAAAGGCAAGGGAAGCAAGGGCAAAAATGAACTTTTGGGATTTTATCAAGATCAAAAGCTTTTGCACAGCAAAGGAAACAGTGAACAAAACCAAAAGACAACTGACAGAATGGGAGAAGATATTTGCAAATGACATATCAGATAAAGGGCTAGTGTCCAAAATCTATAAAGAACTTAGCAAACTCAACACCCAAAGAACAAATAATCCAATCAAGAAATGGGCAGAGGACATGAACAGACATTTCTGCAAAGAAGACATCCAGATGGCCAACAGACACATGAAAAAGTGCTCCATATCACTCGGCATCAGGGAAATACAAATCAAAACCACCATGAGATATCACCTCACACCAGTCAGAATGGCTAAAATTAACAAGTCAGAAAATGACAGATGCTGGCGAGGATGCGGAGAAAGGGGAACCCTCCTACACTGTTGGTGGGAATGCAAGCTGGTGCAACCACTCTGGAAAACAGCATGGAGGTTCCTCAAAATGTTGAAAATAGAACTACCCTATGACCCTGCAATTGCACTGCTGGGTATTTACCCTAAAGATACAAACATAGTGATCCGAAGGGGCACATGCACCCGAATGTTTATAGCAGCAATGTCTACAATAGCCAAACTATGGAAAGAACCTAGATGTCCATCTACAGACGAATGGATAAAGAAGATGTGGTATATATACACAATGGAATACTATGCAGCCATCAAAAGAAATGAAATCTTGCCGTTTGCGACGACGTGGATGGAACTAGAGGGTATCATGCTTAGCGAAATAAGTCAATCGGAGAAAGACAACTATCATATGATCTCCCTGATATGAGGGAGAGGAGATGCAACATGGGGGGTCGAGGGGGTAGGAGAAGAGTAAATGAAACAAGATGGGATTGGGAGGGAGACAAACCATAAGTGACTCTTAATCTCACAAAACAAACTGAGGGTTGATGGGGGGAGGGGGTTGGGAGAGGGGGTGGGGTTATGGATATCGGGGAGGGTATGTGCTATGGTGAGTGTTGTGAAGTGTGTAAAACTGGCGATTCGCAGACCTGTAACCCTGGGGATAAAAATATATGTTTATAAAGCTGTAAAAAAAAAAAAAAAAAAGAAAGAAAGAAAGAAAGGATGAATCCCCAAGTTTTGTAGCAACATGGACGGGACTGGAGGAGATTATGCTGAGTGAAATAAGTCAAGCAGAGAGAGTCAATTATCATATGGTTTCACTTATTTGTGGAGCATAACAAATAGCATGGAGGACAAGGGGAGATGGAGAGGAGAAGGGAGTTGAGGGAAATTGGAAGGGGAGGTGAACCATGAGAGACTATGGACTCTGAAAAACGATCTGAGAATTTTGAAGGGGTGGGGGGTGGGAGGTTGGGGGCACCAGGTGGTGGGTATTGTAGAGGGCACGGATTGCATGGAGCACTGGGTGTGGTGCAAAAATAATGAATACTGTTATGCTGAAAAAAATAAAAAAAATTTAAGAAAAAAAAAAAAAAAAAAAAAAAAAAAGTCACTGACTTCCACACAACTCACCAATATAGTCTTTCAAACTTAAACATCTAAAATTTAATCAGAAGTTGACGTGGATGTGAGGCTGCCATGTAGAAAGATCTATCAGAATTCCAGAAAGTAACATGGCATCTGACTACAAGTGGCATGCAGAGGTTGACACAGAGACTATTCTTGATGGAAGGGGCTGGAATTCGTACGTTGAGTCAGGAAGGGAGGAACATGAGTGAGCAATCCTTCCACAGCCCCTCCTCTTCTGGCCATTAGCAGACGGTTCACACTGCACAGGAACCCGGCCAATGCTGGGGAACAGGAGGAAGATTTCTCACGTACCTCACCTCACTCCATGTGTGCTGTGTCCTGGGAAGACAAACCTTGTATTTACACACAATGTGGAAGAGCCTTCAGCCATGTACCCCTGGTTCAAGTGATATCAGAGCTCGTTCATCCTGTGTCACACCACACATCTCCCCAGTGTGGGAGATCCTTTAGTCGGGACTCTAACCTCGGGAGACATGACAGAACTCACCCTTCTGAGGAGAGTAGACATGATACGAATGGGGGAAACAATTCCATGGCAGTGCTCACCTCTGCACACAGCAAAACCACGAGAGAGGCACCGTAGGTATGTAACGAACGTGGGAGACCCTTCATTCAGAGAACTCTGCTCTTATTCTTGTCCATGACCTCACACGGGGTAGAAGCCATATGGTGGGTTTGCGGTACAAGAGCTCACAGCAACATGCATCCCTGAAAGGCCATGGGCACGTTATCATAGACAGAAGTTGGTTGCATGCCATCTTCAAGGGAAAGCATTTATTCCAGCCACACCCTTAGCCAGCATCTGAGCATCCACACTGGGGGGAACCCCGACAAATGTGGTCAACGTGGAATAGCTGTTAAGCACAGCTCTCATATTTGGAGACACCAGACAACTCAGAGCAGAGAAACCTGTGACTGTCATCACTGGGGCCCCACCTTTACCTAGAGAGCCCACTCTTCTCACCACCACAGAAATCACACAGTACAAACTCTTTGTCTCTGATCACTGAGACAGCCTTCTGCTGGAAATGGTCCCTTTCCCAACACCGAAGAACTCACATGGGGAGAACCACTAGTGCTGTATCTTGGTGGGTGAAGTTTCAAGTGGGGCTCTGGCCTGAGCTCCCGCTACCATCTCAGAGTGTGTGTCATCCCTCACATTAGAGCGAAGATGAATGTACTTCCTGGGACACCCTGCACCATCACTTCTGCTGAATTGCAATGAAATCCATGTGGGAATCCCATTCCTCACGGAGCCAACACGTGAAGAACCTGGAAGGATTCACACACAAGAAAATCCTCCTGGTGTGATGAGGAAAGGAATGTGCTCAGGTATCCCTTCTTCCTTATCCAGCAACGAAGCCCTCACACTGAGGAAAGACTGATCCCTGCGTAAGAGAGGGGAATTCTTCCCCTGATACTCACATCAGAAAATCACTGGGCAAATACCTCCCAAGGAATTTCTTAGGGTAAAATTGAGATACAAGCTCAGACACAGAACTTTTCACTGCAAACACATACAACTGGGTCAGGTTTTGAGGGATGTTGAATGCACTATTCCAGTAACGAATAGATTGAAATAAAGCAAATCTTCTCCTATCCATCAGTACTTGCATAAAGATCAGTATCACCAAATAGGTGGGGTCTGAGAACCGTGCACACTCTGCCAAGTAAGAACGGGGGACTTTCCTTTACTAGCTCTCACAATTGACACAGGTACTCTCTCTTGGTAGGAAGTTTGACATATAAATAACACTCTCTTTGATTCATGAGGACATCAATTGGAGGGTTAACTCAGAATCTTAGAACACAAGGTGATTGATGTATGTTCACGAAAACATTAATCTATTGATATATGTAGATCGCAAGGATGAATGGCAAAAAGATTCAAAAAACACATGATTTGTGATCTACCTCTCATGTGTCCTTAATTCTACTAATATTGTCCCCATAAATCAGAAAGGATTTACAAATTAATTACATGCTTAGAAATACTTCTATTTACTTTGCTTATTTGAGAGTGAGAGAGCTAGAGAGAGAACAAGAACAGTCAGGGTCAGGCAGCGGGGAAGAGGGAGAGGAAGCAGGCTTCACATTGAGAAGGGTGCCCAATGTAGGGCTTGATCCCCCAGGATCCAGGGATCCTGACCTGACCCAAGGGCAGATGTTTACCCAATTGTGCCACCCAGGGGCTTGACAATTAATTTCATCTTTTAAAAAGGTGCTTTTCTGGAAGAACTACAGTACCAGGGCAGGAAAGCCTCTACAGTTCAACATCAGGTAGTGAGGGCTTCCTACCCATCTATGAGAACTTGGAAGCCAAGTGGTTTTCTCCACCACCAAGACCAGCTACGTATCTCTGGGCCTGATAAGGAGTAAGACCATTGCAGACATGGAAATACTCCCTGGTTGGAAAATTTTAGAACAGGATGGGGTACTTACACTCCCTTGCATGAAGACAAAGCATGGCCAGGAATGCCTGCATGGTTCGTTCAGTTAGGGGATCAACTCATGTTTTTGGCTCAGGTTATGATGTCGGGGTAATGGGATTGAGCCCCGTGCCATGCTCTGCAAGGCATGTGGAGCCTGCTTAAGGGTCTTTCTCATCCTCTGCAACTCCCACTCCCCTCCACAAAAAAGGAGAGAGAGAGAGAGAGAGAGAGAGAGAGAGAGAGAGAGAGAGAGAGAGACATCATCCCTGGAAGTCCACTCAGACATCCATTTGTAAAGATGCCAGATATTCTGCGCTGTAGATGAATGACCCAAAAAAGCACAGGTGGGCAGAAAGTTGATTGCAGAGAGAACATCTATATGTAAGGTAAGCCTGCAATAACTCAGGATTCTGCTACCAGAGGCAACCTGTAGTTCAGAAGTTTTGTGTGGGGCAGGGACTTGCAGAACTTCTCCTTATGTGCCACTAAGTAATTTTCCCCAAGCAACAAACTCTAGATATTCTGGTTAAGGGTACATTTCCAATTTAATCAACAAGAAAAGGGTATCTTTTCCTCTGGAAGAAAGACAGAAGCCAGAAAAAAGACACCCATGTCAAGGCCTGAAATTCAACCCAGGCAGAAGGTTCAGAAACAAGACAACTTACCACTGTGATGCACAACCAACAAGGAGATGACAGGGGTCACACTCTTGTACGTGTTGCACTTGAATCTGCACAGAAGAGACAGAGGCCAGACACACTGGATGCTGCCAATGAGGCCAACTCACCTGAGCCTCGAAGCACCACCTGTAAAAACAAGGAGAGCTTTTAGCTGAGGTCTCAGGACCCACACTTGGGAAGACACAATGTCATACAAAACTGAAAGCATGCTCCTCCCTTCCAGCAGAGACCACAAGTTCAACGAGGCCAAAACCAAAGGATCCCGATTTTGTGTAAGACAGCATTGCTGCTGGCAGACCTTCAAATAATACATGCATGGTCAATTGGCTACCAGGAGTTCCATGATATCTATGCCAGACCCAAACAGGAGGGTGTGGGCCAGGAGATGGCCCAGAGATCAATCACCAACTAGTGACAAGAGTCTAAATAAAGTTCCTGCTGCTCCCAAAACCCAAAGAGAAAATCTGCAGAAACCCTCATTCAACTGCATTTCGTATGACCGTCGTAGGGATGCTTACTTCTCCTTGAATCGTCTTTGACCTTTGACATGCGTTCTCATTCCTCTACCCCATCACTTCAATGACACGGAACTCCGGTAGGAGATGTGCATATACTCTACCTTCTCAATGACTTTTCTACTCTATGTGAGTGACTATGTTAGTCTTGCTTCCTTTCTTTTTTCACAACTCTATTTGGCTGAAATGAGCCTCTGGTCTTTCCTTTCTAAGACATACCTCTCATGGACCCTGGAACTCAAAAAAAGATATAAAAAATTCCAACAACTCGGGGCACCTGGGTGGCTCAGTGGGTTAAAGCCTCTGCCTTCAGCTCAGGTCATGATCCCAGGGTCCTGGGATCGAGCCCCGCATCGGGCTCTTTGCTCAACAGGGAGCTTGCTTCCTCCTCTCTCTCTGCCTGCTTCTCTGCCTACTTGTGATCTCTGTCAAATAAATAAATAAAATCTTTAAAAAAAATTCCAACAACTAATCATCACACAATACGAATGTAACCTATACCTTGGAGATTGACGTTATTTCACTCCTAAACAAAGACTATGCTACTGACCCAAAGGGCAAGCCCTCCAACAACAAGCTTCTAGAGGATTCTGGGATGATTTGAGGTATAGTTCTGATAGAATTTTCCCAATCAGAAAATGCTGCCAGCCTCCAAAGTAAGGTCTCCAAACCTGATTGTGAACTAAACAGATTCAGAGCTTCGCAGGACCCATTGTGAGGCACAGAAATGCCTGACAGTGGTGGCAGAGGGTGCCAGTTCACATGGGTGATGTATTTCAGTTGAACGGATTTGGGATGGTTTCTTAGATGCAAGAAGGCAGCATCTAGCATACTTGGTTTCTCAGCATCTATTCTAACTAAGCCTGGCAGGCATAGTAATGGACCATTCCATTACTACAAAAACCGTGAGATTTTGAAACCTTACTGTGCTGGAACTTTTCATGAGGAATCTCTAGTATGAACTTTCACTAGTGTGTCCAGGCCAAAGCCAAGCCCAATACTCACATCAGACTTGACTGCAATGCCTGTCAAATTGGGTGGATTCCTCTTCTTGAGGTCCCCCAAATATCCTGAGGTTCCTATACCTGCCTACAAGTAACATTCCCTACTCATCTGGCAAGACTCCTGGGCCCTGTGTCATCGAGGTGTCAAGCTGCTATTGCCAAGGGGCTCCACAAAGTCATACTTAATTCCTGAAAATTTTCTGGTTATTATCTGAGTCTATACACGTTACTATCAAATTGGACATTTCACTCAATCTTTTGGTAAAATAACCAATGTTTCCAGTGGTGTCCTGTTACAAGAAAAAGGCACTTGTGCTGAACTTATGCCAATAATCCTAAGTACCTTGGAAGAAAGAATTCTCCCTGAGAGTTTCTGAATGATGGAGGGTTCAGGGAGGGAGAGAAGTTAAAAGCTCCCATTTGTTCACACAGAAATATTTCATCACATTTCTGTAGATCATGGATATTTTCAGATACAGTTTCTCTCAGTCTGAAAGAAGAAACACTAAAGAACCAGCAATGTTTCAAACAAGAGTCACAAAGGTAGACTTATGTTCCTCAATTCACTCAGTGCCCCCTTATTAATTCTTATTCAGCTTGAATGCAGCTTTTCCATGAGTTCTGCAAATCCGTACCCAGTTGTTTGAGAATTCTCACGATCGGACAATAAGACCCCAATGAGACACATCACCATATATGGTCACAGGCATTTAATGGTAGAGTAGGGATGAAAGACCTGCAGACACACGCTTAATGAGATATATTTTCACCAAACACAGAAGGCAAGATATCAACATGGAAGCAGAGAGGCCACAAGACCTGCACCCTGGTCCCCAGGGCATGGCATGTCCATGAGTTTCCATATCTCCTACACAAACACGCTCATGTTTTCTGAGCTAAGGGTTATGCTTCTAGAATTTTCTCCCAAGGAGAAAACCAGGGGGGTTGTAAAGGATTTGGAACAATGTTCATGGAGGCTTCCTGGGTGATGGCGAAACCCTGCAGCCCACCTCCTTGCCCGAGGCCCACAAAACTGTTCATTGACCCCTTTGCATCCACCATGTTCAGGCGGGTCTAGCCCTTTCTCCCACAGTTGCACAGCAGACCTTCCCCTGGGGTCCCACAGGCCACTTGTCCCTGTGTCCCATGTCGTTGATGGATCTCTTTGGAAGACAGTAACCCGCATAGGGGTGGAAGGAGCAAATATACTCCTTCCCACCCTTTCTCCCTCCTTGCACCCATCCAAGGTTTGTGCAGGGGGAGCAGAGCTGCAGGGATATGTAGATGGGGTTCTTCTTCTGTGGCACTTCCAAGAATCCCCTTGCACAGAGCCAGAGCCTTAGTGCTTAGCTGACTATTTTAGTCTCCAGCCCCACTGTCCACCCCAGCTACGGGGCAGCATTCCAACTGCCAGACTCCTCAGAAAGAACTCCCACACCCTAGCTAGCTGCCCTTCGTCTAAGGCCCAGGTGCTGACCTAGGTATTCAAAGGAGACTGGATGAGGAGACACGCCCTCCACACCCAGGTGCCTGAGGGCACTCCACACCACACCATCAACTTCAGGGATGTGGTGATGGCAGACTTCCCACTGTGTGCTTTTTGCCCTGAGACATGCCAACCCTCCAATGCAGCACAGAGCACAGAGCCCGGCTTCAGCTCCCCGGTGACCTGGCTGGTTGATGCAGCTGCATCAACCTGGCTGATGCCCGCCTCCCTCCCTGGCTCCAGTCCCTTTCTATGAACATCTGCCTGGGCCCTGCGACTCTGGTTCTGCTCCAGTGCCCTGAGCCTTGGGAGCAGTCCATCAACAGTCCATCCACCAAGTCCTTCCACAGACTCTGCTGGCCAGCCCTGTTCCCGCCTCAACGAAGCCAGTGTGGTGACCAACGTGGGCCCAGGTGCCAGATAGGATTGCAGGTCCTGCCTTCCTGCTCAACCTCAGGGGCACCTCTGAAGCAAGGCACGTTAGCCCCAAATACCTGCTCCTCAATCCCCTCCCCACTGGCCGAATAACCCCTAGCGACAGATGTATAGAGAAGCCAACAAAATCTACACTCCAGGCATTGCATTTCACTCAGCCTTTCATGGTATGCAGGTGGGTCAGAGGAGGATTCAGCAGAACAGCACAAATAACACTTGAGTAGTGAGCAAATGTGTTTCTCCCAGGGCAGCAATATTTCCAGATACCCTGCAGTAGGCCTGGTTGTCATCCTACCTGTGCTCCAGTAAGAGCCCTGCTCTGACAATGATGAGCAAACCACAGACCAAGAGTACCTCTGCAGGTAAATGGGCCCAAATGTACCCTGGATCCTTTCATTTTGTTGTTTGGATTTTGCTCCAAAGTCCAGGGAGATACCTCTGGGGCATGGATGGGGCTTTCTGTTCAAGAGCACAGGAGGTAAATGAGCCATATGTTCCCCTCGACACCACTCCTGGGATAGGCCGGGTCAAGCTACTATACATGTGCTACCCTGTGACTTCAGCAGGGCCAAAGCACAGCCTGCTCCCTGGATGTGGAGAGAACAGGGATGCCTTCCCTGAGCCACATATTCTGAAGCCAGAACTCTAAGGGAACTATGCATGTGGGCTGGTAGTAGCACAGAAATTGGAAGGCACCATGCTGCCCTGAAAGCCACCCACGCTTCTGGCAGCCTCAGAGTGGTGGTTGATTGGATGTTCTGCATTCCAGACCGCCCCTGCTGTGTTCTGACTCAGACCTAAGCTGGAACCCTTCTGGTCCCTCCAAGGTCACGTTGAATAAAAAGGGACTATAGTAGTTGGGTTGGCCCTGGGAAGAGAACCCAGTGAGGCAGGTCTCAGGATGAGGCTGGGCAGCATATCAGGGGCTTACTGAGATGGGAACCCACAGCAGATTGCTGTGGGAACAGGGAGCCCAGTGTCTGTGGAGGGAGTCCACATCACTGCCTCAACAGCTGTGTCCCTGGTGAATGACTGAATCTGTCTGTGCCCCACATCTTCTATAGAACTGGGCCTCACAGCACTTTGTCCCCCAGGATTTGGTGAGGAGAAAACAAGACAATGAATAAGAAGCACCTCACCAGTGCTTGGGACAGAAGTGGCATCCATGAAGACACATCTCCCTAGGATTGCTTGGTAGAAAATGTGTTTTCGAAACCCTGGCTCAGCTGGTCATGTCGTTTTGAACATCAGAGAAAAAGCACCTGGCTTCAGGGAGCCTCCCTCCAACATGGTGACTCAGAGCCAGCCTGATCCAGTCGCACAACCTCTTCTCCAGGGACATTCCTGCCTGTCTGTTAAATATCGGGCTGTGTAGACACACTACCCTGCAAGCTCTGCCCCAGGAAGCTGTGGACCCAGTAAATTTGTGGCTCCCAATTGGGCACAGCTGTCCTTCCCGTGTCACCAGGACAGTGGACCTGGGCTTCTGGCTTTACCTCACTTCTCAGTGGTGATGACAGTGGCCTCTAGGTGCTCCCGAAGCCCTGCCTCCTCTTGGTCATCAGTATGAAGATATACGCTGACTCTGGGGCCAGCTCAGTGGCTGTGAATCGCCACACCATGGCACCCACCTCCACTATGGTGAACATGCTGGAGTTGCTGCTGGCCAGGCAGTAGATGATATTATACCCTGTGGGTGGGATAGGAGGGCCATACATCAGTCTCATCACCCCCTCAGACCCCACATTCCCGCCAACCTGCCACCACCACTCTGCTGTGTTTCCACAAAGCCCTTCCTCCTCTGCACACATC
Organism: Lutra lutra; assembly: GCF_902655055.1. Lineage (NCBI taxonomy): Eukaryota > Metazoa > Chordata > Mammalia > Carnivora > Mustelidae > Lutra > Lutra lutra. The sequence continues at coordinate 406,195 of NW_025923836.1, read as the reverse complement.
TGAGAGGAATGGCACAGCCGCAGTGGCAGATGGAGCCTCTGAGTGCTGGGCCCCCATGACTCTCATTCCCCTTCATCCAACCCACCACCAAGATGTGGAAACAGTTTCATCTTTAGTGATTCAATACTTACATAAAACACCAGTGCTCATCATATCAGCAATTTAAAACCTCCAAAAAAACCAACTTCCAGAACCAGATGCATTTCGTGGTAAATTCTACCATTCAGGGAAGGATTCATAGCAGTCCTTTGCCCACTTTTCCAAAAAAGATAAGAGAAATCGTCTAAACTCATTTGCTGAGGCCAACATAACCCTAATGCAAAAATAAACGAGGGCCCCCCAAGAAAAGAGTCTTACAGTCCAATATCCCTGATGACCATAGATGCAAAAACGTTCAACAAAATACTAGCAACTCAAGTTCACTAAAATGCTGAGAAGATCATATAGTATGATCAAATGAGATCATGCAGGAATGCAATGATGGTTTACAGGTGCACATTGATCAAAATGATACAGCACATTAACAAAATAAAGAATAAAAATGATGTGATCATCTTGAGATGCAGGGAAGCATTTGACAAACTTTAATATCTGTTTCAATCAAAATTCTCAACAGAGTATGTAGACACCGAAAAGGCCATATATCTGCTGCCTGGGTGGCTCAGAGGGTTAAAGCCTCTGCCTTAAGCTCAGGTCATTATCCCAGGGTCCTGGGATCGAGCCACACATCAGGCTCTCTGCTCAGCAGGGAGCCTGCTTCCTCCTCTCTCTGCCTCTCTGCCTACTTGTGATCTCTCTCTCTCTGTCAAATAAATAACTAAAATCTTTTTTAAAAAAAGGCCATATATGACAACCACACAGATTATGTCACATCCGATAATGAAAAGTTTTAGCTGTTTCTATTTCCTTTAAGATCCCCTAAGTTAGAAACATTGCCGATCTTTCTTTGCCACTATTGCTGAACACAATATTGAAAATCCAAGGCAGAACAATTATGCAAGAAGAGAATCAGAAGGCATCAAAACTGGAAAGAAAGAAGTAAAATGGTCACTACCTGCAGATGATATAGAATATAAAGAAAACCTCAAAGAAGCCAGTGAAAAATTGTTCAAACTATGACTAAATTCAGTAAAGGGGCAGGATACAACTTCAGTATTCCAAAATCTGCTGTGTTTCTATATGCTAATAATGAATCATCAGAAAATAAATTAGGAAGATCATCCCACCTGAAGTTTCATCAAAAAGAATAAAATACCCAGGAATATACTTCACCAAGAGGTAAAATCTTGGATGATGAAAATGACAAGATGGTAAGGAAAGAAAATGAAAGCAACACACATAAACCAAGAGACACTGCATATTCATGGGTGAGAAAAATTAATAATGGTAAAATGTCCATACTTCCCTAAACCATCTACAGTTTCAATGTAATTCCTGTCAAAATTCTAAGGACATTTTTCACAGAAAGAGAAGAAAGGTTGTAAAAATTTGTATGATGCCACAAAAGACTCTGAATACCAGAGTAATCTAGAGAAAGAAGAGCCACACTAAAGGCATCGTGCATGCTCATTTCAGACTAATGACAAAGCTAGAGTAATCAAAACAATCTAGCACTGTCACAACAACAGACACACATATCACCAGAAGACAGGAGAGAGCCCAGAAGTAAACACACACATCTATGGTCCGGGACCTTATGACAAAGGAGCCAAGAATAAACAAGGGGGAAAAACAGTCTCTTTCATCAGTGGTGCTCGGAACACTGGAGAGCCACATGCAAAAGAACAAATCTGCACCATTCTCTTACATCATGCACAAAAATTAACTCAAAATGGGTCAAACTATTGAATATAAGTCCTGGAACTATAAAACCTGTAGCAGAAAACACAGGGTTTGGAAAGGTCCTTGACCAAAGGTCTTGGTAGTGGTGCTTTTAAGCAGATACCAAAGTAAAAACAAACAAAGAAGCAAAGTGTGGGCCTATATCTAACTATAAAGCATTCAAACAACAAAGGAAAGCATCAACAAAATAAAACGGTAACCTAACGTAAAACATTTGTAAACTATTTATCTGGTAAGGGGTTAATATTCAAAATATAAAGAACTCATGCAACTCAACAACAAAACAAAACAAAACACACAAAAGCACCAAAAACAACAAAAACCCCACAAGTTATCTAGTGTATCAGGAGAAGTTCCAAATAGACATTTTCCTAAAGAAGACATACAGATGGTCTACATGAACATAAAAAGATGCTTATCATTAACCATCAGGGAAATGCAAATCAAACCAGAATGAGGCACCACTTCACACCTGTCAGAAGGACCATTATCAAAAACAGAAGAAATAGCAAGTTTTGGTGAGATGTGGCGTAGAGGAAAACCCTATTGCACCATTACTGGCAGTATAAATGGGTGCGGCCACTATGGAAAACAGTACAGAAGTTCCTCAAAAAAATGATAAATAGAGGAACCAAAGGAGCCAGCAATTCCCTTTCTAAGTATTTATCTGAAGGGAATGAAAACACTAATTCACAAAGATATATTCACCCCTGCGTACACTGCAGGATTATTTACAACAGTGAAAATGAAGAAACAACCTAAATGCCATCAGTGGCTAAATGAATAAAGAAATTATGGTCGAGAGAGACAAGATGGTGGGGAAGTAGGAGGAGGCATCTTTTCGACCTGTACTCTAGAGTGAGGTGATTACCTACCAAAGAACTCTGATCACCCATGAAATCAGCCTGAGATCAGAATTATACACATCTGGATATCTACAGGGGGAGAAGATGCCAGTTGGCAGGTAAAGCAGAGTGGGAACATCGGACTGATATTGGAAGATAAACAAAAAGGGGAGGGAGCCACCAGAGGTGACCGATTGGAAAGTAATACCCCTAATATGAGAGTGCCCTGCATCTGGGGACCAGCATTAACTTGGAGACTGGTTGAAAGCACTCCAAAAGAGCAAAGGATCCCGGCAGGGTGCGAAATTGTGGGAATCAGGGCGGCTAGGGACAGGGGCTTAAGTCCCCTGAAAGCCTCCCCTGGCGCTGAGCCAGAGAAAGTGCCACAGAGAAACCAGGTCTTGGTCCCTGAGCCGCCAGTGGGCCTGAGATTTCCTGAGGTCTTGCTCCTGTGAGGGGCTGGGAGCCATGCCAGACTGCAGAATGCCGATCCCTACAACAGAGCCTAAAACACGTGCGCCCCTCACCCTCCCCTGAGAGAGGCGTACAAAGGCCCACCTGGGGCTCTTAGACCCGCGCCATTGTTACAGAGCCTGAGACTTGTGCCCCAAACTCTCCCATGAGAGAGAGGTGCGCGAAGGCCCAGCCTGGTCCTTTTGGAACTGCACCATGCTCTCAGAGCCTGAAACGTGCACAGGACCCAGAGCCTCCTCTGAGAGAGGTGCGCACAAGTTGAGTGCTCTTAGAACCAGAAAGACCAGACATTCCCAGCCCAGGCAAGAGGGAAAATCTCAGTGTGTGATCGCTGCTTGGAAGCTCTCTGGCAGTCTGGAGCTGCCCAGACAGCCACTGCTGCCTTGGTTTTGGGTACAAGCAGAAGATCCTGTGTCCCCAGTGACCACGACTCAGAACCTGCTCTGCCAGCGGCCAAGCGGGAATTTATATGGGCTCTGCAGCCAGACTGAGGCTTCTCTCTGAAAGGGAGGTCAGGGTGCAGTTTACTTTCCTCTAAACCTACAAAAACCATCAAAAGCGGTCAAGGGGAGAGGAAAAAAAAAAGTGAACAAGCATAAAGACCTCCAGAGGAAAAAAGCCTGAAAAAACCTGTTTCCTCAGAGCCCACCCCCTTGAGGGGGGCCGGAGGACTTAACGCAGGGAACATTATTGACTGAAAACCCGCATAGCAGGCCCCTTCCCCAGAAAACCAACCAGGAAAGAAAAAAAAAAAAAAAAGACTACAACTGAACAACCACCACTACTTCATAGGACAACTTTTATTTTTAATTTGTTCACACTATTTTGGCTCATTTTTTATATAGATAATTTTTAACCTATTTACCATCACAGTGAGCTGTCCAGTACATCAAATTCCATAATAACCTTCTAACCTGAATTTTTGATACATACACCTGTGTTTTTCTTTTGCATTTCTATTTTTTAAATTTCTTTTTTTTATTTTAGTTTAGTTTAGTCTAGTTTATTCCTTTTTTATTTTTATTTTCTAATATTCATATAGAGTTAAACTCCAAGGTAATCCCCTTTCCTCAATCAATGCTAACCCTATAGGTAAACCAATTTTTAATCCCCCTTTATCTTAGGTAGGTTGAGTCCTTTAACAAAGATATCAAGATACATCCAGGAAGAATCAAAACAACCCTCCTTACACACAGTGAGAATTTATAACCACTCTCACATCTTTTTCTTCCACCAGTGTTTCTGTGTTTGTCCTGATAGTATATAAATCTTACATTTGGGATTATTTTAGATGATGTTCTTCCTTTATTTACATATATATATATATTTCTCTTGTCATATACTTTTATCAGTCTTTTTGATTGTTGTTGTTTGTATACTTCATAAATCTTACCTGGGGGCCAATTTGGGTTCAACCTTCTCTTTTATCTTCCCTTTCTTTCCTGTCTCTCTCTCTCTTTTTTTTCTTCTTCTTTGATGTTTTCTCTCGTTTGGGTGGGGAATCCTGATTGCTCAGAAGTGTTCCAGGGTGTACCTTGATTGCACCATGGTCAATACATCCAGCTACATCTGTTCAGTCATCTCTCACCAAAATGACTAGGAGGAGAAATGCCTAACAGAAGAAAAATACAGAGGATGGACCTTCTGCAACAGAGCTAACAGTTATCAACATAGACAATTTGTCGGAAAGAGAATTCAGGCTAACAATGATCCAGGCAATAGCTAGGTTGGAGAAAGCCATGGATGACCAAATGGAATTGATTAGGGCCAAACTGAAAGCAACCAGAGAGGATGTTCACAATGTTAGGGCAGAGCTAAAAGCTACCAGAGATGAGGTTCACAATGCTCTTAATGAGATCCAATCTAATCTAAATTCTCTCAAAGCTAGGGTAACTGAGACAGAAGATAGAATAGTGATCTGGAGGACAAACAGATAGAGAGAAAGGGTCAGGAGGAAGCCTGGAACCCACAGCTTAGAAACCACGAAAACAGAATCAGGAAAATAAATGATGCCATGACGTTCCAACGTTAGAATTATTGGAATCCCTGAAGGGGAAGAGAAAGAAAGAAGTCTAGAAGACAGTGGAACAAGTTCTTCATGAAAATTTTCCCAATCTCATGAATGGAACCAGCGTTCATGTACTAGAGGCTGAACGGTCTCCACTCAAGATTATAGATTCCAAAAAAACATAATGGTACCTGATAGTCAAAATGAGGAATCATAATTGTAGATATAACCTCTTGAAAGCTGCTAGGACAAAGAGGCTCCTTACTTACAGAGTAAAGCCCATCAAAATAACGTCAGACCTGTCCACAGAGACCTGGCAAGCAAGAACGGGCTGACAAGATATGTTCAGGGCACGAAATGAGAAGAACATGAAGCCAAGAATACTTTATCCAGCAAGACTGACATTCAAAATGGATGGAGAGATAAAGACTTTCCAAGACCAGCAAGGCTTAAAAGACTATGCAACCACTAAGCTAACACTGTAGGAAATATTAAGGGGGTGGTACTATAAAAGAGGAAAAATCCTAAGAATAGCACTGAACAGAAATATAGAGACAATCTACAGAAAGAAAGACTACAAAGGTAACACGATGACAATAAAAACGTATCTATCAATAATCACTATCAATGTGAACGGCCTAAATGGGCCCATAAAATGACATAGGGTTGCAGATTGGATAAAACGACAGGACCCATCCATATGTTGTCTACAAGAGACCCATTTTGAACCTAAAGATACACCCAGACTGAAAGTGAAGGTTTGGAGAAGAATCTTTCATGCCACTGGGCCTCAAAAGAAGGCCGGGTTAGCGATTCTTATATCAGATAAATTAGATTTTAAACTAAAGACTGTAGTCAGAAATACAGAAGGACACTACATCATTCTTAAAGGGACTATCCGCCAAGATGATCTAACAATTGTAAATATCTATGCCCCCAATATGGGAGCAGCCAATTACATACGAAAACTGTTAATCAAGATAAAGAGTCATATTGATATGAATACATTAATAGTAGGAGATCTTAACACACCTCTCTCCAAAATAGACAAATCATCGAAGCAGAAAATCAATAAAGAAACAAGAGCATTGAATGACACATTGGACCAGAGGGACCTCATAGATATATACAGAACATTCCACCCTAAAACAACCGAATACTCATTCTTCTCAAGTGCACACGGAATCTTCTCAAGAATAGACCACATACTGGGTCACAAATCAGGACTCAACTGATACCAAAAGACTGAGATTATTCCCTGCATATTCTCAGATCACAATGCTTTGAAACTGGAGCTCAATCACAAGGAAAAATTCCGAAGGAACTCAAACACCTGGAAGCTAAAGACCACCTTGCTTAAGAATGCTTGGATCAACCAGGAGATCAAAGAAGAACTGAAACAATTCATGGAAACCAATGAGAATGAAGACACTTCGGTCCAAAACCTATGGGATACAGCAAAGGCGGTCCTAAGGGGGAAATACATAGCCATCCAAGACTCCCTCAAAAAAAACTGAAAAATCCAGAACACACCAGCTATCTCTACACCTTAAAGAATGGGAGAATCAACAACCAATCAAACCGACTCGACACATAAGAAGGGAAATCATCAATATTAGAGCAGAGATCAATGAGGTAGAAACCAGAGATGCAGTAGAACATATCAATTAAAGTAGAAGCTGGTTTTTTGAAAGAATCAGTAAGATCAAAAACCATTGGCCACACTAATCCAAAAGAAAAGAGAGAAAGCCCAAATTCATAAAATTATGAATGAAAAGGGAGAGATCACAACTAACACCAAGGAAGTAGAAACAATCATCAGAAGTTATTATCAACAGTTATATGCCAATAAGCTAAGCAACCTAGAGGAAATGGATACATTCCTGGAAAACTATAAACTCCCAAAATTGAATCAGGAAGAAATTGACAACCTGAATAGACCGATATCTAGTAACGAAATTGAAGCAGTGATCATAAACCTCCCAAAAAACAAGATTCCAGGATGTGATCGATTCCCTGGGGAATTCTACCACTTTCAAAGAAGAAATAACACCTATTCTCCTGAAGCTGTTTCAAAAAAAAATAAACAGGAGAAAAACTTCCAGACTCTTTCTATGAAGCCAGTATTACCCTAATCCCCAAACCAGGCAAAGAGCCTACCAAAAAGCAGAATTTCAGACCTATATCACTGATTCTCAGCTAAGATTCTCAGAAAGATCCTAGCAAACAGGATCCAGTGCACATTAAAAAGATTTTCCAGGGGCACCTGGGTGGCTCAGTGGGTTAAAGCATCTGCCTTCGGCTCAGGTCATGATCCCACTTCCTGGGATCTAGCCCCACATCAGGCTCTCTGCTCGGCAAGGACCCTGCTTCCTCCTGTCTCTCTCTCTATCTGCCTGCCTCTCTGCCTACTTGTGATCTCTGTCTGTCAAATAAATAAATGAAATCTAAAATAAAATATAATATAATATAATATAAAATAAAATAAAATAAAAAGATTATCCACCATGACCAGGTGGGATGCATTCCTGGGCTATAAGGATGGTTCAACATTCACAAATCAATCAATGTGATAGAACAAATTAATATGAGAAGAGAGAAGAACCACATGATCCTCTCAAATGATGCAGAAAAAGCATTTGACAAAATCCAGCATGTGTTCCTGATTAAAACGCTTCAAAGAATAGGGATAGAGGGAACATTCCTGAACTTCATCAAATCTACCTAAGAAAGACCCACAGCAAATATATTCTTCAATAGGACAAAGCTTGCAGCCTTACCGATGAGATCAGGAACAGGACAAGGATGCCCACTCTCACCACTCTTGTTCAACATAGTATTAGAAGTCCTAGAAACAGCAATCAGACAACAAAGAGAAATAAAAGATATCCAAATTGGCAATGAAGAAGTCAAACTCTCTCTCTTCGCAGACTTTATATGGAAAATCCAAAAGACTCCACCCCCAAAACAGTAGAACTCATACAGCAATTCAGTAACGTGGCAGGACACAAAAGTCAATGTACAGAAATCAGTGGCTTTCTTATACACTAACAATGAAAATACTGAAAAGGAAATTAGAGAATTGATTCCATTTACTATAGCACCAAGAACCATAAGATACCTGGGAATAAACCTAACCAAAGAGGTAAAGGATCTGTACTCAAGGAACTACAGAACACTCATGAAAGAAATTGAAGAAGACACAAAAAGATGGAAGACCATTCCATGCTATTGGATTGGAAGAATAAACATTGTTAAAACGTCTATACTGCCTAAAGCAATCTATACTTTTAATGCCTTTTCGATCAAAATTCCAAAGGTAATTTTCAAAGAGCTGGAGCAAATAATTCAGAAATTTGTAAGGAACCAGAAGAGACCCTGAATTGCTAAGGAAATTTTGAAAAACAAAAAATAAAACTGGGGGCATCACATTACCTGATTTCAAGCTTTACTACAAAGCTCTGATCACCAAGACAGCATGGTACTGGCAGAGAAACAGACACATAGACCAGTGGAACAGAGTAGAGATCCCAGATATGGACCGTCAACTCTATGGTCCAATAATCTTCGACAAAACAGGAAAAAATATACAGTGGAAAAGACAGTCTCTTCAATAAATGATGCTAGGAAAACTGGTCAGCTATAGGTAGAAGAATGAAACTCAACCATTCTCTTAAACCATACACAAAGATAAACTCAAAATGGATAAAAGACCTCAACGTGAGACAGGAATCCATCAGAATCCTAGAGGAGAACATAGGCAGTAATCTCTTCGATATCAGCCACAGCAACATCTTTCAAGTTATGTCTCCAAAGGCAAAGGAAACAAAAGCGAAAATAAACTTTTGGGACTTCATCAAAATCAAAAACTTCTGCACAGCAAAGGAAAGAGTCAAGAAAACAAAGAGGCAACCCACAGAATGGGAGAAGATATTTGCAAATGACAGCACAGACAAAAGGTTGATATCCAGGATCTATAAAGAACTCCTCAAAACAAACAAACAAACAGACAGACAAACAAAAAACTCCTCAAACTCAACACACACAAAACAGATAATCATATCAAGAAATGGGCAGAAAGGGGCGCCTGGGTGGCTCAGTGGATTAAGCCGCTGCCTTCGGTTCAGGTCATGATCCCAGAGTCCTGGGATAGAGCCCCGCATCGGGCTCTCTGCTCAGCGGGGAGCCTGCTTCCTCCTCTCTCTCTGCCTGCCTCTCTGCCTGCTTGTGATCTCTCTGTCAAATAAATAAATAAAATCTTTAAAAAAAAGTCAAAAAAATGGGCAGAAGATATGAACAGACAGTTCTCTAATGAAGACATACAAATGGCTATCAGAAACATGAGAAAATGTTCATCATCACTAGCCATCAGGGAGATTCAAATTAAAACCACATTGAGATACCACCTTACACCAGTTAGAATGGCCAAAATAAGCAAGACAGGAAACAACATTTGTTGGAGGGATGAAGAGAAAGGGGAACCCTCTTACACTGTTGTAGGGAATGCAAGTTGGTGCAGCCACTTTGGAGAACAGGGTGGAGATTCCTCAAGAAATTAAAAATAGAGCTTCCATATGACCCTGCAATTACACTACTGGGTATTTACCCCAAAGATACAGAGGTAGTGAAAAGAAGGGCCATCTGTACCCAATGTTTATAGCAGCAATGGCCATGGTCACCAAACTGTGGAAAGAACCAAGATGCCCTTCGACGGATGAATGGATAAGGAAGATGTGGTCCATATACACTATGGATTATTATGCCTCCATCAGAGAGGATGAATACCCAACATTTGTAACAACATGGACCGGACTGGAAGAGATTATGCTGAGTGAAATAAGTCAATCAGAGTGAGTCAATTATCATAAGGTTTCACTTATTTGTGGAGCATAACAAATAACATGGAGGACAAGGGGAGTTAGAGAGGAGAAGGGAGTTGAGGGAATTTGGAAGGGGAGGTGAACCATGAGAGACTATGGACTCTGAAAAACAATCTGAGTGTTTTGAAGGGGCGGGGGATGGGAGGTTGGGGAAACGAGCTTGTGGGTATTGGAGAGGGCATGGATTGCATGGAGCACTGGGTGTGGTGCAAAAACAATGAATACTGTTATGCTGAAAATAAATTTAAAAAGTTAAAAAAAAATAAAAAAATAAATAAAAACATTTCAGCAAAGCAAGGAATGTGGAGATTAATAACATTCTGGTACCACCACCTAAATCCAGATGGTGACTCCAGAATGCTGACTTGCCTTTGCAGCTGTAACACTACAGGATACTCTTACACAGAATTTGAACTCCAAACTGATTATTGTTATATGCTTCATGTCTAGGTTTGGGTTTTTTTGGCACTGAAGCTAAAAACCGTTCATGTGCAAATTGCACAGATCCTGAAGGATTGCTTTGAAAGGAATATCTCAGGATTTGTTAAACTGCAGTTAAAAACATTTTGCTAACCTTATTTAATGACTTAGTCTTCCCTATCATTGGCTTGTTTCTGAAGTTGATGTTTGTGTCATTGAAGTGTGGTACTTGCATGAGTTTATTGCACACAGTTTTCCAAGCTAATGCCTCTGAAATGGTGTCATGCTAAGAACTCAGTGGATACATATACATATATATACATATACATATACATTGTCTTCTATTATTAGCTCATAATCCCACTGCATTCAGCTCCCAAAACATGAATGTTCATATAGAAAATATTAAATGTTTACTTCCATCAACTTTTTAAGTCAATATCTTTCCTTTATTTTAAAAAGATTTATCTTTTTCTGACAAAAATGTCCAGTGAAGCTTACTTGACTCATCATAATTAAGTTAGGGTTAAACATAAATACTAGAGATTTGTATTTCCTGGATTATCTAATAACATTGAGCTTTAAATTATAGACAAGTCTTTATTAAAAATGAAAATGACAGGGGCACCTGGGTGGCTCACTGGATTAAAGCCTCTGCCTTGAGCTCAGGTCATGATCAGGGTCCTGGGATTGAGCGCTGTATCTTCCTCTGTGCTCAGCATGGAGCCTGCTTCCCTTCCTCTATCACTGTCTCCCTCCCTGACTACTTGTGATCTCTGTCTGTCAAATAAACTAAGAAAATCTTTTTTAAAAAATGAAAATGACCTCACACATAACTTGCAAATATAAAAAAGTCTTTAAATATTCTCACATGTTCATACAAATATGGTTTACAGTTGTCAAACAAAGCAATCTTATAGTATAATATGGTCTTCCTGAGTGTTTCGAGTACACAGATCCTTCTATATTACTCACTGTGCCAATTCAGAAACACTAAAACTTTTCCAAAACACAAGTTCATTAATCATGAACTTGGGTGTCATGTCAATGTCAAATTACTATAATAGCTTCTGAATTCTGTTTCTCCTGCATTTATATTGTCGCAGCCTGTAAGAAATGGTTCATGGACTGGTAGCATTATGAGTATCACTGCTATGCATGCACTTATGGCTCCTCAAGCGGTGAGCTTAAATCCTAGACAACCTCTGTGAGGTACAGTGTGTTTGTGTATCAGGGAAGTGAGAGTTAATATGAGGGAGAGAAACCCTAGAAGGCGGACAGCCTAGAAATATTAAGAGAGGAATCTGATCTCATAGCCGCAGGTACTTGGGAGCCAGCACAGCTTCTTGAGCAAAAGAAAAGCATGAGGGTAGTCACATTTTAGCAGCTAGAGCTCTGTAGTTGTTTGGAATATCATAATGATCTTGTGCAACCTACTCATTTTAAAGATAAGAAAACCATTATGTAAATAATTCACCAATAGAACCAAAGCTAGCACCCCAAAACTAACACCCCAAAATATAAACGTATTTACAAAGAAGGTTTCGAACAAAATTACTGAATAAAATATGCACAGGAAATAGCTTGTATGGCTTGCCATATTTAAAGTTAGGTGACACTCTCTTTCAACATAGTATTAGATGTACTAGCAACAGCAATCAGACAACAAAGAGAAATAAAAGGTATTCAAATTGGCAATGAAGAATTCAAACTCTCTCTCTTCACAGATGACATGATACTTCATATGGAAAACCCAAAAGGCTCCACACTCAAACCACTAAAGCTCATACAGCAACTAAGTAACGTGGCAGGATCCAAAGTCAATGTAAAAAATCAGTTGCTTTCTTATACACTAACAATGAAAATACAGAAACGGAAATTGGAGAATAGATTCCATTTACTATAGTACCAAGAACCATAGGATACCTGGGAATAAACCTAACCGAAGTGGTAAATGAACTGTGCTCAAGGAACTACAGAACACTCATGAAAGACATCGACGAAGACACAAAAAGATGGAAGACCATTCCATGCTCATGGATTGGAAAAATTAAACATTGTCAAAATGTTTATACTGCCTAGAGCAATCTGGATTTTCAATACCATTCTGATCAAAATTCCACGGCATTTTTCAAGGGGCTGGAGCAAACAATTCTCAAATTTTATAGAATCAGAAGTGACTCTGAATTGTTAAGGAAATGTTGAAAAAGAAAAACAAAACTGCGGGCATCACATTGCCTGATTTCAAGATTTACTACAAAGCTATAATCACCAAGACAGCTTGGTAATGACATCACAACAGACACATCGAATAGTGGAACAGAAGAGAGATCCCAGATAGGGGCCCTCAACTCTATGGCCAAATAAACTTCGACAAAGCAGGAAATAATGTACAGTGGAAAAAAGACAGTCTCTTCAATAAATGGTGCTGGGAAAATTGTCCTGCTATGTGTAGAGGAATGAAACTCAACCATTCTCTTACACCATACACAAAGATAAACTTGAAATGGATAAAAGACCTCAACGTGAAGCAAGAATCCATCAGAATCCTAGAGGAGAACATAGGCAGTAACCTTTCGACATCAGCAATAGAAACTTCTTTTAAGATGTGTCTCCAATGGCAAAAAGAACAAAAGTGAAAATGAACTTTTGGGACTTCATCAAGATCAAAAGCTTCTGCACAGCAAAGGAAACAGTCAACAAAACAAGGAGACACCCACGGACTGCGAGAAGATATTCGCAAATGACAGTACAGACAAATGGCTGATATCCAGGATCTATAAAGAACTCCTCAAAGTCAACATACATAAAACAGATAATCATGTTCAAAAAATGGGCAGAAGACATGAACATATATATCTCCAATGAAGCCATACAAGTGCCTAACAGACACATGAAAAAATATTCATCATCACTAGCCATCAGGGATATTCAAATGAAAACCACATTGAGATACCACCTTACACCAGTTAGAATGGCCAAAATTAACAAGACACTAAACAACCTGTGTTGAGAAGATGTGGAAAAAGGGGAACCCTCTTACACTGTTGGTGGGAATGCAAGTTGGTGTAGCCATTTTGGAAGACAGGGTGGAGATTCCTTAAGAAATTAAAAAAATAGAGCTTCCATAGACCCTTCAATTGCACTACTTGATATTTACCACAAAGAGACAGATGTAGTGAAAAGAAGGGCCATCTGACCCAATGCTCATAGCAGCAATGGCCACGGTCACCAAACTGTGGAAATAACCAAGATGCCCTTCAATAGACGAATAGACAAGGAAGATGTGGTCCATATACACTATGGGGTATTATGCCTCCATCAGAAAGGATGAATACCCAACTTTTGTATCAACACGGACCCAGCTGGAAGAGATTATGCTAAGTGAAATAAGTCAATCAGAGAGAGTCAATTATCGTATGGTTTCACTTTGTTGTTGAGCATAAGAAATAACACAGAGGTCATGGGGAGATGGAGAGAAGGGAGTGTGGGAAATTGGATAGTGAGACAAACCATGAGAGAGTATGGACTCTGAAAAACAATCTGAGGCCCCTGGGTGGCTCAGTGGGTTAAAGCCTCTGCCTTCGGCTCAGGTCATGATCCCAGGGTCCTGGGATCGAGCCCCACATCGGGCTCTCTGCTCAGCAGGGAGCCTGCCTCCCCATCTCTCTTTGCTTGCCTCTCTGCCTATGTGTGATCTCTGCCTATCAAATAAATAAGTAAAATCCTTAAAAAAACCAATCTGACGGTTTTGAAGGGGCGGGGGTGGGATGTTGGGTAAGCCTGATAGTCGGTATTATAGAGGGCACTTGTTGCATGGAACAGTGGGTGTGGTACATAAATAATGAGTTCTGATACACTGAAAAGAAATTTAATCCTTTTAAAAAGTGGAAAAAATGTAAAAAAAAAAAAAAGTTAGGTGACATTGGAATGCCAAGAGCAGTTAAGTCTGCAAAAACACTGTGGAAGACCTTAAATTTACCCTGCCTGAGAAAAATTCTCTGACGTTTAAATATCTTTGCAAAGATACTCTTGATTCAATGACATGAACAGTTTTCAGGACTCTCCATTCCCAAGAGCTATGTGACATGCATTAGCCATGACCATGGAAGCGTGAAGAAAGTAGACAACTACAGAAGACATTGGGGGAAGTATAAAAATTCAAGGACTGAAGATAGCAATGTAAAGTTGCAATTAGCCCATTTTTATATTTTTTTGGTTGACATTTCACTAACGTTCATAAACTTGCAAATAAAACAATATAAATGTAAAATGAGTCTCCTGAATTTTTACTAAAAAAATGTAAATTTGTTATGGTAGTAATAGTTTGAATTAATTTAAAACTATGAATTACTCCAATGATACACCAGACATTGTGAGGGCACTTTAAACAACGGTTTCTCATTTTTAAATTTGGTATGCAATACTTTACCACATATGCAAGATCTTTGGGAAAAGTTGATTCCATCCCCTATGCTATAGGTGGGAGAAGAAAATGAGACAAAATATCAATGGAGTGAAAAAGGGCCATACCTTACTCCTTACCTTTTTAGTAATCCCATAATTACCTCCTGCTAGACAATCTCTGACCCACACAAAAAAGTAATCACATTCTTTAATAAAATGAATAAAGCGTCTAAGGGAGAGCAGAAACAACCTCAGAACAATAAGAGTTGGAGGAGACTAATGGGTTGTCCATAGAGCACATCATTAGTTTTTGATGTAGTGTTCACCAACTCATTAGTTTCGTGTAATACCCAGTGCTCACCACAACAATTGCCCATTACCCAATTACCCCACCTTTCCATGCCATTCCCTTCTGTAACACACGGTTTGTTTTCTGGACTCCAGGGTCTCTCATGTTTGTCTCCCTCTCTGATTTATTCTTACTGATAAACTAGATAATTAATTTAAGTAACAGTTATTGACGAATCTATATAGAAGTTATTGGTCATTTTGTTGGAGGTGCTGCAAAGGTCTACTGTATGGGATTTTCATTATAATGTGGTAGGAAAGCATGAAAAAATAAACAAAATGTGAATATATTAATTTCAAAAACTAATTAATCAAACCAGCCCCTTTTGTGATAGAAAATAATGGGGAAAGCATAGTAGACCATTCAGCAGGATGATCACAGAGGGCTGAAAGAGATATATTTTACTAAGAACTGAATGAGGAGAAGGCAGATGAATGATAACCAGAGGAACTGCCCTCCTCTTAGGCGCGAATTACAATTTCAAAGCCTCAAAAGAGAAAGAGCTGGGATATGATTTGTTAATTTGTTCTTGAAAGCCCAGGACCTGAAAATTTGGAGTGCATGTTAAGTGGGAAGTTAATAAATGGTTATACATTTTTTTGCATTTGAAAAGAATGAATAAGGGTGAGTTTTGTTATTTGCAGAGGGCCATGTATACATTTGAGAATGTTGGAAGTCATAGATGAATCTTGTGCTTCCTTGAGTTTTGTTATACTTTGCATTTCCATCATACACTGTTTATTAATTTGATCTACAAATATGTTCTCAATACTACAAGCAATATTGTCTTATTGATTTCCATTAAATATGACAATTAATTGCCAATTTTATAATAACCGATATTAAAATGTTTTACTTGAACTCTCAATGGACACAAAAGTGGTGAAGCCTTGACATAAGAAGATGAAAACATATGGAACTAAACATTCATGCCGGGGAAAAAAAAAAACAAACTTGGGGACAATCTGTTACATAGACTAAGAGCAAAATTTATTTAAATGCAAGTGATGAATATTTTTACCACCTAGGCTTTGGTTAGAACAAATTTACAATATTCCTAAAGAATTATGGGATGTGTTTAACTTGGAAAGTAAGTAAAACAAGGTAATGTTGAATTTCTGGAAAGGATTCAGGTGTTTTCCTCCTTGCAGACAGGCAGAAACAGAGAATTGCAACTTTCCAGAGTGAAACTTCCACAGAAACCAGTCTTGGGTTTGGGAAACCTGAGCTGTAATGTGTGAATTGTTTGATGGTTTAGTGTGGATATGACTCTGATAAGAACTCTGATGGGGGAAAAGCCCTGCAAAGCAAAAACAAGCTCCAAGGGGACCAAGCCACAGGGAGCCTCTATACATTTGTGAGTTTTACCTCCAGGGGCTCTACCAGGTCCTCATAGTTAATAGAGAAGAAAAATTTCCTCATGCCACTAGCTGGAGAAATAGAAACATAACTATTTTGAGAATATTCTTTTATCTATGTAAGAACAACTCAAATCTCTGATGGAAAGTATCGATGAACAAGAGAATTGGAGAGGCTCCTTATTCATGCATAAAACGATTAAATATAGTCAAGATGCAGTTCTTCACAAATTTGTCTGTAGATTCAAAACAATCCCAGTAAAAATCTCATGCAGTTAATTTATGGATATTAGCAAACTGATTCTAATGAATACTATTTTATCTATATATGAACAACTCAAATCGCTGATGGAAAGTATCGATGAACAAGAGAATTGGAGAGACTCCTTATTCATGCATAAAAAGTTTAAATATAGTCAAGACACAGTTCTTCACAAATTTGTCTGTAGATTCAAGACAATCCCAGTAAAAATCTCATGCAGTTAATTTATGGATATCAGCATGCTGATTCTAAATTTACTTGAGAGGGATGAGGATCAAGAATAGTCAACATTGGCGCGCCTGGGTGGCTCAGTGGATTAAACCACTGCCTTCGGCTCGGGTCATGGTCTCAGTGTCCTGGGATTGAGCCCCGCATCGGGTTCTCTGCTCAGCGGGGAGCCTGCTTCCCACTCTCTCTCTGCCTGCCTCTCTGCCTACTTGTGATCTCTCTCTCTGTGTCAAACAAATAAATAAAATCTTAAAAAAAAAGAATAGTCAACATCATTTTAAAGGAGAAAAACAAAGCCAAACACAGATAATACTCTTTGTATGAAGGGAAGGACATTCAAGAACCTGTGGTTGGGAAGCTGAAGTACCATGGAAATGCCCTCTTTTATATTTCAATGATAAGTTTATAGAAATAAATAGTAGATAAATTAACAGAAATACCAGAATGAGACACACTTAGGTCCTTAGGGTGCAAAATTAAAGAAGTCACTCACTTGCAGAGTCATAGAAGTTCATGGTTGAGGCTTGCACAAAGCTAGGCATGAACGTCTCCTGACATCATGTGCCCTGGAGGCATCAACAGGTTGTGCTGGTTCCAGTGCTCACACTATGTCAAAAACAATTATTTATTCTTTTCTCAGATGATATGGCTATATTTCAGTTTGGAGAATAGCAAATCTCAGTGAAAAATAGTAATGAAAGAGTATTAAAAAGAAAAAATATTCTGGACACTAATGGCAAATTTGCAACCATTTGTCCAGCAAATGAATTTTTATTTTGTACTTATAGATATCGGTTATACTTCCAAATCTGTTACAATTTCACTTCCCTCATTTACATTATGTATTCACTTAAATGTATTTATTGAGTTCCTACCTAATGTGTCATGTGTTAGGCAATTGATTATATGTTGGTGAAGTAAGCGGAAAAGCTGACTGCCCTTTTGGAGTTAATGGTAAGTGAGAGAGCCAGAGACATTTAACATGTACATAACTAAGTTAATAAGAACTTATCATTTTGGTAAGGACAATAAAAGAACCAACGCAATGCAGGAATATCTATTATTATTGGTTCATGTCGGAGGAAACAATTATCATCTCCAAGATGTAAGATATGGTGGGGGATCAAACATATAGCAAAAATTGGGGAGTGCAGAGTGGTTGAGGAGAATTCCTGCCTGAAGTCCTAAAATATTTTTTGAATATTAAATATTAAAGTTACAAATGAAAGAAAAATAGGAAGATATTTTTTCAAGCATATAGAATAAAAACAAATCACATTTGGTCATACATTGAAGATACTACTAATAAAGTTCTTTCTTTCTTTCTAGTTTTGTCCCATGCCAGCTTTAATAAAATTGATATTACTCCTTGACTACTCTTCCTCTGCTCTTGCCTTTCTTCTTTTTCTTCCTTCTCCTACACTTCCTTTTTATTCTTACATATTTAAGATTGATCTCATTTAGATTTCTTCTCATTTAAATCTAATCTTGGTGGGGCATATGGGTGGCTCAGTTGTTGAGTTTCAGCTCAGGTCATGATCTTTTCAATCCTGAGATCCAGCCCAGAATTGGGTTCTATGCTCAGCAAGGAGGCTTCTTGAAGATTATCTGCTTCTGCCCAACCCCCCCCCACTCTCTCTCTCTCTCTCTCTCACACACACACACACACACACACACTTTCTTTCTTTCTAAAATAAACAAATCTTTAAAAAAATAAAACTGCTCTTGGATATCTTAAGTTTTTATTGCTATTGTCAATGAGGTCTGGTCTCTATATTTCTGTTTCATTATTTTCGTAATGTACATAGTCTTAATGTTTCACTGTAGAAGAATTTTAAACATAGAGAAAATTTTAAAGAGTAAATAAAAATTGCCAACCATGTTATCTGGTTAATATTTGCAGCATATTTCAGGCTTATGTTTATCTTTATAAAATCAAGCATTTTTGTTTGTCATATGTAATGATAACATTTTATAACTATCGCTTACTTACGTAAATTATTGAATTTTTCTATATGTAGCTTGCATATGCCATTATCCATTGTATCTAATTAATAACACTTTTAATAAAATGCTTTATCTTCATCTATTGAAGTAATTTGTTATTTTCATATTTCACCAATTGATGAATAAGAGTAGATTTATATATATTTTTGGAACAGGAATGTCCTTGTGGTCTTGGGATAGAATTTTTCTATTCATGGTATGTTACTTCCAATTATTTTGTGTAAATTTACATACATACAAAATTTACTACAACAGTTCATTCCATATGCCTTATATATCAAAATTGTTCCTTTACTTATGAGAGAATCCTCTGGTTGAAAATAATAATTATTCCATTTTCATCACATTCTTTCAAGGATTGTTATTTCTTTGACTTATCCATATCTTATTCTGAAGTCCACTTATGTACATTAAAAACATAATTTTATACTTTTAGCCATTTTAATAATGGAATTTTATAGAATTCACTATTATGAAGAGTGGTGTGCTAGAAAATATTTATCTGTTGACTCTTCAGAACAACAACAATAAAAAGAAGCCATAATTTGTAACATTTGTTTGTTTTCATGGTGCGAATACTCATACCACGGTTTTTTCAGGCTACCAATGTGACATCACAACACAGATTTGAGAATTTCAGGAAGCTATAGAATCCAGTTCTAGCATAATAATAAAACTGGTGGTGCAGAAATTAGTCATTGAGATGGCTGAATATAAGAAAAGTCTTATAGTCTTAATATCTATAAATTAAAATGGCCTTATGCAATAAGATAGGATTGTCCATATTTATATGGATAATTCAAGAAGGTTTTGAAGGCTTGCTCACTCAAGATATTGCTGTAAAAAAGTACTGGAACCAGAGCCGAAGGCCTAGAGATGAGTTTAAGCTTTACCACTGGCAAGTAGTTAACAACCAGAGCAAGCAACCTGAATTTTCTGGTCTCCATGGCCTCCATATTAGAAAGAGAGAGAGAGAGAGAGGGAAAAAGAGAGAGATTGTGTGGTGAATGTGTAAGTATGTGTGTGCATGTGTGTGTGTATACATATACATACATGTGTGTGTTTAAGTACAAGGTTCTGTGAATGAGGCATAAACATATTGATTCCTACATAAACTGTACCCAATAACCATTTTACAGCTGTTATAGAAATTATAACTGCCTTTCAAGATTATCCTGAGGCCCCTAGGACGTTTATCAAGTGTTTTCTGACTATATTAAAATTTCATCTTTATTCATTTTCTTCTTTTTAATTCCTATATTCATTTACCCTATTATACAATGCAGCATATGTGTATGTATCTTTTGTATTATTCACAGCTTCAATATGTCCCAATCTTTCCTTTCCAGATAGCTTTAAACCCCTTAATGTTTTGGATCATAAAGACCCAAATTTTGGTGATATTGACACATATATAACAGCTGTTCAATTAGTAACTGTTCACTGTGTATGAAAATAAAATAGAACTCTAAACTTAAAAGAGGAAGAAAATAGAAACAAAATTTTGTTCAATGTCAACTTAGACCTGTGATGGTATTTCTGAATTTGAATTATTATCCTGTTTATTGTTGATTACTTATTGTAACAGTATCTGACAGACTATTAACATCATTTTTTAAAGGCTTCCTACATTGCCAAGAAACATACTGGGAGCTGTTACTATCTTTTTCATCCTTACACTAATTCCATTATGATCGGTCATTTCATTACTTACTTTTTAAACAAGGAAGTAATGTTATAGAGATATTACCATGTTCAAGGTTATAAAGCTTAAGTGATAGATCCAGGAATCAAATCCAGGTGTGTCTGACTCCAAAGCCCATGTCTCAAAAAACTGCATCACAAGCAGAAAAAGTGTGTTCCAGAAGTTCACCTTGAAATTAAGAATATATTCAAATTTATAAGAAAGAGAAATGATATGGCCTGTGTCTAAATTATACTAATGATTGGCCATATAAGAAATCATAAGAGAGCTACTTAAATTTAACCTTACCCTAGAAAGAACTCTAATATAGCCACCTGACTCAATCAGCGATTACGAATGCCAGGGTATCTTGATAAAATCCCAATAGTTCATTTTTGCCCTTGCTTCCCTTGCCTTTGGTGATGTTCCTAGGAAGATGTTGCTGCGGCTGAGGCCGAAGAGGTTGCTGCCTGTGTTCTCCTCAAGGATTTTGATGGAATCCTTTCTCACATTGAGATCCTTCATCCATTTTGAGTTTATTTTCGTGTGTGGTGTAAGGAAATGATCCAATTTCATTTTTCTGCATGTGGCTGTCCAATTTTCCCAACACCATTTATTGAAGAGGCTCTTTTTTCCATTGGACATTCTTTCCTGCTTTCTCGAAGATGAGTTGACCATAGAGTTGAGGGTCCATTTCTAGGCTCTCTATTCTGTTCCATTCATCTATGTGTCTGTTTTTGTGCCAGTACCATGCTGTCTTGATGATGACAGCTTTGTAATAGAGCTTGAAGTCCGGAATTGTGATGCCACCAACTTTGGCTTTCTTTTTCAATATTCCTTTGGCTATTCGAGGTCTTTTCTGGTTCCATATAAATTTTAGGATTATTTGTTCCATTTCTTTGAAAAAAATGGATGGTACTTTGATAGGAATTGCATTAAATGTGTAGATTGCTTTAGGTAGCATAGACATTTTCACAATATTTATTCTTCCAATCCTGGAGCATGGAACATTTTTCCATTTCTTTGTGTCTTCCTCCATTTCTTTCATGAGTACTTTATAGTTTTCTGAGTATAGATTCTTAGTCTCTTTGGTTAGGTTTATTCCTAGGTATCTTATAGTTTTGTGTGCAATTGTAAATGGGATGGACTCCTTAATTTCTCTTTCTTCTGTCTTGTTGTTGGTGTAGAGAAATGCAACTATTTTCTGTGCATTGATTTTATATCCTGACACTTTACTGAATTCCTGTACAAGTTCTAGCAGTTTTGGAGTGGAGTCTTTTGGGTTTTCCACATATAGTATCATATCATCTCCGAAGAGTGATAGTTTGATTTCTTCTTTGCCGATTTGGATGCCTTTAATTTCCTTTTGTTTTCTGATTGCTGAGGCTAGGACTTCTAGTAATATGTTGAATAGCAGTGGTGATAACGGACATCCCTGCCGTGTTCCTGACCTTAGCGGAAAAGCTTTCAGTTTTTCTCCATTGAGAATGATATTTGCGGTGGGTTTTTCATAGATGGCTTTGATAATATTGAGGTATGTGCCGTCTATCCCTACACTTTGAAGAGTTTTGATCAGGAAGGGATGCTGTACTTTGTCAAATGCTTTTTCAGGATCTATGGAGAGTATCATATGATTCTTGTTCTTTCTTTTATTAATGTGTTGTATCACGTTGATTGATTTGCGAATGTTGAACCAACCTTGCAGCCCTGGAATAAATCCCACTTGGTCGTGGTGAATAATCCTTTTAACGTACTGTTGAATCCTATTGGCTAGTATTTTGGCGAGAATTTTTGCATCTGTGTTCATCAAGGATATTGGTCTGTCGTTCTCTTTTTTTTTTTTTTTTTTTAAAGATTTTATTTATTTATTTATTTATTTGACAGAGATCACAAGCAGGCAGAGAGGCAGGCAGAGAGAGGAGGAAGCAGGCTCCCTGCTGAGCAGAGAGCCCGATGCGGGGCTCGATCCCAGGACCCTGAGATCATGACCTGAGCCGAAGGCAGCGGCTTAACCCACTGAGCCACCCAGGCGCCCCTGTCGTTCTCTTTTTTGATGGGATCCTTGTCAGGTTTTGGGATCAAGGTGATGCTGGCCTCATAAAATGAATTTGGAAGTTTTCCATCTATTCCTATTTTTTGGAACAATTTCAGGAGAATAGGAATTAGTTCTTCTTTAAATGTTTTGTAGAATTCTCCCGGGAAGCCATCTGGCCCTGGGCTTTTGTTTGTTTGGAGATTTTTGATGACTGTTTCAATCTCCATACTGGTTATGGGTCTGTTCAGGCTTTCCATTTCTTCCTGGTTCAGTTGTGGTAGTTTATATGTCTCTAGGAATGCATCCATTTCTTCCAGATTGTCAAATTTGTTGGTGTAGAGTTGCTCATAGTATGTTCTTATAATTGTCTGTATTTCTTTGGTGTTCGTTGTGATCTCTCCTCTTTCATTCCTGATTTTATTTATTTGGGTCCTTTCTCTTTTCTTTTTGATAAGTCTGGCCAGGGGTTTATCAATCTTATTAATTCTTTCAAAGAACCAGCTCCTAGTTTCCTTTATTTTGTTCTATTGTTTTTTGGGTTTCTATTTCATTGATTTCTGCTCTGATCTTTATGATTTCTCTTCTCCTGCTGGGTTTAGGGTTTCTTTCTTGTTCTTTCTCCAACTCATTTAGGTGTAGGGTTAGGTTGTGTACCTGAGACCTTTCTGGTTTCTTGAGAAAGTCTTGTACCGCTATATATTTTCCTCTCAGGACTGCCTTTGTTGTGTCCCACAGATTCTGAACCATTGTGTTTTCATTATCATTTGTTTCCATGAATTTTTTCAATTCTTCTTTAATTTCCTGGTTGACCTATTCATTCTTTAGAAGGATGCTGTTTAGTCTCCATGTATTTGGGTTCTTTCCAAATTTCCTCTTGTTATTGAGTTCTAGCTTCAGAGCATTGTGGTCTGAAAATATGCAGGGAATGATCCCAATCTTTTGATACCGGTTGAGACTTGATTTAGGACCAAGAATGTGATCTATTCTGGAGAATGTTCCATGTGCACTAGAGAAGAATGTGTATTCTGTTGCTTTGGGATGAAATGTTCTGAATATATCTGTGATGTCCATCTGGTCCAGTGTGTCATTTAAGGCCTTGATTTCCTTGTTGATCTTTTGCTTGGATGATCTGTCCATTTCAGTGAGGGGAGTGTTAATATCCCCTACTATTATTGTATTCTTGTCGATGAGTTTCTTTGATTTTGTTATTAATTGGTTTATATAGTTGGCTGCTCCCACGTTAGGGGCATAGATATTTAAAATTGTTAGATCTTCTTGTTGGACAGTTCCTTTGAGTATGATATAGTGTCCTTCCTCATCTCTTATTATAGTCTTTGGCTTAAAATCTAAATGATCTGATATAAGGATTGCAACTCCTGCTTTTTTCTGATGTCCATTAGCATGGTAAATTTATTTCCACCCCCTCACTTTAAACCTGGAGGTGTCTTCGGGTTTAAGATGAGTTTCTTGTAGGCAACATATAGATGGGTTTTGTTTTTTTTTTTATCCATTCTGATGCCCTGTGTCTTTTGATTGGGACATTTAGCCCAATAACATTCAGGATAAGTATTGAGAGATATGAATTTAGTGCCATTGTATTGCCTGTAAGGTGACTGTTATTGTATATTGTCTCTGTTTCTTTCTGATCTACTACTTTGAGGGTCTCTCTTTGCTTAGAGGACCCCTTTCAATATTTCCTGTAGAGCTGGTTTGGTATTTGCAAATGCTTTCAGTTTTTGTTTGTCCTGGAAGCTTTTAATCTCTCTGTCTATTTTCAATGATAGCCAGGCTGGATATAGTATTCTTGACTGCTTGTTTTTTTCATTTAGTACTCTGAATATATCATGCCAGCTCTTTCTGGCCTGCCAGGTCTCTGTGGATAAGTCTGCTGCCAATCTAATATTTTTACCATTGTACGTTACAGACTTCTTTTCCCGGGCTGCTTTCAGGATCTTTTCTTTGTCACTAAGACTTGTAAATTTTACTATTAGGTGACGGGGTGTGGACCTATTCTTACTGATTTTGAGGGGGCTTCTCTGAACCTCCTGGATTTTGATGCTTGTTCCCTTTGCCATATTGAGGAAATTCTCTCCAATAATTCTCTCCAGCATACCTTCTGCTCCCCTCTCTGTTTCCTCTTCTTCTGGAATCCCAATTATTCTAATGTTGTTTCGTCTTATGGTGTCACTTATCTCTCGAATTCTCCCCTCGTGGTCCAGTAGCTGTTTGTCCCTCTTTTGCTCAGCTTCTTTATTCTCTGTCATTTGGTCTTCTATATCGTTAATTCTTTTTCTGCCTCATTTATCCTAGCATTGAGAGCCTCCATTTTTTATTGCACCTCATTAATAGCTTTTTTGATTTCAACTTGGTTAGATTTTAGTTCTTTTATTTCTCCAGAAAGGGCTTTTATATCTCCCGAGACGGTTGCTTTAATATCTTCCATGCCTTTTTCAAGCCGGCTAGAACCTTGAGAATTGTCATTCTGAACTCTATATCTGACATATTACCAATGCCTGTATTGATTAGGTCCCTAGCCTTTGGTATTGCTTGTTCTTTTTTTTTTTCTGGTGAATTTTTCCGCCTTGTCATTTTGTCCAGATAAGAGTCTATGAAGGAGCAAGTAAAATACTAAAAGGATGGCAACAACCCCAGGAAAATATGCTTTAGCCAAATCAGAAGAGATCCCAAATCGTGATGGGGGAGAAAATGGATAAAAAGGGGTTCAGAAGGAAAAAAAATAGAAACTATTAAAAAAAGAAAGCCGATAAAGAAAAAATATATAAAGGCAATAAATATATATATATATATATATGTATATATATATATATATATATATATATATATGGTAAAATATTTAAAAAATGTTAAAAAAGAAAACGGTTAAAGTTAAAAAAAAATTAGCAGAAGAAGAGAAAAAAAATTGAAAAAGAAAAAAAATTAAATTAACTGCAAGGCTAAAGAATCATGGGGAGAAAGCCATGAGTTCCGTGCTTTGCTTTCTTCTCCTCTGGAATTCTGCCGCTCTCCTTGGTATTGAAACTGCACTCCTTGGTAGGTGAACTTGGTCCTGGCTGGGTTTCACATTGATCTTCTGGGGGAGGGGCCTGTTGTAGTGATTCTCAAGCGTCTTTGCCCCAGGCAGAGTTGCACACCCCTACCTGGGGCCGGGCTGAGTAATCCGCTGAGGTTTGCTGGGTTTGCTTTCAGGAGCTTTTGTTCCCTGAGCGCTTTCCGTAGAGTTCTGGAAGACGGGAATTAAGATGGCGGCCTCCTGGTCTCCGGCCCGGAGGAGCCGAGAGCCCGTGGCCCCACTCCTCAGTGCGCCCTCAGAGAACTGGGCCCAATTGCTCCCGTCACCCTGGCCTCCGGCCATGCTCCGACCTAACCGAGCCTGCGACCGGTTCAAGGTAACCCCGAGCTGAGAGTCACTCCTCGACTCTGTCTCTGTAGCCAGCTTCCCTGTTCTAATACCGGTAAGCTCTTCGACACTCAGACACCCCCGATCCTTCTGTGACCCTGCGGGACCTGAGGCCAAGCTGACCCCGCATGGGCTTCACCCCGGTTAAGCCTCTGGAGCGATGTCCCTCAGCGGAACAGACTTTTAAAAGTCCTGATTTTGTGCTCTGTTGCTCCGCTGCTCACCGGGAGCCGGCCCCTCCCCCCCCCGGTCTATCTTCCAGTCGCTTTGGATTCACTTCTCTGCCAGTCTACCTTGCAGATATTCGTTGATTTTCTGTTTCTAGAATTGCTGTTCTTCTCTTCAATCTCCCATTGGATTTGTAGATGTTTGCAATCTTTAGATAAGCTATTTAGCTCATCTCCCGCTACCTGAAGGAGTCTCAGCCTGCTACTTCTCTGCCATCTTGACTCCTCCCCAACACTACTTAAATTTTAAGTGACATTTCTCTATTTGGCTATTTGTCCTACGTTCCACAATAAGAATTTCAGTTCTTTACATTTTGTACAGACTCCCAGTCTCTTCCACTTCACCATACCAAGCAGTTTCAGAAGTCTCTTACTTTCCACAGGAAGAAAAAGCCAACATTCTGTAACGTGCTAAACATAAATGTCTCTATGAATCACCAGCCATCCTCCTTTTTCCCATGTTCAAAATGGAGAAAACATTCTTTCTCAAGAGCTGCCTAGTATTTCCATTTTCTTTATATTTCTTCACTCTTTAACCCACTCCAATCCAATTTATTGAATTGAAAGTTGCAGAACCACTTCCATTTAACTATATAGGCTAAGGAAATCTTTGGAATCTCAATTTAATATGTTACTTAATTTCTCCATATTATGATCCGGTGTTCCATAATACATTCCTATTAGTTTTCTCTTACCATTTCTTTACTACTTAGCCTTGTTTCTTCAGTTTTTTTTTTTATTTTTGTATGTACAAGAACTCTAAATATCCTAGTTCTTAAGTATTTTCCTACTTTCTTCTCTTAGTAAACTTCCCACACACATTCATTTCCAGAACATCAATCAGTAGGTACAAACTGATAGTTTTTTTATTTATTCATTGAGACAGGAATTTTGTCTGAGTTATAGATCTACACAATTATTTGCCTACTTGACATTTACATTTTGATTATTTTAGAAGGATTTCATAGTTTACATAGCACAAACTTAACTCATGCTTATTTATTCCCCTAAGTCTTCTTGTTTTCCATAATGTCCCATCCAGGAGGACCCCAAACAGTTCCTCAAGTCAGAAACATGGAAGCCTTTCTTGACACTGTTTCCCCAAACAACTTGATGATGTCTTGCTATTTTACTTCCCCATCATTGGAAGTCATCATTTCTCTCCTATTCATCTATCTCCTGAACTACTGCAATATCTTTCCAAATAGTTTGCTTTTATTCAAATTTTTGTTTCATTAATGGAATAACAATTGAAGGAACAATATGAGTCATTCCAATTATCACTGTTGGAACAATTTAAATCTTACCTAGACATTAATTCTTACTCTCAAATTAGAGACCAATTTATTTCTTTGGACACTTAACAAATATTATAGCCCTAGGCCCTCCTTTTCTTGATATTATGTAACTATAGGGATGATTATTAAATTAATTCATGAAGTTCTTCCCTCACATATCTTCAAACACTCTGTATGGTGAGAGACAGACCTGGATATTTGTGTAGTACCAGGATGCAGTTGTTTGGCATTTGCTAAAGTCCGTGTTATAAGGTTCAGGATTATATCTTCTATGAGAGAAATAAGAGTTCTAAGACCAAGATTAGGGACTTGGTCTAGTAGAAATTGCAGGTGAAACAAATCATAGTATCCGTTCACATAAGTTCCAGCCCTGTTTCTCACTGTCAGGGTTTCCATATAGTTTTATGGAACTGATGGTTATTTGTCATTTCCGTATAGATGCTAATATGCTCAGCTGGAGCAGGATTTAGCAGTCTGACAATATTTTAAATTTGTGTATCTCTAACTTGATATCCTGGGTAATTCTTTGGATGATGGTCCTCTTTTACCTAGTCCTCATTCCCCCTAAAAATCGAGTCATCTCTGAGATACATGCTTGGTACTTGTGTCCTTGATTCCTGCTGATACTTTTGGTACTAAGTTCTTGCTAGGCTGGTTTTCTATTTCATGGTACCTCCTAATTTCTATGTCCTTATTATTGCTTTCTTTCCTGATCCTGGAGCAGGTAGCTTTATTCATTTTCTCATGGAGCTTATGTTCCCACATGCAGAGCTCGTGGAATTGTGTCTTTTTTTTTTTTTATCCAATTAAGATGATATTTACCCAACATAGAAAACTGGAAGTTCTGCTAAAGTATTCAGTCACAAGCCATACAGCAAGAATATACATATATATTCACAGTCACGTAGAAGACAAGCATTGAATTGAGGTTAAAATATTAAAATTTGGATTTTAGGAAGATTTTGAAATCACTTGATGCTTTGATAAACAAATACACTGATATAAAATCTGATATCAAATTGTTACTGCTGGGGGGAGGAGTCAAGATGGCGGAGAAGTAGCAGGCTGAGACTACTTCGGGTAGCGGGAGATCAGCTAAATAGCTTATCTAAAGATTGCAAATACCTACAAATCCAACGGGAGATTGAAGAGAAGAAGAACAGCAATTCCAGAAACAGAAAATCAACCACTTTCTGCAAGGTAGGACTGGCGGAGAAGTGAATCCAAAGCGACGGGAAGATAGACCGCGGGGGGAGGGGCCGGCTCCCGGCGAGCGGCGGAGCAACGGAGCAAAATCAGGACTTTTAAAAGTCTGTTCTGCTGAGGGACATCGCTCCAGAGGCTTAACTGGGGTGAAGCCCAGGCGGGGTAAGCGCGGCCTCAGGTCCCGCAGGGTCGCAGAAGGATCGGGGGTGTCTCAGTGTCGCAGAGCTTACCGGTATTAGAACGGGGAAGCCGGCTGCAGAGACAGAGCCGAGGAGTGACTCTCAGCTCAGGGTTGAACCTTGAACCGGTCGCAGGCTCGGTCAGCTCGGAGCGCGGCCGGAGGCCAGGGTGACGAGAATCATTTGGCACTGTTCTCTGAGGGCGCACTGAGGAGTGGGGCCCCGGGCTCTCGGCTCCTCCG
The DNA here is from genome assembly GCF_902655055.1 of Lutra lutra. Taxonomy (NCBI): domain Eukaryota; kingdom Metazoa; phylum Chordata; class Mammalia; order Carnivora; family Mustelidae; genus Lutra; species Lutra lutra. Next base: position 376,826 of record NW_025923836.1, on the reverse strand, counting down.
GGCCGGAGACCAGGAGGCCGCCATCTTCATTCCCGTCCTCCGGACTCTACGGAAAGCGCTCAGGGAACAAAAGCTCCCGAAAGCAAACCCAGCAAACCCGAGCGGATTACTCAGCGCGGCCCGGATAAGGGCGGTGCAACTCCGCCTGGGGCAAAGACGCTTGAGAATCACTACAACGGGCCCCTCCCCCAGAAGATCTACGGGAAACCCAGCCAGGACCAAGTTCACCTACCAAGGAGAGTGGCGGAATTCCAGAGGAGAAGAAAGCAAAGCACGGAACTCATGGCTTTCTCCCCATGATTTTTTAGCCTTGCAGTTAATTTAATTTTTTTTTTCTTTCTCAATTTTTTTTTTTCTTTTTCTCTTCTTCTGCTAAATTTTTTTTTAACTTTTACCATTTTCTTTTTTTTAACGTTTTTTAAATAGTTTATCTAATATAAATATATATTTTTTCCTCTTTTTATATTTATTTCTTTATCGGCTTTCTTTTTTTTTAATAGTTTTTTTTTTCTTTTTTTTTCTTTCTTTCTGAGCCCCTTTTTATCCCCTTTCTCCCCCCTCACAATTCAGGATCTCTTCTGATTTGGCTAAAGCATATTTTCCTGGGGTTGTTGCCACCCTTTTAGTATTTTACTTGCTCCTTCATAAACTCTTATCTGGACAAAATGACAAGGCGGAAAAATTCACAACAAAAAAAAGAACAAGAGGCAGTACCAAAGGCTAGGGACCTAATCAATACAGACATTGGTAATATGTCAGATATAGAGTTCAGAATGATGATTCTCAAGGTTCTAGCCGGGCTTGAAAAAGGCATGGAAGATATTAAAGCAACCCTCTCGGGAGATATAAAAGCCCTTTCTGGAGAAATAAAAGAACTAAAATCTAACCAAGTTGAAATCAAAAAAGCTATTAATGAGGTGCAATCAAAAATGGAGGCTCTCACTGCTAGGATAAATGAGGCAGAAGAAAGAATTAGCGATATAGAAGACCAAATGACAGAGAATAAAGAAGCTGAGCAAAAGAGGGACAAACAGCTACTGGACCACGAGGGGAGAATTCGAGAGATAAGTGACACCATAAGACGAAACAACATTAGAATAATTGGGATTCCAGAAGAAGAGGAAACAGAGAGGGGAGCAGAAGGTATATTGGAGAGAATTATTGGAGAGAATTTCCCCAATATGGCAAAGGGAACAAGCATCAAAATCCAGGAGGTTCAGAGAACCCCCCTCAAAATCAATAAGAATAGGTCTACACCCCGTCACCTAATAGTGAAATTGACAAGTCTTAGTGACAAAGAGAAGATCCTGAAAGCAGCCCGGGAAAAGAAGTCTGTAACGTACAATGGTAAAAATATTAGATTGGCAGCAGACTTATCCACAGAGACCTGGCAGGCCAGAAAGAGCTGGCATGATATATTCAGAGTACTAAATGAGAAAAACATGCAGCCAAGAATACTATATCCAGCTAGGCTATCATTGTAAATAGACGGAGAGATTAAAAGCTTCCAGGACAAACAAAAACTGAAAGCATTTGCAAATACCAAACCAGCTCTACAGGAAATATTGAAAGGGGTCCTCTAAGCAAAGAGAGACCCTCAAAGTAGTAGATCAGAAAGAAACAGAGACAATATACAATAACAGTCACCTTACAGGCAATACAATGGCACTAAATTCATATCTCTCAATACTTACCCTGAATGTTAATGGGCTAAATGCCCCAATCAAAAGACACAGGGTATCAGAATGGATAAAAAAACAAAAACCATCTATATGTTGCCTACAAGAAACTCATCTTACACCCGAAGACACCTCCAGGTTTAAAGTGAGGGGGTGGAAAAGAATTTACCATGCTAATGGACATCAGAAGAAAGCAGGAGTGGCAATCCTTATATCAGATCAATTAGATTTTAAGCCAAAGACTATAATAAGAGATAAGGAAGGACACTATATCATACTCAAAGGAACTGTCCAACAAGAAGATCTAACAATTTTAAATATCTATGCCCCTAATGTGGGAGCAGCCAACTATATAAACCAATTAATAACAAAATCAAAGAAACACATCGACAAGAATACAATCATAGTAGGGGATTTTAACACTCCCCTCACTGAAATGGACAGATCATCCAAGCAAAAGATCAACAAGGAAATCAAGGCCTTAAATGACACACTGGACCAGATGGACATCACAGATATATTCAGAACATTTCATCCCAAAGCAACAGAATACACATTCTTCTCTAGTGCACATGGAACATTCTCCAGAATAGATCACATTCTTGGTCCTAAATCAAGTCTCAACCGGTATCAAAAGATTGGGATCATTCCCTGCATATTTTCAGACCACAATGCTCTAAAGCTAGAACTCAATAACAAGAGGAAATTTGGAAAGAACCCAAATACATGGAGACTAAACAGCATCCTTCTAAAGAATGAATGGGTCAACCAGGAAATCAAAGAAGAATTGAAAAAAATTATGGAAACAAATGATAATGAAAACACAACAGTTCAGAATCTGTGGGACACAACAAAGGCAGTCCTGAGAGGAAAATATATAGCGGTACAAGCCTTTCTCAAGAAACAAGAAAGGTCTCAGGTACACAACCTAACCCTACACCTAAAGGAGCTGGAGAAAGAACAAGAAAGAAAGCCTAAACCCAGCAGGAGAAGAGAAATCATAAAGATCAGAGCAGAAATCAATGAAATAGAAACCAAAAAAACAATAGAACAAATCAACGAAACTAGGAGCTGGTTCTTTGAAAGAATTAATAAGATTGATAAACCCCTGGCCAGACTTATCAAAAAGAAAAGAGAAAGGACCCAAATAAATAAAATCATGAATGAAAGAGGAGAGATCACAACGAACACCAAAGAAATACAGACAATTATAAGAACATACTATGAGCAACTCTACGCCAACAAATTTGACAATCTGGAAGAAATGGATGCATTCCTAGAGACATATAAACTACCACAACTGAACCAGGAAGAAATAGAAAGCCTGAACAGACCCATAACCAGTAAGGAGATTGAAACAGTCATCAAAAATCTCCAAACAAACAAAAGTCCAGGGCCAGACGGCTTCCCGGGGGAATTCTACCAAACATTTAAAGAAGAACTAATTCCTATTCTCCTGAAACTGTTCCAAAAAATAGAAATGGAAGGAAAACTTCCAAACTCATTTTATGAGGCCAGCATCACCTTGATCCCAAAACCAGACAAGGATCCCAACAAAAAAGAGAACTACAGACCAATATCCTTGATGAACACAGATGCAAAAATTCTCACCAAAATACTAGCCAATAGGATTCAACAGTACGTTAAAAGGATTATTCACCACGACCAAGTGGGATTTATTCCAGGGCTGCAAGGCTGGTTCAACATCCGCAAATCAATCAATGTGATACAACACATTAATAAAAGAAAGAACAAGAACCATATGATACTCTCCATAGATGCTGAAAAAGCATTTGACAAAGTACAGCATCCCTTCCTGATCAAAACTCTTCAAAGTGTAGGGATAGACGGCACATACCTCAATATTATCAAAGCCATCTATGAAAAACCCACCGCAAATATCATTCTCAATGGAGAAAAACTGAAAGCTTTTCCGCTAAGGTCAGGAACACGGCAGGGATGTCCGTTATCACCACTGCTATTCAACATAGTACTAGAAGTCCTAGCCTCAGCAATCAGACAACAAAAGGAAATTAAAGGCATCCAAATCGGCAAAGAAGAAGTCAAACTATCACTCTTCGCAGATGATATGATACTCTATGTGGAAAACCCAAAAGACTCCACTCCAAAACTGCTAGAACTTGTACAGGAATTCAGTAAAGTGTCAGGATATAAAATCAATGCACAGAAATCAGTTGCATTTCTCTACACCAACAACAAGACAGAAGAAAGAGAAATTAAGGAGTCCATCCCATTTACAATTGCACCCAAAACTATAAGATACCTAGGAATAAACCTAACCAAAGAGACTAAGAATCTATACTCAGAAAACTATAAAGTACTCATGAAAGAAATTGAGGAAGACACAAAGAAATGGAAAAATGTTCCATGCTCCTGGATTGGAAGAATAAATATTGTGAAAATGTCTATGCTACCTAAAGCAATCTACACATTTAATGCAATTCCTATCAAAGTACCATCCATTTTTTTCAAAGAAATGGAACAAATAATCCTCAAATTTATATGGAACCAGAAAAGACCTCGAATAGCCAAAGGAATATTGAAAAAGAAAGCCAAAGTTGGTGGCATCACAATTCCGGACTTCAAGCTCTATTACAAAGCTGTCATCATCAAGACAGCATGGTACTGGCACAAAAACAGACACATAGATCAATGGAACAGAATAGAGAGCCCAGAAATGGACCCTCAACTCTATGGTCAACTCATCTTTGACAAAGCAGGAAAGAATGTCCGATGGAACAAAGACAGCCTCTTCAATAAATGGTGTTGGGAAAATTGGACAGCCACATGCAGAAAAATGAAATTGGATCATTTCCTTACACCACACACGAAAATAGACTCAAAATGGATGAAGGATCTCAATGTGAGAAAGGAATCCATCAAAATCCTCGAGGAAAACACAGGCAGCAACCTCTTCGACGTCAGCCGCAGCAACATCTTCCTAGGAACATCACCAAAGGCAAGGGAAGCAAGGGCAAAAATGAACTTTTGGGATTTTATCAAGATCAAAAGCTTTTGCACAGCAAAGGAAACAGTGAACAAAACCAAAAGACAACTGACAGAATGGGAGAAGATATTTGCAAATGACATATCAGATAAAGGGCTAGTGTCCAAAATCTATAAAGAACTTAGCAAACTCAACACCCAAAGAACAAAGAATCCAATCAAGAAATGGGCAGAGGACATGAACAGACATTTCTGCAAAGAAGACATCCAGATGGCCAACAGACACATGAAAAAGTGCTCCATATCACTCGGCATCAGGGAAATACAAATCAAAACCACCATGAGATATCACCTCACACCAGTCAGAATGGCTAAAATTAACAAGTCAGGAAATGACAGATGCTGGCGAGGATGCGGAGAAAGGGGAACCCTCCTACACTCTTGGTGGGAATGCAAGCTGGTGCAACCACTCTGGAAAACAGCATGGAGGTTCCTCAAAATGTTGAAAATAGAACTACCCTATGACCCAGCAATTGCACTGCTGGGTATTTACCCTAAAGATACAAACATAGTGATCCGAAGGGGCACGTGCACCCGAATGTTTATAGCAGCAATGTCTACAATAGCCAAACTATGGAAAGAACCTAGATGTCCATCTACAGACGAATGGATAAAGAAGATGTGGTATATATACACAATGGAATACTATGCAGCCATCAAAAGAAATGAAATCTTGCCATTTGCGACGACGTGGATGGAACTAGAGGGTATCATGCTTAGCGAAATAAGTCAATCGGAGAAAGACAACTATCATATGATCTCCCTGATATGAGGGAGAGGAGATGCAACATGGGGGGTCGAGGGGGTAGGAGAAGAGTAAATGAAACAAGATGGGATTGAGAGGGAGACAAACCATAAGTGACTCTTAATCTCACAAAACAAACTGAGGGTTGATGGGGGGAGGGGGTTGAGAGAGGGGGTGGGGTTATGGATATCGGGGAGGGTATGTGCTATGGTGAGTGTTGTGAAGTGTTAAACCTGGCGATTCGCAGACCTGTACCCCTGGGGATAAAAATATATGTTTATAAAGCTGTAAAAAAAAAAAAAAAAAAAAAAAAAAAAAAAAAAGAAAGAAAGAAAGGATGAATCCCCAAGTTTTGTAGCAACATGGACGGGACTGGAAGAGATTATGCTGAGTGAAATAAGTCAAGCAGAGAGAGTCAATTATCATATGGTTTCACTTATTTGTGGAGCATAACAAATAGCATGGAGGACAAGGGGAGATGGAGAGGAGAAGGGAGTTGAGGGAAATTGGAAGGGGAGGTGAACCATGAGAGACTATGGACTCTGAAAAACGATCTGAGAATTTTGAAGGGGTGGGGGGTGGGAGGTTGGGGGCACCAGGTGGTGGGTATTGTAGAGGGCACGGATTGCATGGAGCACTGGGTGTGGAGCAAAAATAATGAATACTGTTATGCTGAAAAAAATAAAAAAAATTAAAAAAAAAAAAAAATTGTTACTGCTACTTTTGACCAAATGAAATAACTTTGAATTTAACCTGTGAAGGGGAGAAAAGACTCACGTGGTAACCTATTCAATATACAGGTTATAAAATCATAATAATATTGTTCATATTTTATCGAAATATTTTTCAAAATTAATGCATTATCTATCTTCAAAATTTTTATTTAAATTTCCATTAGTTAGCATTCATTGTAACCATAGTTTCAGGTGAAGAACATAGTGATTAATCACTTAAAACACCACTATTGTTCATCAGAAGTGGCCTCCTTAATTACCTTCACCTATTTAATCCATGCCCCCAACTCACCTCCCCTCTGGTAACCATAAGTTTGTTTTGTTTAGATAAGAGCATATTTCTTGGCTTTATTTATTTGTCTCTTTGACTAAATACAAACAGTCTACACTTGCAAAGATGGGCTCCGTGGAGAAAGGGGAACCTCTTACACTGTTGTAGGGAATGCAACTTGGTGCAGCCACTTTGGAGAACAGTGTGGAGATTCCTCAAGAAATTAAAAATAGAGCTTCCCTATGACCCTGCAATTGCACTACTGGGTATTTACCCCGAAGATACATATGTAGTGAAAAGAAGGGCCATCTGTACCCCAGTGTTTATAGCAGCAATGGCCACGGTCGCCAAACTGTGGAAAGAACCAAGATGCCCTTCAACGGACAAATGGGTAAGGAAGATGTGGTCCATATACACTATGGAGTATTATGCCTCCATCAGAAAGGATGAATACCCAACTTTTGTAGCAACATGGACGGGACTGGAAGAGATTATGCTGAGTGAAATAAGTCAAGCAGAGAGAGTCAATTATCATATGGTTTCACTTATTTGTGGAGCATAACAAATAACATGGAGGACAAGGGAAGTTAGAGAGGAGAAGGGAGTTGAGGGAAATTGGAAGGGGAGAGACCATGAGAGACTATGGACTCTGAAAAACAGTCTGAGGGTTTTGAAGGGGTGGGGAGTGGGAGGTTGGGGGAACCAGGTGGTGGGTATTGGAGATAGCACAGATAGCATGGAGCACTGGGTGTGGTGCAAAAATAATGAATACTGTTACGCTGAAAAAATAAAATAATAAAAAAAATTCAAGTAATGCAAAAGTAAGTGAAGGAATCTAAACAACAAATTGTTATTGTGTTGTTATTTAAAGGATGAAAGAATATTTTAAGTGAATCGTACAGTGACACTTTAGGAGAAATTTAGGTTAACATGGAATATTTGTTAATGGGAGAACTTATTTGAGGCCAAGGCTTATTTATTGAAAGAATGTTGATCCTTCTGTCAAATACTCTCATATCCCTCAACTGATATGGCATAAACTTACTGGGTTTATTCTATGCATTTTTTTTTATAGAAGTGAATATAATCTTTTTTCCGCCCCACCAGGCCAGATTCCAAACACGTATTAGAATCCAAGTAATGAAGTAAGTCTGCTTCTGATGGAATTAACTCAGATTTTAGCCATCTCCCTCTATTATATTTTTCTGCCAAGATCTGCTTCCTTCATACATTCTCTGGAACACTTTAGCATATATCTGCTTTGTTAAAAAAACAAAACAAAACAAAACAAAACCTCACCTGGTGCATCTGGGTGGCTCCATGGGTTAAAGCCTCTGCCTTCGGCTCAGGTTATGATCCCAGGTCGTGGTATCATGCCCCACATCGGGCTCTCTGCTCAGCAGGGAGCCTGCTTCCTCCTCTTTCTCTCTATGCCTTCCTCTCTGCCTACTTAGAACTCTGTCTGTCAAATAAATAAATTAAATCTTAAAAAAAAAAGACTCACCTATTTTTGGGGGTAAATTGTTTCCTCTCCTACTTTACAGCTAGGACTAACTGACCATTGTGCAAAATATCCCAAATGGAGTGTACAATGTGAACACTGCTTTGGAACTACACTAGCTTTTCCTGAGTATTAACGGCTTTTCTAATGGTTGTCTAATTCTTCAAATCGCTGTTTGAATTATGGCTATCTTAGACCTACAGATGGAAAAATTCAGATGGTTCACACAGGGTTTTGGAGAATTAATTTTCCAAGCTAAAAAAATTTACTACATCCTAGAAGAGGAAGTACATTAATGGTTTTGTGTGGTTTAATAAGACCCAAAGAGGGGAAATGGGGTTAATATGTATGCTCTCAAAAGAGTAGCTGAAAGATTATAGTTTGATTTCTAATTTCCTCAACAGTTAAACTTGCTTATGTTTCATCAGTTATCAAAAAAGGCAATATCTAATCCATTTATTGGACTTTTTCTTTCGGCCCAGTGGTGGTGAGAATGTACTAGCCCTGTCATCTTCCCTGTGAATCTCAGAGCAGCTTCATTGGAATTGAGTAATTTTTCCAAGTTCATTATATTTCCTTAAGGCACAAAGTAGGATGAATTCAGTTAAAATGTTCTTTCTTCCTTTAAAAGGGGCCATGATTCCCTCTCAATGCAATTTTTACGGTGTACTTTAAAGACTGCCCTAATTTGAGCTTTCTTTCTCCCCTTGGAGCAATGAGCAAAACACAGGGAAGAATCTGTAGCTCATTTTCATTAGGCCACGGGAGAAGGGTCATGATTGACTTCATCACCCCTTTCTATTGTTGTTGTTTTTATTTGTTCCTTTGTTTTTGGCTTTCTGTTAATACTCTGTGGAATAGGAATACAGAGGTGCGAGTGCCAAATATAGTTTTAGACTTCATTTTCATTAATGGCTTCATTTCCCTATTTAAAGAAAGTAACTAAATTGGTGGGAAGAAAAGTGCTGACCAAGGCATGTAGCATGTTCAGCAAACTTTTAATTGATGTATGATGGTGTATTAAGGACACATTTCCTTTTTTGTAACTATAAGATTTAACTTCAGACTGACACAACATTTTCTTCCAAGAGATCTAAGCATGAATCTAGCAACTATTTCCTAGCAGCTCCATAAGGAGAAAGCCATTCTTCTGCCTGTATCTCTCAGGATTTGTACTTAAGTAGGGTGACCACATGGTTATTGTTCAAATAGAGACACTTGGGAGAGGAAAACATAATACTGTTAATAATTAAATTCATTAATTCATTATATACATTATATACACTATATACATTTTAATATCAGTTTGTTGATCTCTACAAAGCAAACAAGCAAATAAATGAATACCTTGCTTGGATTTAAAAAAAAAAGATTTTAGGGGTCCCTGGGTGGCTCAGTGGGTTAAAGCCTCTGCTTTCAGCTCAGGTCATGATCCCGGGGTCCTGGGATCAAGTCCTGCATCAGGATCTCTGCTCAGAGGGGAGCCTGCTTCCACCTCTCTCTCTCTGCCTGACTTTCTGCCTGCTTGTGATCTCTGTTTGTCAAATAAATAAATAAAAATATTTATAAAAAAGATTTTATTTAGTTATTTGACAGAGAGAGAGATAGACAGCGAGAGAGTGAACACAAGCAGGGGGAGTAGGAAAGGAAGAGGCATGCCCCCTAACAGAGAAGGAAGCCTGATGATGGGCTAGATCCAAGAACCCTGGGATCACAACTGGACCAAAGGCATATGTCCAACAACTAAGCCCCCCATGGTTGGATTTAAAAAATATATATAAATATTATTATTATGTTTAATTAGCAAACATCATACATCATTAGTTTTTGATGTAGTGTTCAATGATTCATTAGTTCCCTATAGCACCCAGTGCTCATCACCACAGTGCCCTCTTAATACCCATCACCTGGTTACCCCCTCCTCCCCCGCTTCTGTAACCCTCAGTTTGTTTCCCAGAGTCCAAGGTCTCATGTTTTGTTTCCCTCTCTGATTTTTTTCCCATTCAGTTTTCCCTCCCTTCCCCTCTAGTCCTCCATGCTATTCCCTATGTTCCATATATGAGTGAAATCATCTGATAATTTTCTCTCTCTGCTTGACTTTTTTCACTTACCTTGATTGGATTTTAATTAGAAGTGAATTTAAAGTGTAAATAAATTTGGGGAGAATTGAAATATTAACAATCTGACTCAATTTATGAGCACAGTACATTTCTCCATCTACCTACATTTTTTATTTCAATGTTTTCAGTGTTTTATTATATTGATCTTAAATACTTTGTGAAAATGTATTTAAATGTGAAAAATACTTCAAAATATTTTGCTACAATTGTACTTGGTAATTACTATTTCAATTTCTAATTGCAATTACTTCAAAGTGAAAGAAGACTGATTTTTTTCATATTGCTGTTATACCTCATTATATCGGACTTTATTGGCACTAGCGGTTTTTACAGACATTTAAAGCTATTTCTCTGTAGAGCAACATGTTGTATATGAGTGGAGTCTTTTCTTTCTTTCTTTCTTTCTTTCTTTCTTTCTTTCTTTCTTTCTTTCTTTCTTTCTTTCTTTCTTTCTAGTACTGGCTAGGACCACCACTCTGATGTTGATTAGGAACAATAAGGGAAGAACACTTGCTTTTATTCTGATGTATGAGGAGAAGCATTTACTCATTTGTTATGAAGTATGATTTAGTTGTACTTTTGTTGTAGTTTTTTTTTTTTTCATTTGCAGATGTTCATTATTGGGTTGAGAAAGTTTCCTTCTATCATTAGTTTGTGAAGGTATTTATGTCATAAAGTAGTTGTTGAGTTATATCAGAGGTATTGACTATTTCTTTTGAAGTGGCTATATGTTTTTCTTCTTCCATTTATTAAATGGCCAATTAAATTGATTTGTTTTCATATGTGAAAATGCATTCCTGCATTCTTGAGATAATGCCCTGATGTGTTACACATTTCTGGATTCTACCCATAGTAGTTTTTGAGTATTTTTGTCTCTATTCATGAAGGATATTGGTGTGTAGTTTTTGCTTCTAGGAATATCTTTGACTGCTTTCTGTTTCAATGTAATCCTGGAGTTGAAAAGTGCACTGGGAAGTGTTCTTTACCTTCTACATTCTGGAAGGTTCTATTCTGTTGATATTATCTTCAGCTGCTTTGTAAAATTCACTAGTGACACATCTGGGCCTAAAATTGGTTTTGTTGCTTCTTTTTGTTTTTTGGTTGTCAGTGGTAGAAAGTTAGTAACTTACAATTCAATTTCTTTAATAAATATGTTATTATATTATAATGAACATAATAAATATGGGATTATATTCTATATCAAAACATATGATTCTAGTAATATATGTCATCGTAAGTAATGTTTTATACCTTGTGCCATTCAAGAACTTTGTCCACTTTGTCTAGATTTTAGGATTTATGAACATCAATTTGTTTATAATATTCCCTCATTAACCTACTAATGTTAGTGTGACCTGTTGGTATGTCCTTTTGCTTCTCACTAATATTGTTTATTTTTACATTCTTATTTTTTTTTAAAGATTTTATTTATTTATTTGACAGAGAGAGATCACAAGTAGATGGAGAGGCAGGCAGAGAGAGAGAGAGTGGGAAGCAGACTTCTTGCTGAGCAGAGACCCCGATGTGGGACTCGATCCCAGGACCCTGAGATCATGACCTGAGCCAAAGGCAGTGGCTTAACCCACTGAGCCACCCAGGTGCCCCTGTGATTACAAAAGGCATATGGAGAGTAGAGGGAAGTTTTGTGTCACTCTATACATTTTTAATTTAATATAAACATACATAAATGTTAAAGAAATTGACTATCACAAATTGAAGTCTCTTGTTTGCTTTCCTCTCACTTGATGGATTTGGAAAATTTCACCTCCAACCTCCAACCACATAGAAATATTTTTATCATGAAACAGCAGATCTTTTCTAAATTATATGGCAAAATCCATGTGTATAATACTCATATCATCACCCTCAATTACTTTCCATATTATAATGTTATCATTTGTTGAATTATTTCTTGATTCATGTCCTTTACTCCATATAAGCATTGTTCTGAATTTTTAACTTTGCAGAAGGCTATCCCTGCCTTATTCAATCTAAAATAAGAGCTATCCTCCCCAATATCACGATCTATTCTGCTATATTGTCCTTCAGTTTTAATCAAAGATTACTAAAACATGACATTATATTTTTTTTTTCACTAAGGAATAGGTATTCTTTATTTCTAACACAATTACTCTAGGTTAGGAATATGAGAATATATATGCAAATGAAAATGATGACTAGAAGAAACAATGACAAAAACAACTGATATTTTATGTGAATCTATAAGTTTAAGTTTGAATACCAGCCGCCCAAATTGTTACATCTTTCAGTGTTGCATCTGACTGTACTGAGATCTTTCTTTCCGCTTTGAGGTTGCCCAAGCAGTCTTGGTGATGGCAGACAAGATGAGCTAAGAAAGCATTCTCAAACATTGTTCTTATTTCAGATTCTGGATTACCAATGTACCTGTTTACACCAGCAGAGATGACAGCTACTTGTTCATCCACAGCCATGAGAGAACACTGTACTTGTTTCAAGAACTCATTCAGACAGACAAGTCAGGAAATGACAGATGCTGGCGAGGATGCGGAGAAAGGGGAACCCTCCTACACTGTTGGTGGGAATGCAAGCTGGTGCAACCACTCTGGAAAACAGCATGGAGGTTCCTCAAAATGTTGAAAATAGAACTACCCTATGACCCTGCAATTGCACTGCTGGGTATTTACCCTAAAGATACAAACGTAGTGATCCGAAGGGGCACGTGCACCCGAATGTTTATAGCAGCAATGTCTACAATAGCCAAACTATGGAAAGAACCTAGATGTCCATCAACCGAGGAATGGATAAAGAAGATGTGGTATATATACACAATGGAATACTATGCAGCCATCAAAAGAAATTAAATCTTGCCATATGCGACGACGTGGATGGAACTAGAGGGTATCATGCTTAGCGAAATAAGTCAATCGGAGAAAGACAACTATCATATGATCTCCCTGATATGAGGGAGAGGAGATGCAACATGGGGTGTTGAGGGGGTAGGAGAAGAGTAAATGAAACAAGATGGGATTGGGAGGGAGACAAACCATAAGTGACTCTTAATCTCACAAAACAAACTGAGGGTTGATGGGGGGAGGGGGTTGGGAGAGGGGGGTGGGGTTATGGATATTGGGGAGGGTATGTGCTATGGTGAGTGCTGTGAAGTGTGTAAACCTGGCGATTCGCAGACCTGTACCCCTGGGGATAAAAATATATGTTTATAGATTAAAAAAATAAAAAAAAAAATCTATAAAAAAATGTGCTTAGACAATGAAGAATTTCCATATTGCTAGAAGGAGATTCCCAATGAAGAGATATCCTTTGTTTAAACTTCATTGGACACTTATTTGAAAAATTCTTCCCATAGAGGATATTTTGGGGCAAAATACATATATGAGGAGGATTATTTTTATATTTTTCTTATATATATATGATTTGTTACATATGCGACACATACCTAACAGAGAAAGTATGATAAAAATGAACATGTATGGAACTATCACCCACTTAAAAATGGGAATACTACCAAAATCATTATATCTTTATGTGCCCTTTCCCTAGATCACTCATTCCCTAGCTTTCTTCTCAAAATATTTTTCAGTTGCTTTTGTTTATAGGCATTTTTAAAATGTCATCATGTTGTATGTATTATTCTATGACTTATTTTTCCCATTCTGCAAAGATTCATCTGTAATAATATATCAATGTTAAATTGATTGAGTTTCACCCTCATTGAAAAGATATTCCACAATTAAACATATTCCTGTCAATGGCAAAAAAAAAAAAAATTCAGTAAGTGATTTAGCTTAACTCCTCACCATTTATGATTCAACTGCAGTATTTCATTTGGTTCTTACAGCAAATTATGTAAAATGTAGTGTGGACTTTTTTTTTTTTTTTTTCTCAACAAGAATGATAAACCTAAGAGGAGAGGAGGAAGAAGTTGATTTTGCCAAAGTCACTCTGGACAGAATCTGGCAGAGTTGGAGCTCACACCTAGGCAATCCCTTCACTTGATCCCCTCAAACATGATGTTCTTCCTACTTTGCTAAGTAATTTCTACCAAGCACTTATTCTTTTGAAAATAACAGTATATATACACACACAGCATTTGATAAAGTCCTCTAAGTTTCTCTAAATATTCCTGAAGTAGGAATAACATAAGAATTAGAGATATCAGGGCACCTGGGTGGCTCAGATGGTTTAGTATCTGCTCAGGTCATCATACCAGCATCCTGGGATCAAGCCCTGCATGGGGCTTTGTGCTCGGCAGGGAGCCTGCTTCACCCTCTCCTTCTACTGCTCCCCTTGCTTATGCTCTTTCGCTGTTTCTGTCAATTAATAAATAAAACATTTAGAAAATAATCAGAGAAATCTAACTCTCCAAGAGACAGGCCTCCCTGTGTGGAGGCTGAGAAAATCCAGGCCATCCCACCTCAGGTTTAGGCATAGCATAAGTACAGCCATCTTAGCTCCAGCAGTCATCTCAGACCCCTGTCCCCAAGGGCTGAACTTTCCCCCAGCCTGCTTTAGTAACCCCCCACCCTGTTTTAGTTCAGGAAGCCCAACCATGCTTTAGTTTCAGAGACACCCTACCCTGCTTTAGTAAGCCCCACCCTGCTTTGGTTCCAGAGACCCCCACCCTGCTTTGGTTCCAGGAATCCCCATCCTGCTTTAGTAATAGGAACCCATAAATACTCCTGCCTTAACTAAGCTCAGCGTCCAAGTCCCTACTCCACTGTGCTGGGTATACTTGGGCCCAAGATTAAGCTTGTCGAATAAACCCTCGTGTGATTGCATCGGGGCTTGGCTCCTTGGTGGTCTCTCAGATGCGAAAACTCGGGCACAACACCTGCTAGAATGACTTTCTGATTTCTCCACTCTCTGCACAAGGTCCATTCACTGTATTGAATCCAGAAACACTAACAGTTTGCTCATAGGGAATGCTTCAGACTTATTTCTCCATTACCTTTGAGATCCCGTTCCCTGAGGTGGTAACAAAGCTCCTGCACAGTCCTTTCATCTTCCCATCCAAAATATAAAGTATCTTTTAGCTTTGAAGTTGAGCACCAATAGGGCTGGAAAGGCATCATTTTTATCCCCTGTTCCTATGAGTCATGTATTTTCAAAGTCCAACTTGTAATCTTTGTCACAAAGTTGTAAAACCTTTCCTTAAATATTATTCTTGTGGTTGCTTAAGTTAATAGGAATAATTTTAGCTATAATTAAAAATAACATTTTAGCTCCCATTCTTCCAGGAGGCACTTTACAAATTATTTTTGTTTACTTCAATCCTGCACTCTGAAATTATCAGCAAATATTTGGAGTTTCATCAAAACATTATACATTATTTGTTACATATCAAATAAAGAAAAATGAAATTCATCACTGTTATTCTTAGTTGTTTCTTTTCCCTAAGATTACTTAAATGACTTAGCTTCATAAACTACCATAGTTTACTTTGGAAAAGAAGATCTGAATGGCTTGTCTTCTGAATTGAACCCAGATATTCAGGTTTCCTGAATACCAATCCATGAAAGTGAACAGCCATAAGCAGATGTTACATAGCAGTAATCTGTGCAGAGGTCTCCTATGCTGATTGTTCAGTTATCCATACTGTAACTCCCTTCCTGGGAGATGGTAGATGAGACTCCAGCAGTTTCCTATTGACACAGTTGATTGGAACAAAAACATTTCCATATGTGCATAGCATAATCTAAGTAGACTTGGGTTTGAGAAGACCTTATGAAGTCTGGAATTATCTCACCATGTCTAGAGTCAGCTGTGATTTTAAAAAAATGTTGTGCCTGCGGATTGCATGGAGCACTGGGTGTGGTGCAAAAATAATGAATACTGTTATGCTGAAAAAAAATAAAAAATTAAAAAAAAAATGTTGTGCCTGTGCGTTCTTAGGCTTCTGGATTAATGACTTGGGATTATGCAGGAAGATGAGCTATTTCATCTCTTCTGCAAGGTGAGAGATTTTTCTATCCCAAAAGAGCTCTTTTCTCTTAAAAAACATAGTCATAGACCACATATATCTAATCTTCTTTATTTCAGGTGAAATATGTCCATTCTCTTAAGAGTTCCAATGATTACCATTTTGTCCCTTTTTATGAACACGTTTGAATGTGACATTACAGCAGTCATCATACTTCAAATGTGTGCATACAATCTGAGGACACACGACACCAATATCTTTCTTGGTCTAAGCCCTACAATTCTATAAAGTTGATATGAGATGTAGTTTACAGATGCACGAAATGTTGGCAGCTACATCACACCTTGGCACACAAATATTGATATGAATCTGGATTTTCTCTAACCTTGAATCTTAGCAGTTGATTTAAAAAATAAATAAGTACAGGATTTAAAATTAGGATGGAATTATTCAGGATAGACTACCCAAAACGGATATTTCTACTTATCTAATGAAACAGTGATGGACGTGTGTATTGAGCCTTGAAAGAGATGATGGACGCTGATGATCATGAATGTTTTCTAATGATAGGGTGGAATACAGAAAGGCATGGAGAAAGGAATTAAAGTAATATGTCAGCTTAAAGCTGAATTATCATTACTAGCTGCTTTTTTTCCCCCACACGCCATTTGCTAATTCCTATCTCCAAGCCTTGAACATCTTTCTTCAATCCACCAGTATTGAAGGCCATCCCACCTCAGGTTTAGCCATAGCATAAGTACAGCCTTCAAAGCATAAGGCCTTCAAAGCACCTTAGGCCCTGATTATGCCAGGTTTGAAACTGTATTTTTTAGGCATGTATTACTATTTTTTTGAAACAGAAAATCAATTTACTAGAGAAAGTTTTGAAAGTATAGAAATTTGATCTCAATTACATATATATATATAGCGATTCATATATATATATATATATATATATATATATATATATATAACTGAATTAAATACTTAGACATATATTTATGTTACTGAGTATATTTATATGTCATTCAATATATATAATTTATCCTTCCCTTTAGATTCCACTTCAAAGCAATAAACATTGCAATTTACTTGTCTGGGTCCATCCTTAAGATACAGATTCTTTGAAAATGTAAACTGAATTTATTCAAGGTTGTTAGCCCATGATCAAAGATAAAGTCTTTTGAAGATGAGATCATAAAGTCTTTTGAAGATGAGATCCATTAAGTATCACCTCTTACCAGGCAAAATTTCAATATCCAGCCAGTATCGTATATGACGTATTGTATAGAAATAATACATAAGGGTGAAAAGGGGAGTTCTCTACCCCATAACACAATTACCAGATATGTGAGAAAATATTTTTGCCTGAAAAAACTAGGCACAAACTAAGCATTCTTGATGCCATTTAGACTTTTAAAAAGCACTCGGAAATAAGCTTAGACTGTACCCTGATAGAGGAATTTTGCCAAAAGAGACAGTCTCATTAGCCTTTGTGCATCTCAGCATGCAGCAGCACCAAAAATGAAAACTGGATTTGACTATAGGAACAAACATTGTCACGTAGGGTAGACAGAACAAAAGTAACCAGGAGAACAATTGTTAGAGATGATAAAGCTGAGTATCTTGGCAACATTTTCTGTTGTGTTATTTTTAGAAAGTGGGTAATATTGTGCTCTATTTCTAATTTATTTTTTTAATTCTTAATTTTTATTAAAATATAATGTATTATTAGCCCCAGGGGTGCAGGTCTGTGAATCGCCAGGTTTACACACTTCACAGCAATCACCATAGCACAAATATTCCCCAATGTCCATAACCGAACCACCCTCTCCATATCCCCCTACCTACGATCCCCTCAGTTTGTTTTGTGAAATTGAGTCTCTTATGGTTTGGCTCCCTCCACATCCCATCTTGTTTTATTTTTTCCTTCCCTACCCCCTCATGCCCCTCACTTTGCTTCTCAACTTCCTCTTAGGGAGATCATATGATAATTATCTTTCTCTGATTGCTTATTTCACTCAGAATAATACCCTCTAGTTCCATCCACATCATTGCAAATGGCAAGATTTCATTTCTTTTGATGACTGCATAGTATTCCATTATTCCATATATATATATATATATATATATATATACACATCTCCTTTATCCATTCATCTGTTGATGGACATCTAGGTTCTCTCCTTAGTTTGGCTACTGTGGACATTGCTGCTATAAACATTCAGGTGCACATGCCCCTTTGGATCACTATATTTGTGTCTTTAGGGTAAATACCCAGTAGTGTGATTTCTGGGTTGTAGGGTAGTTCTATTTTCAACATTTTGAGGAACCTCCATGCTGTTTTCCAGAGTGGTTGCACCAGCTTGAACTCCTACCAACAGTGTAGAAGTGTTCCCCTTTCTCCACATCCTCGCCAGCACCTGTCATTTCCTGACCTGTTAACTTTAGCCATTCTGACTGGTGTGAAATGGTGTCTCATTGTGGTTTTGATTTGTATTTCCCTGATGCCAAGTGATGTGGAGTACTTTTTCATGTGTCTGTTGGCCATCTGGATGTCTTCTTTGCAGAAATGTCTGTTCATGTCCTCTGCCCATTTCTTGATTCGATTATTTGTTCTTTGGGTGTTGAATTTGATATGTTCGTTATAGATATTAGATACTAGCCTTTCATCTGATATGTCATTTGCAAATATCTTTTACCATTCTTTCAGTTGTCTTTTGGTTTTGTTGACTGTTTCCTTTGCTGTGCAAAAGCTTTTGATCTTGATGAAGTCCCAATAGTTCATTTTTGTCCTTGCTCCCCTTGCTTTTGGTGATGATTCTAGGAAGAAGTTGCTGCACCTGAGGTCGAAGAGGTTGCTGCCTGTATTCTTCTCAAGGATTTTAATGGATTCCTTTCTCATACTATTTCTAATTTTTTCAGCCACTTACTGAGTGACAGCAACATTATAACTACAGAAACTATGTCATTTTGACCTTATAAGTATTTCCTAACTGCAGTAATACTTGTTCTATTTTTTTTTCTTGTTTAGTTATGCTGCTTTGGGTAGAAATCCTTAAAGAGGTACTTACTGGATTAACTCAACTATGCGGCCAGGCCAACAAGTCACTATCTTGTCTATTTTTTTTTTTAATTTTGAGAAATATTTCTTAAAATTTCTATTTGAGAAAGACTGGAGACAATATTATGTCAGCCTCCTCTTGTCACTTAATATGTTTGAAAGAACACACTGGGATATAATTTTATTAGTCTAAGCATATCTGAGAAATTATTTTTACAAACTGATTGGTAAAGCCTTAAGTAAACAGGGTCACTAAAGGATAAACAGATCCTTAGTTAAGTTCCACAAATACAAAATGCCATTTCCGTGCAGTGCACTATACTGGGTGCTAGCTCTGTAGGTAGAGATATATATGAAAAAAGTCCTAGCCCTTATGTAGCTCATAATCAATGGTAAATAATAGTTCCTTATAATTGGCATGATTTATATCTTTCAAAGATCTTTTAAACTGAAAATGAAGTGAACAGTTTAAAGTTTATTTATGCATTATTCAAAACTATCTGTTTTCTTAGACATTGCTAAGAAGGAGTGCTAACCATTGTTAAATTCATACATCTCTGCTCCTCCTCTTCCTTCAAGGTTAAGAACTGTGGATGCTCAAAGCATCTCAAAGGCAAATCAAAAAACCTCTGAGAAGTATGCCTCCCTCCTTATTCCCCAAGTGCAACTGGCAGGTTGAGTCAGACCAACTAAATCCTTCTCTGAAATTTATGAACATCTGACCAGGAGTTTCACATGAGGCTATGTCCTATATGTAGTGTCCCAAATTTCTCCCCTCCTCCTCCTCATTCTCTTTCTCCTTCTCCTCCTCCTCCTTCTCCTCCTCCTATTCCTCCTCCTCCTTCTTCTTCTTTTTGGTATAAAAGCATAAACACCTTTTTTTTTTTTTAAGTAAACTTTACACTCAGTGCTAGCCTTGAACTGAAAGACCCTGAGATAAAAAATCACATGTCCTACTGACTGAACCAGTCAAGGTAACACTAAATTTCTGGATATAGATTCTTACTCTCCTATGATCACCATCCGGCATATCATAATCAAATGTATGTGGTGCTTTTCATCTCTTTTTCTATGTAATTTCTTTTCTCATCAGTTCTCTTCACTATTTCACTATGACTAGCACAGTAAATACTTGTGAAATCTGTGAGGGAATGAATGAGTGAATGAATGAATGAATGAATAATGCTTTACCCTTCTGCCATCCCCTGCAGAGCATTTCCCACCTGTGTTTGCTCTCTGTGCTATTCAATTTAAATCATGCCCCAACCTGAGTTGGACGAGCTGACTCATCCCCTCAACCCCCAACCTGTAGAGGAGTGTCTCCAGAAACTGTCTGTTGTCTGTTGTCTCCTCACATTTCTCATGCTTGGTGCTTTCTGTGGTTTCACGTTCTGTGGAACACTCCATATCACAGTGACTTCTAGTAGCTGCCTAGAAATATGTCTAAACCTTTCGTTTAAATTCTTCAATTTTGTTTTACTATTTCAGTGTTGTCTTCCCTTCCTCCCTTCTCAGTCTTTAGATTTTGAAATTCTACCCCCACTAAGGTCTACAGAAATCTTTGAGCACTTTGCGTCTATCACCCTGTATAATTCTCACTGTCACTTTAGGATGCACACATAGAAAATAGATTCCAGTGGGATGGTCAGCGTCTGGGCACTGCAGCTGAGATGGTTGAACCTGATTTCAGAGGGGTCTGTTTCTACCAAAGCGGATGATTTTCCACCCAGCTGTGCATCACCACTTGGCCCAGTTTTGGCCACCTTCTGCCTTCGTGTATTTGAAAGACAAAAACACTGACTGATGAAGTGCCTTGACATAGATCACCCTTTCATAAGAAATATGAACAATCCCATTAACTTTCCTTGCCCTCGTTGTGCCATGAGAACTTTCCCAAATGACTCCTTAATGAAGTAGCTGCATGCAATAGTGGGAACTGTCATGTGCACACATGGATTGGCACTTGGCAATGCTTAAGTATACATGTCTTGCTTCCCAATATTGTTCAAATTCCCACTGGTTATTTCCACCTTCTGTTCTCTTATTTTCACTGCACTAATGCCATTCTGCATCTTCTTCCTCTCAAAAGCAAGTCAAGCATTGCCAGTAGCTTGGCCTGCACTTTGACGTTTTCAATATCATCTTCTGTCTCATTTGATGGCACTGTTCCTCTTGTTACAACTTTCCTGGATAACCCTTTATAGATCTTAAATATTCTCCTCTTGGGTTTGTCCACTACTGTCAAAATGAGTTATCTGCAGAAGGCACCTAGGCTTATTAATTAACCTCTGATAGCATCTCTTTTTCACATCATTTCCATTTGTCTTCTCTCTGATTTGTCATTTATTTTCTGTTGAGAGGGTCTACAGAGCACACAAGGAAATAAAGGACTGTGTGGGTAGACTTGCCTCCTGCTCTTTGTCACATTAATTTATTTCTTTCCCCACCCATTGAGCATCAGAATGTGGTTCACTTTGATAGATTACATCCTCACTTATTTTCGCAGCTTATCTGCCAAACACTATTTTGTGTTCAGATTTACAGAAAAATCATTGTAGTTCAACAGCAAAGCCATATTTTTGAATAAACTAATAATTTTCCCACCTCTCTCTTTTGGCCTGTTTCAGATCTCTGAAATTCACAATCAGCCATTTTTGGAGGTCTGACTCATCATTTGCCCAGTGTGTCATGCCTTCTGCTAAGATTGCCAACCTTTGCAGCAACATGTCTATGTAAGTCTTCTGATCAGTACTCAGTTATGCTCCTGGTTTCTGGGTTCTAATGCCTTTCTTCTCTCCTTTGTAATTATTATTGGTAGTTTTCCTTGTGCTGACCTTTTGCCCTTTTATTGGTATACCTTTCTTCCAAAAGCTTTTTAGAATTCCTTTTGTTAGAGCTGTAAGACTCAGTGGAGAACCACCAAATGTCAAACCCAAGAGAAATGTCACATTCTACCTTAATCACTCTGCGATTTTTTAGTTGATGTGTTTTTTTTTTAAGTTTTTATTTATTTATTTGACAGATGGAGATTACAATTATGCAGAGAGGCAGGCAGAGATAGAGGAGGAAGCAGGCTCCCCGAGGAGCAGAGAACCCGATGTGGGGCTCGATCCCAAGTCCCTGGGATCATGACCTGAGCTGAAGGCAGAGGCTTTAACCCAGTGAGCCACCCAGGTGCCCTGAGTTGATATGTTTGCCATAAAATAATTTTTAACTTCTCTTGTGGAAGGTATGTGCTATGGTGAGGACTGTGAAGTGTCTAAACCTGGCGACTCACACACTTGTATCCCTGGGGCTATTAATACATTATATGTTACTAAAAATAAAAGATTAAAAAATAATTTTTAGCTTATTGATTAATTCCTTGGCATTGGCACACATAATTTCTGTTTTATATAACATATCTATTTCTTTTTTTTTAATTCTCTTTTTGTTCTCTTACTGTTTATTTTTAATATGTGAAAAATCAACTCTAATTTCCTTTTCTTTGTACATTCCATGTTTCCTGTGTGACATTTTGTTCTTGTCTGAACTTTTCTTTATACTTTCTACCTTGATGGTATAGACAGATTTTCTCACGTATTCAGATTTTTGCTATGTTAGCCTTAACTTATTTTCTCTCCTTTGCTGTTCTGTTCTTACATTCTCCATCAAAAGTTTCTGCAGTCTTATAAAATATTGACTTTCTCCTTGAAAGCCTTGTTTCTACTCAGCCCCTTTCAAAACCATTCTTCATATCACTATTAACTTTTTCACTCACCCTCTGACATCTTAAAAGGACCATCCAGCATGCACTCTCTTAATCCAGCCTCTGAGAAACTTCTTCCTGTTCTAGCAACTCATGTTCTGTTTACCATTATATGTTATTTTTTTTTGTTCTAAAACTATCCTACAAAAACCATTATAGACTTTATTCAAAGGAAATACAGTATACTTTGGATTATTAAAGAAAAAAAAGAGAGAGAGAGAAAAGACTGAAGTAGAGAGGCAAGTTTCCCATGAATTGCCCCTGGAATTGTTTTGCCTTCAAGGTTGTGGCCCATTCAGATACTCAGGCACTTTTTATTACTGTAAGTGGAGCTTTGGAAGGTGGGTCAGACATTACATTTTTGGACAGACCTCTAAGAGAGGAAGAGGATCTGCAGCTCTAGCATCTGGACTTTGTTATCTTAATCTTTGGACTCATCCTCATCATCTTCCCCTATGTCATTCCTCAAACCTTATTCTCTGTCACCTCAGGGACTTCATGCTGTTTCTTCTCCCTGCAATATTTTGACCTCTCATCCCAGCATTCAGTAATCACACCTTGATGCATCAGGCTTCGGTTTAGATGGGTCTTTCCTGTTCTCATTCCTTGGGTTAGAGAGTTCTCATATGTGTTCTCATTAACACCTTAAATACAACCCAGTGCAGCTTTTGTCATGCTTTATTATAACTATTTGGTTCCTTGTGCCAGTCTGTTTTTATGCCGGTAGCTTGTTGTCTTGGTGATCACAGCTTTGTAGTAAAGCTTGAAATCAGGTAACGTGATGCTGCCAGTTTTATTTTTGATTTTCAATATTTTCTTAGTGATTCGGGTTCTCTTCTGATACCATACAAATTTTAGGATTATTTGCTCCAGCCCTTTGAAAATTACCGGTGGAATTTTGATCAGAATGGCATTAATAGTATAGATTGCTCTAGGCAGTATAGACATTTTAACAATGTTTATTCTTCCAATCCAAGAGCATGGAATGGTTTTCCATCTTTTTGGGTCTTCTTCAATTTCTTTCATGAGTGTTCTGTAGTTCCTCGAGTACAGATCCTTTACCCCTTTGCTTAGGTTTATTCCCAGGTGTCTTATGGTTCTTGGTGCTATAGGAAATGGAATTGATTCTCTAATTTCCTTTTCTGTATTTTCATTGTTAGTGTATAAGAAAGCCACTGATTTTTGTACATTGACTTTGTATCCTGCCACATACCTGAATTGCTGTATGAGTTCTAGAAGTTTGGGGGTGGAGTCTTTTGGGTTTTTCATATAAAGAATCATGTCATCTGCGAAGAGAGTTTGACTTCTTCATTGCAAATTTGGATACCTTTTATTTCTCTTTGTTGTTTGATTGCTGTTGCTAGGACTTCTAATACTATGTTGAACAAGAGTGGTGAGAGTGGGCATCCCTGTCATGTTCCTGATCTCAACGGGAAGGCTGCAAGCTTTTTCCCAGTGAGGATGATATTTGCTGTGGGTCTCTCATAGACAGATTTTATGAAGTTCAGGAATGTTCCCTCTATCCCTATACGTTGAAGTGTTTTAATCAGGAACAGATGCTGGATTTTGTCAAATGCTTTTTTTTTTAGATTTTATTTATTTATTTGACAGACAGAGATCGCATGTAGGCAGAGAGGCAGGCAGAGAGAGAGAGGAGGAAGCAGGCTTCCCGCCGAGCAGATAGCCCAATGTGGGGCTCGATCTCAAGACCCTGAGATCATGACCTGAGCAGAAGGCAGAGGCTTTAACCCACTGAGCCACCCAGGCGCCCCTGTCAAATGCTTTTTATGCATCAATTGAGAGGACACTGTGGTCCTTCTCTTTTCTCTTATTAATTTGTTCTATCACATTGATTGATTTGCGAATGTTGAACCATCGTTGTAACCCAGGGAAGAATCCCACCTGGTCATGGTGGATAATCTTCTTAGTGTGCTGTTGGATCCTGTTTCCTAGGATCTTGTTGAGAATCTTAGCATCCATATTCATCAGTGATATTGGTCTGAAATTTTCCTTTTTGGTAGGGTCTTTGCCTGGTTTGGTGATCAGGGTAATGTTGGCTTCATAGGAAGAGTCTGGAAATTTTCCTTCAGCTTCAATTTTTTGAAACATCTTCAGGAGAGTAGGTGTTATTTCTCCTTTGAAAATTTGGTAGAATTCCCCAGGGAATCCGTCAGATTTTGGGCTCTTGTTTATTGGGAGGTTTTTTATCACTCCTTCAACCACGTTACTAGATATCACTCTATTCAGGTTGTCAATTTCTTCCTAGTTCAATTTTGGGAGTTTATAGTTTTCCAGGAATGCATCCATTTCATCTATGTTGCTTAGCTTATTGGCATATAACTGTTGATAATAACTTCTGATGATTGTTTCTACTTCCTTGTTGTTCATTGTGATCTCTCCCTTTTCATTCATAATTTTATTCATTTGGAGGAATGCAAATTATTAAAAAAGAGATGAAAATAAGAAAAAAAACTGAAAAAAATATAAAAATAATAAATAAATAAATAAATAAATGGCTAAAAAATAAAATACAAAGAATGCTACCTTATGTTTTCCCTAAATGTTGAAGATTTGCAACCTCTATGATAAGTAAACTTGACAGGAGTGAGGCGTTTGTGATGGTCTTCTGGGGGAGGGGTCTGTTGCACTGATTCTCAGGTGTACTTCAGCTGGTGCAAACGCACCTCTTCTAAGGAGAGGCAGACCTCCATGTAATCAACACCAGATTCCAGTATGTGGCCCTATATTACTCCCTGAAATCTTACAGCACAAATGGGTGGGATGACTATAGCTTCACCCTGCTCTCTACCCAGGAGCTGAAAATTTGCACCGCAAAACTACAGTGAGCTCTCACAGAAAAGCATTCCGTCAGTCTTATCTCCTTGGTTTCTGTCAGATTTCTGTGTGTGCCCAGCCAGTGACAAAGAATTTTTATCTCAGGCATGCGACTGAATTCCAACTCCATTTTCCATGGATTTCTGTGGCATAGAGTCATGCTGTACCTCCTGGTGGTCGGAGGCCTTGCCATGCTTCTGGGTTTTTGTTTATTTGTATGCTTGCCTGTTTACTTTGTTTTTGGTGTACTCCTCCCAAGCATGTGGTCGCCCAACTGCTGTGATTTGAAGTTTAGGACTATATAGAGCAAAAAGCCAGCACCTAACCTCACAATTTTCAGCCAGCTTTCCCCAACTGATACCAAAGGACTCTGAAACATTCAGGCCCCAACTGTTCTTCTTGTGACCCCCAGGACCCTCATGCTGCCATACCTGCTTAATGATTCTACCCTGCTTCACCACATGAACACCTTTAATCTGGGGACATCCCCCACAGTAGTAAATTCTTAAAAGTTTCAACTCAATAGATTCTTTGCTGATAGAACTTTGCAGTAGCCTCCTTAGCCCAGTTTCCTCCCCTCTGCTATATACACAGCTGTATCACCCACACAACTTATTCCCACCCATGCCAGTCAAACTCCAGAGCTGCAGCATGCATCACAGTGGACTGGAGGTAGCTCTTGAAGTAGTTCAAGATCTTGTTATGGGGCTGTTGCTGGTGCTGTAGCTTCATGAAGAGAAAGTATGCACACCATGATTGACTTTTCGTGTCCTCCTAAATAAAGGAAAGTTTTCCCATCACTCAATGTTGTCTGAGCCCATGAAGCAATCCCTGGGAGTTTTCTCCAGATGGCAGGTCATGGGCACAGGGATCTAAGTTTACTCATTACTCCTGGCCTACCACAGTTGGCGGAGACCTGCTCTGTTTGATCCAAGCTGTTCCAGTCCATATAAACCACCCCTTGTCCTCCACACCTCAGCATCTCTCTGGTTCTCCTCCCTCTCCACCCCCTCTTTCTTGAGCTATTTTCTCTCTAATAAATAAATAAATAAATAAAGCCTAAAACATTTTAAATAAAAGATTTAGAATAAAGGTGTATATTTAGGCATTCGAAACCTGAATGGAAACAACCTCCTTTGTGTATTTGCCTTTTTCCCCTAGTGCGGATGGTGTCAGAGGTGTATGACAACGCAGGGATTGAGAAGGTCCATGGTGTAGTGACTCTAGATTCCAAAAAGACCATATGAAGGAGTTCCATTCCCAAACTGATGATCCACTCAGCACTCTCATGTGGGGAAATTTATGGGGATATGCTACCAAAGTTTGGGGAGTTATGTGGTAATTCAACATAACCTAGTATACTTACAACATGTTGAAATCAACAAATAAATTTCATTCATTATCAGCCAAGAACCTATGAAAAAATGACCAAGAAACACCCGGCTTCCTCAGCCAGTAGGGCATGTGGTACTTGATCTCAGGGTTATGAGTTTGAGCCCAACATGGAACATAGAGTTTCCATAGGGGGGAAGGAAATGACTTACACATGAAGAAAATCAAATAAGCTTCAGCAGTGGAGCTGGTCAATGGTTGGCTGGATCCTCTAGCCTGTTCATTCAGCCACTGGGCCCTGAGAACTCAGATGGTGCCAGTGTTTTTCAGGTAACCAGTTTCTCCCTCTAGGAGCTCAGGGTCTAGAAGGGAAGATGGAAAAACATGAACCAAAAAGGTGAACGAAAAGGGCATTTGCTCCATAAGAAAAGAGCAAGGGACTATAACTGGATCATGAGCTACACAAGATAAGGGGGTGTGAAAAGGCAGCACAGAGGTGACATTGAAAATTCCTGTGGCAGGAAAAGAAGGAGAGAGCCCTACACAAATCAGAGTATGTTAAGCCTGGCAGAGGGCACCATTGTGCAGATGATTGGAAATAGAATATGATATTCTTGCAGTGGAGTTTAGAAATGAAGTCAGGGTGATGGAGTAAGCTGAAGAGAGTAGCAAGGAGGAAGGGGAGGAGGGCCAAGGCTTGGGGAAGGTGGACAGTATCAGTACCCCACTCCTACTTCTGTGTGACCACATTACCACACACTCAGTGGCTTAACAAACAGAAACTATCTCATAGTCTCAGAGGATCAGGAATCCATGGGTCCTCAGCTAGGGTTTCCTGACAGAACCTCTCTGTACATTGTGGTTGTTGAAAACACCAAGGCAGGACATGCTTCACTGAGAACCTGAGCTCACTTAGGGGTGTTAACAGGATTCAGTCTACCTCTATGCTCTGAGTTTTGTCTGTTATTGGCCCTCATTGGTAGATAACATGCACATGTCTGAGTCATAGTTCAACATGGGGGTTTGTACTCCTGAGTGAAGATCTGAGGGAGAATAGATGTCAGAGTCAGCATGGGACTGGGCAATGAGCTTTTATAACTGAATCTCAGAAGGGTGTTGTGGGTCATATAGCCATGTTCTGTGTAATGGTAGGAATCACTAAATCCAGACCACACTCCAGGGGACAGGGTTACACAAAGATGTGAAAAGAAGATATGGGATTTCAGAAAACAACTGAGAGGAGAAGGTGAAGACCTCTGCAGGGTTAGTGCCTTGCCCAGAATGGTAAGAAGGCTGAACCAGGCATAAACACAGCTTTCTGAGTGTTCTCAGAGTAGGGACCCTGGATGCACGTAGACATTCACTGGAGGGCTCTGGAAAAAAAGTTTCGTTAAAAAAGTGGCTATGGACATTGAGATGGTATAAGGGTGATTGTAAGCACTGATATCCTAGATAGGAGGCATTCCAGCAAGTTATTTTCTGAAGGGCAGCCCAAGCCATGGCCATACACTGAGTGGAACCTTATCCCTATCACAACCATTGAAAAGGAGGTGATTGTTCTGAGAAAGAATATGCAATCTCTAGGGGTAAGGGTGAGTTCTGACCTTCAGAGGCCAAGACTCCAATCCCTTCCTGCTTTTAAAATTAGAAAGCATACGATCTTGGGAAGCTATTATACACCCCTCTGTAGGTAAGGCTGCCATCTTCTGGGACTCCAGAATTTGAGTACTGATGAACACATGTGTACACATATGAGAGAGTGTGCATGTACACACAAACACACACTCCAGTAGGGACTGTAGAGTGGGTTCTGACCAATAGCAGACCCAGAAATGGTAAGAAGGGGAATAAAATGTGGTTGGAGCTATTTATTACATGTGACACCATTGCTCAAATATCACAGATATTATGCCACATATGCCTATGGACATCTGGAGGAAGTACATTCTAAAATCATCTGTATTGTACAGACAAGAGGCAGACTACACCTGACAGGGATAATGGCATATCCAGGAATGCAGACAGGTAAGATTGGAGAGCTGTTCCTGAATCCACGTGTTTCTCTAAGCTGTGGCCCTGGCTGCACCTAGACCTTCCTTAGGGGCCTGTGAAGAGGGGTGTCTTGGTTTCACTGTGTACATATGTGCCTTACACGCATAATGGGGATGAGCATATGACAACCCTGAGCACTGTATGTTTGGTGTCAATCCAGAAGTGGACATAGGTAGGTGATCGTGGGAAGTGAAGTTACTTCCTTCACTGCAGACCCCAGAAGAATTTGGAACCCCTGCAAACAGGCTTCCACATTCTAGTGTAGTCTAGCACCAGGGTTACTTAGCCAGAAACATCCAATACTGAAATATGTTCTCTTGCTGTTTGCCTACTTCCTGGGACACTGGCACCCAGAAACCCCAGGGGAATGGCATTTCCACATGCTGCAGACATTGTCCCAAACCTCACACCTAAAGCCTCAAGACATTTGGCAGGATGTTCCATAAGATAATACAGAACAGCCTATGCCAGGGCAAGCCACCCCTCTGAGCCATCCCAGGGCTGCCTCGTCCTCTGCTCTGCAGTTTCTGGCAAAGTGGGATATGTGGGGGTTCCTGCCATGGGGATGGAGGGAGTTGCCAGATATCGGATACCACAGTGATTCCTTTATGTCCACACCAATGTCATGGTGGGCAGGGTGGAAAGGATTCCTGAGGTGCATCTTACCTCGCTTAGAGCACAATGAAGGCCTTGAAGCTGTGCCACATTTCTCTTCTTGGTGGAGGTGTGTGCATACTGGGGTGCGCTGTGTCTGGAATGGAGTGCCCTGGGTCTGAGGACCAGCAAAGGCAGCGAGACAGGGCTCTGAGGCCTCCTGTCTTGTTGCTGGGTACTGTCTTTCCAGAGCTCCACACAGGAGATCTGGCAGGAGCTGGATGTTGAGATCCTCTGCTCTGCCTCCTTGAAGGACATAAGGTGCACCCACACTGCCCACAGAGTCCAGTGCTGGCTCAGGGTGAGTGCAGGTGCTGGGGAAATCCATCCTCAAGGGTCCCAGTGAAGCAGAATGGTACCCATGACCCAGAAGCCAGACTATTATTCTTGTGGGCTCCCTCCTAGAGTCCTGAACCCAGATGAATCTGCATCACCATCTCCTTTTCAAACTTGCCCTCATTTCCCTGCCCCTTCCTTGGCCAGATGTAGAGTAATTGTCCACGTATTTGTAATAATATCAAAAAAGATACTTTAAACCATGTCTCATGACATTCATCTAGAATCCTTTTGCACTGTGCTATGTATTTTCCTAACATGTGCTTCCAGGTGTCCCCACTGACCTGAGAGTCTTCCCTATGTTCTGCAAGTCTTACACATGATCATGTTGAGTTGGAAGACATTTAACCAAAGGGACATGTTGCCAATAGTACTATGTCTCTTATTCTGCCTTTTGGTTTTGAATGAACACATCCCTCAGGTCTCTCCAGGGGCAGGGGCTTCATTCTGCTGCACAACATTCCAGAAGGCAAGTCATTTGTTAAAGCCATTGAGCCCTTCAATGATGCAGTACTTTGATATGATTCTCTTCTGTTGCTAACTCATAGTACTACACGAAACATCCTACATACCCTAATATCCTTAGCTGTCTCACCTAAGAAAATATCTCTGTGCTCTCATCTCAAGAATGGAATATGTTATCAGAAACCACAAGATAGATGCCATTCATGCAGGGAGGTGGTATCAATGCACATCTCACAATCTGACCTGAGATACTATCAACGTCAGATATCACTGACTTCAATTCATTGTATGTCTACCAGGAAATGTTTTTATTTTTCCTTAAAGATTTACGAATTGATTGGTTGATTGAATGGTTTGAGAGAGGCAGGGGGAGGAGTGGAGAGAAGCAGAGGGAGAGCCAGTATTCTCAAACTGATTCTGCCCTAAGTATGCAGCCTTACAAGGAGCTCGATCTCAGAACATTAAGATCATAACCTGAGCAAAAACCATGACACCTAGGATTAAGCCAAGGAACCACCCAGTCACCTTATTGTTTTTATGACTATGGGATGTCTTGTCCCACCTCTTGCCATAAGTCACTGGCATCTTGGGGATTCGGTCTGTGATCCAACACCTAACCCTCCCCGAGTCAGAACTGACTCATTTCTCCTCTATTTCACATTAGGGCAAATATGGATCACTGATGAATAGGAGTGAGACGTGTGTGCTATGGACAAACCGAGCCAACTACTAGAGAAGCAAATACAACATCTGGTGCTTAATTTCCTAGGAAGAGAACTCAGCTATGCCTATGCATTCTTGGGCACATATTAAGCCATTGCCACCACCCAAGAGGTGTTGAGCTTCCTTTTTGCAAGGTGAGCACCCTGTCCCTAACTGCTCAGTTGGATTTGGTTACTACTTGCTGTGAGTATTGGAAATGTCCCAAACTTCCCAAGCCTTAGTTTGCTCCACTGACTGGGGCAGAGTCATGTTAGGGACTCAGTTGGGTCTTGATAGGAAAGTGCACCTGGGTGCCTGGTCCCGTACAAAGTTCTGCTAGAGGACCTGTGGTTGTACTCATTTATCATTGTCCTGCTTGTCATGATAAAGCCTCTGCCTCATCCCTCATTATCACTATGATCTTGAGTTGGGCTGTTTTGACATTTGAAAGAGATATCTGAGAGTCCATTTGGGGTCCGTGTTTGGGTGAAAGCAGAGCAGGGATTTCTGGATTGCAGAGGCATTCCCAGGCCCACTCAGATATCTGTGATGGGCTGGTTAGGGCCCTTTTATTCATCAAGTATTCAGGAATCCACACTAGGTGCAGGTGCTTCTCTAGGACGTGACTGTGATCCCTGCACAGAGCAGACAGCAGCCCAGGTCTTCAGACTGGTCAGGATTCATACAGTGGTAATGGACACAATGAGATTTAGCATCCACAGGACATTTCATGTCATGATCCCTGGCGTCCTCTAGATATGGGTGCATTTTCTCCAGATATGATGAAGTCCGCATAGCCCAGGAGCAGTGAAACATATGAGTGAGCTTTAGAAGATGCAGGAGAGTCTTCCCTCTCCACCAGAGCAGAAAGGGGACTGTGAGCTGAAGGGACTCTTTATCCTCATGCCACGCATCTCTGATTCCTTTTAAGGATGAAGGTCTGAGAGTTTCTTCTGGAAAAAGGAAGGGGCCTGGGGAAGCTCTGGGTGCGGGTACTGTGGCAGAGCAGAGGGGAATGGATGACATCTTTAGCTCCTAATAGAATCATTCCCCATCACCCCTGTCTCTGCCCCAATCCTGCGACCTAGACCAGAGTCTTTGTAAACCACCAAACTCAACAATAAGTTGGAACCTGGACACTGGGTGTTCAAGGAGTGCTCAGGGGACCCAGTGAGAGTATAGGGACCAGTGGGAGATTAGTGTCAGTAGAAGGAGACCCACTCATGGACCTATTGAAAGAGGCAGCACATGGGCACAAGAGGTAATGTTTGAAGTATTGGGAGGATCCTGGGAAGGCCTGGCTAGAGACAGAGACCATTTGCTCCCTCCTTGTTTGGATCTTCAGAAAGCAGTGGCGTGTGCAGTGAGGGTAATTAGGAGACCAGGCACCACAGCATCTTGGACACATGCAGTTGAATTCAAGTGACAGGTGCACAAGGAGACAGATTACAGAGTGTGTCCAGATCCTCCATATAGGGCAGAAATGGTCCCACCATTCATCAAGATCTCCCACTCATTGAGGCTTTTGCCAGCCTGTTGTCTGTAACCAGGCCTGTCTCAGGCAGAATTGCCAGATCACAGGTGGACAAGGAGTAGGACTAGTCTCTGACAGTAGAGAGAAGCCCAAGGACCCAGGTTTCAACAGGTTTCCCTCGGATAATCGTTTGGGAAGATGCCCTGTCCTCTGATTTCTCTTCCTAACTGTCTATCCCCAGAGCAATATCCTCCTTCTTGAACACATGTGTAGAAAAATATTCTGAACATTTTTACAGCCTCCAGAATATCTCAGCCTGAAAGTGCTGCTGGCATACATGGGACTCACTATGCCAGGCTGAGACCTGGAGCATCGTGCCCAGCTTCTGTGCTCACAGCTGTGACACCTTGAGCCCACGGAGCCAGAAGTTATGTGTGAGAGGGACTGGGGGTGGCTGATGTGGTCCTGAGAGGGTACAGGGTGGGACACACTGAGCAAGCCTCCATAGAGTGCAATCAGGTGGAGAGCAGTAAATAGTCTCAGATCCCGGTCCCAGTGATCTTCAGTCATGGAGACTTCACAGGGATTGGTTCTTGTATGCAGGCAACATTGAGTGGTGGGAAAAGTTTCCTTTATTTAGAAAGGACATGGGAATTCAATCATGCTGATCATAGTTTCTCTTCATGGAGCTACAGCACCAGACCCAGAGCAACAGTCAGAACCACATCAGGAATTCGCCTTAGATCCCACTGTGGAACCTGCTGTGTCTTCGGGGACAAAACTGGCCCCTACCCTCCCTAGTGCTGGAGCTCACACATTAAGAAGAGTGGTTAAACTACCTGCCCTGTTGGGGCCAGAGCAGGTGGTGCTCAGGACTCTAATTCACTCTCCTGAGATGGAAAACTACCAGCTCCTCTGCCTGACCTGGAGGTCCAGCAGGGTGTAACCCCTGCTACTTAGGTCAAGAAGGGCTTGAGCCAGCACCTATCTCAGTGGAAAAACCACCCTCAGCCCCAAAGCAGCAGCTCGTGCTGGCTGGAACCCCAAGGATGGTTTCCCCTCTTCTGTTATTGTTCTCTTTGTAATTTTTGTGTTTTGTATACACCTGTATAGTGGCTTAATAGATTTTGTTCATTAAATAAAATAGAATTTGAGTTGACATAAAATTTTACTTTGATCCTTTTCAGTGGTACATGGAAGTGCCATTAAGTACTTTAAGAGTGTTGCACAACAATTTACTTGAAGAACATTTCCATCACAGAGAAAAACCTGGCCTCCTTATCACTCACTGTTCTTTCCCTCACCCCAGTCCCAGCAACCACTGCTTTTCTCTCCGTCTTTGGTACTTTACTCTGTCTGAGAT
The DNA here is from genome assembly GCF_902655055.1 of Lutra lutra. Lineage (NCBI taxonomy): Eukaryota > Metazoa > Chordata > Mammalia > Carnivora > Mustelidae > Lutra > Lutra lutra. The sequence goes on along the minus strand of NW_025923836.1, from coordinate 342,804 downwards.
TTTCATATGCCAGGAATCCTACAATATGGCCTTCTCTGTCAGGCTACAGAACATAAGAAAGACACAAAAATCTTTTTTTTTTTCAATATTTAATTAAAAAAAATTATTACAAACGAATGTTTCTGAAACAACAATGATCATGGGAAACCCCAAAATGAGCTACTTTCATTACCTGGAATTGTGTTCCCTTCCATAAGGATACTTTGAAAGTTAGAAACCAGGGAAATGTCTGGGTCCATGAGACACCTTTAAATTCTTTCATTTTCGTGCATAGGCCACGTTTAAACTATTCTAGAGGGCATATTTTAAAAATACTAGAATTACATCTTAAATCTTCCCATTTTTTACTTAAAAAGTCAGGTAATGAAGTAAATACTTCTTCAGGTTAAGGCAGACTTTATTTATGTAGTAAAATAATTATTTAAATATGAAGAAAAGAAGACATGTTCCTTCTTCCATGAAATAATCGCTTATAATGAGATGGTGTCCCATTTCCATGCTTTTCCCTCTGGATTTAGTGTGTGCTCATGCACATGCACGTGTGTGTGTGCATAAGTTGGGGGGAGGGCAGCAGGGAGAGTTTTAGTGTTGGGCTCTTGTTCTACCTGATGTCCCTACAGTGGATAGGCACTGTCGCTACTGTCCCCTTGGACATTATCAGTGACAGCACTCAAAGCCCCATCAGTTGAACAACTGAACAATTTCCAATTATTTGACTATCATCATTAAAGTAATAAGTACATCTGTGGCATAAATCTCTGTAAACAGCATTTCTGGAACACACCTTCACCACATTTTTGGAGGACAGGCTCCATATTTCTCTATCTATGGTCTCTTTATTCAGCACAGCCTTTCTTGGGAAAGGAGGGAACTGTTGTCTCTAGATGAGACCTGAAACCATGAATACAAACCAGCAGGGAGTCCATTGGTAGTGGGCGTGATAATAGAGCAGGGAAGAGCTTACCCACACCCCCGTCATGTATACTCCCCCACAAGTATCCCTGCCTGTGTCCTGGAACACACATCATCCAGGCCCTCATCAGTGATACGCTCCAGCCACTCCAGCCCCTTGTGCTCCATAACTCAGATTCTAACTTGAGCCACCACGCCCTGCTCCAGACCAGTAGAGGAGTGCATATGAGGCCACCCCTATCAGGTTGCTCCCTGTATTTCCTGGCCGGACCACATCCTCTGAGGGAAGAACCTCTAAGGACAGCGCAGGTGAGTGAGTTATAGACTTGTGTTCATCCAGATATAGTTTTAGTGGCAACAGCAAAAACCACTTGAACCTTTGTGAACAAGAGGGGCCCTTACAAAGCACATTGGCTGCTCATGGAATTCAGGATTGAGAGAGCCTCTACCAAGGGTTTTGTCACTGGATATGGTTCATCCACATACCTTAGGTTCCCCTATTCATGACCGGTACCCCTGCCCCAACTTGGTATTCCTCAAATTCAGCTTATGTGGGAGAGGAGGCTGTGCTTCCAGCTCAGGACACCATGTGAGACGAAGGTGGGGATCCCTCTCCTCCCACAATTTTGTGTAAAGTGCGTCCACTTAATCTGAAGCTGCTGTGGAAGCCATGGTAGTAACCTGTGTCTTCTCTGCCACAAGATGGAGCTAACCAGGTACAGAAGGTACATCTTCAGAGAAGACATCTGGAGCTTACCCTGCAGGAAGAGAGAGAAACACCAGTGAATGGGGACTCAGTGAGAAAGGAGAGCTCTGAGCACTAGGGAAAGGACTGCCATGAGCTGGGGCACTGCCATATTGGTCAGGGGAACAGGTTCTGTGTAGGTTTGTAGGGAGTTGTCAGGCTTCATCCCACCAACAGGTCCATCAAAAACCAAATTCACCTCCAGAAAATACTTTCAACTCTTACCATCAAAAGGTTTTGGTATCCTGGCAGGCATGGAAGCCTAAGATGTTATGTACCAATGATTATACAATAGGGTGAGACAGGAGACAGTTGTGATGGAGGTGATGACAGCTCATTTACCTGCTTTGGACAGAAAAAGCCCCATCACAAGACACCCTGTTATTTGTTCTAAAAACAGATGACAATTTAGAAGCTCCAGACTGACAGTCTCCACACTCAGTATTGTCCATGTCCAGGACACAAGCTCTGGGTGAGATCCTGATCCAGGTCTGGCCTGGGTCTGATGGATGAGGACCAGTGTTGTGGGATCCCAGCTGAGGGACAAGTCACCCATACTGGAGAGGATGAAGGATTTCTGGATAGACAATTGAGTTAGGGGGAGCCAGGCTTGCTGGGAAGAAGGGACAGAGTAAGGCAGAGGCCCATAGCCCATGGCAGCAGTGGGTTCACAGTGAGCTAATTTTAGCAGGTAGAGCTAGGGATGGCTGAGTATCCTTTCAGAACATGAAACATGCCAGTCAATCTCAATAAGAATTCCATGAGGAAGGTAGAAAAGCTGTCTTTGTTTGATGAATAAGGAAACCAAAGCTTTAAGAAACTGCCCCTCTCCATACTCCACAGTGAGGCAGAGGCAGCATTGGATCCCAGGACTTGTATACCCTTGCTGGCCCCACCTGACAATAAGGCTGCATTCCAAATACTTCAGAAGGGAGTTCTCAGCTCTGAGGTTACATGAACCTTTGTGCGTGGTACCCAGGGAGAAACCTCATCCTGCCCAGTCAAAGGTTGCCTGGAACTGGGAGAGTTCTCAGCGCCAAGACCTGCGATTGTCAGACAACAACCTAGGCCAAGCTCCAGAGTGGTACCACTGCCCTCCGAGTTCAGTGAGGTCTCCAGTCCTGGGTGTTTGTATTTGGAGCTTCACACGTCTCTGAATTCCATGTTGGGACTGTGTGAATGGAACAGAGTCTCGTGGCAGAGAGACAGCAATTCTAGCCCCTACTCAGCCTCTTTGAAGTTGGATGACCACAGGCAGGTCTCTGAAGCTACAGACCCCATCCCTAAATTAGAGACAGTAATGGGCACAGCTAAGTAGGATGTAAAAAGTAAGGACTCCTACAGTTCCTACCTAGTGCCTGATGGAGCACGTGGGGAGCCCAGAGGAAAGGCAGTTGTGTTGGTGACAAATTTACCCATGTATCAATTCTTTCACTTCTTGATTCTGGCATCATCTTTAAGAAACAGATGCTTAATCTAAGGTCAAAAATATTTCTTCTCAGGTTTTCTTCTCTGAGGTTTATAGTTTTAGCTCTTAAATTTAGGTTTATGACCCATTTGGGGTTCATTTTGTGTCTCATGTGAGGGGAAGGTCCACCTTCATTCAGTCATTTATAATTTTATGTTTCTGCATGTGCAAGAAGGGACATGGTTTAGTCACTGTAGTACCTTAGGTTGTCACTTATAGGGAACTGAAAATAGATCCCAAAGAATATTTACAGTAAATAATCCTTGAAGCAATTGTCTAAGACCGTGAAGGAAGTCCTAAAGGAAGTTAACTTCTACCTTCTGCAGAGGTGGAGCCATGTCTTTGATAAGAGAACACACACACCTCTGGTGGCCACAGGAGACATTGCAGGAGTACCGCAGGGCTCCCTGACCTGTCTGCAAAATAAGCCACATTTTCCTTGGACATCTTCAAGGATCCCAAAGAGATCAAAAACAATTCTATAAAGTTCAAAGTCTTGGAGGATGTCTTCTAGGAAATCTATGAAAAAATAGGCTTCTTCACAAGCACACTATTTTGAGAAGTATTTTCTGAGCAGCTGAGTCAGGCCCTGGGTCAAAGTACAGAAAGCAGAGAGAATGGTTGGAAGCCTCCCAAGAGGTGCAGCTTGTAGGGTTGGAAAGTGTGGGGGAATAACTGGTCTAAGTCACAGCTATGTATATCCAGTTGAAAGAAAACAGTAAATGGAAAAAAGCCACATTTATGGATCCCTTTGCTTACATTAACCACAAAACATTTTAGACAATTTGTAAACAACCTCTCAGCATACCTGTATCCTGTTTTCCCAGTTAGATAACATCAACCTATATTCCCAGTTAACTTTTCACTTATCAGGAGAACATATAAGATATATGGAACCAAAAATGATTCTACAAAAATCCTCATAGAACCAACAGATGGATTAAGTCAAGCCTAAGGACACAGATTCAATATACAAAAATGAGTTTTATGTCTATGCATGAATAACAAGTTATCATGGAGAGAAATTATGAAAATAATTTTAATTCATAATCAATCCAAAAGAATAAAATACTTACAAATTATTTTCATCAAGAAGGGAAAGAACTGAGGGAGGAGTCAAGATGGCAGAGAAGTAGCAGGCTGAGACAACATCAGGTAGCTGGAGTTGAGCTAGATAGCTTATGAAACTATTCCAAACACCTACAATTCCAACAGGAAATCAAAGAGAAGAAGAACAGCAATTCTAGAAACAGAAAATCAACCCCTTTCTGAAAGGTCGGACCAGCGGAGAAGTGAATCCAAAGCGACGGGAAGATAGACCATGGGGGAGGGGCCGGCTCCCGGCAAATGGCGGAGCAATGGAGCACAAAATCAGGACATTTAAAAGTCTGTTCCACGGAGGGACATAGCTCCAGAGGCTAAACCGGGGTGAAGCCCACGCGGGGCGAGAGTGGCCCTAGGTCCTGCAGGGTCACAGAAGGATCCGGGGTGTCTGAGTGCCACAGAGCTCGCAGATATTAGACCAGGGAAGCCGGCTACAGAGACAGAGCTGAGGAGTAAACTCTCAGCTCGGAGTTACCTTGAACCTATCACAGACTGGGTGAGCTCGGAGTGCGGCTGGAGGCCAGGGAGACGGGAGTGATTGGGCTCTCTTCTCTGAGGGTGTACTGAGGAGTGGGGCCCCATGCTCTCAGTTCCTCCAGGCCGGAGACTGGGAGGCTGCCATTTTCATTCCCATCCTCCAGAACTCTATAGAAAGTGATCAGGGAACAAAAGCTCCCTAAAGCAAACCTGAGCAGATTACTTAGCCCAGCCCCTGGTAAGGGTGGTGCAATTCTACCTCGGGCAAAGACACTTGAAAATCACTACAACAGACCCTTACCCAGAAGATCAACAAGAAGTCCAGCCAAGACAAAGTTCACCTACCAAGGAGAGCAGCAGAATTCCAGTGGAGGAAATAGCAAAGCACGGAACTCATGGCTTTCTCCCCATGATTCTTTAGTCTTGTGGTTAATTTAATTATTTTCTAATTTTATTTTTTTTTCTTCTGCTAAATTTTTTTTAACTTTTACCCTTTACTTTTTTAAATATTTTTAACTAGTTTATCTAATATATATATATAGATAGATAGATATTTTTCTTTTTTATATTTTTTCTTTATTTGCTTTATTTTTTTTTCTGAACTTCTTTTTATCCCCTTTCTCCCTCCCATGATTTGGGGTCTCTTCTGATTTGGTTAAAGCACATTTTCCTGGGGTCTTTGCCACCATTTCAGTATTTTATTTGCTCCTTTATATACTCTTATATGACAAAATGACAAGGCAGAAAAACTCACCACAAAAAAAAGAACAAGAGGCAGTACCAAAGGCTAGGGATCAATACCGACATTGGTAATCAATACAGACATTGGTAATATGTAGATCTATGGTTCAGAATGACGATTCTCAAGGTTCTAGACGGGCTTAAAAAGGCATGGAAGATTTTAGATAAACCCTCTCAGGAGAGATAAAAGCCCTTCCTGGAGAAATAAAAGAACTAAAAATCTAACCAAGTTGAAATCAAAAAAAGCTATTAATGAGGTGCAATAAAAAATGGAGGCTCTTACTACTCTGGCAAATGAGGCAGAAGAAAGAATTACTGATATAGAAGACCAAATGACAAAGAAAAAGAAGCTGAGCAAAAGGGGGACAAACAGCTACTGGACCATGAGGGCAGAATTCGAGAGATAATTGACACCATAAGATGACACGGCAAGAATAATTAGGATTCCAGAAGAAGAAGAAAGAGAGAGGGGAGCAGAAGGTATATTGGAGAGAAGGATTGTAGAGAATTTCCTTAATATGGCAAAGGGGACAAGCATCAAAATCCAGGAGGTTCAGAGAACCCCGCTCAAAATCAACAAGAATAGGTCCACACCCCGTCACCTAGCAGTAAAATTTACAAGTCTTAGCGACAAAGAGAAAATCCTGAAAGTAGACTGGGAAAAGAAGTCTGTAACATACAATGGTAAAAATATTAGATTGGCAGCAGAATTATCCACAGAGACCTGGCAGCCAGAAAGAACTGGCATGATATATTCAGAGCACTAAAAAGAAAAATATGCAGCCAAGAATACTATATCCAGCTAGGCTATCATTGAAAATAGAAGGAGAGATTAAAAGCTTCCAGGACAAACAAAAACTGAAAGAATTTGCAAACACCAAACCAGCTCTACAGAAATTACTGAAAGGGATCCTCTAAGCAAAGAGATAGACTAAAAGTAGTAGATCAGAAAGGAACAGAGACAATATACAGTAACAAACATGTTACAGGCAGTACAAGGGCACTAAATTTATAACTCTCAATAGTTACCCTGAATGTTAATGGTCTAAATGCCCCAATCAAAAGACAAGGTATCAGAATGGATAAAAAAACAAAACCCATCAATATGACAACTACAAGAAACTCATTTTAGAACAGAAGACACCTCCAGATATAAAGTGAGGAGGTGGAAAAGAATTTACCATGCTAATGGGCATCAGAAGAAAGCTGGGGTGGAAATCCTTGTATCAGATTAATTAGATTTTAAGCCAAAGACTATAATAAGAGATGAGGAAGGACACTATATCATACCCAAAGGGTCTGTCCAACAGGAAGCTCTAACAATTTAAGATATCTATGCCCCTAACATGGGAGCAGCCAACTATGTAAACCAATTAATAATAAAATCAAAGAAACACATCAACAATAATACAATAATAGTAGGGGATTTCAACACTCCCTTCACTGAAATGGACAGATCATCCAAGCAAAAAAACAACAAGGAAATAAAGGCCTTAACTGACACACTAGACCAGATGGACATCACAGATATATTCAGAACATTTCATCCCAAAGCAACAGAATACACATTCTTCTCTAGTGCACATGGAACATTCTCCAGAATAGATCACATTCTTGGTCCTAAATCAGGTCTCAACCGGTATCAAAAGATTGGGATCATTCCCTGCATATTTTCAGACCACAATGCTCTAAAGCTAGAACTCAATAACAAGATGAAATTTGGAAAGAACCCAAATACATTGAGACTAAACAGCATCCTTCTAAAGAATGAATGGGTCAACCAGGAAATTAAAGAAGAATTGAAAAAAAATTATGGAAACAAATGATAATGAAAAGACAACGGTTCAGAATCTGTGGGACAGAACAAAGGCAGTCCTGAGAGGAAAATATATAGCGGTACAAGACTTTCTCAAGAAACAAGAAAGGTCTCAGGTACACAACCTAACCCTACACCTAAAGGAGCCAGAGAAAGAACAAGAAAGAAACCCTAAACTCAGCAGGAGAAGAGAAATAATAAAGATCAGAGCAGTAATCAATGAAATAGAAAGAAAAAATATAGAACAAATCAATAATACTAGAAGCTGGTTCTTTGAAAGAATTAATAAGATTGATAAACGCCTGGCCAGACTTATCAAAAAGAAAAGAGAAAGGAACCAAATAAATGAAATAATGAATGAAAGAGAAGAGATCACCACTAACACCAAATAAATACAAACTATTATAAGAACACACTATGAGCGATTCTATGCAAACGAATTTGACAATCTGGAAGAAATGGATGCATTCCTAGAGACATATAAACTACCAGATGTGAACCAGGAAGAAATAGAAAACCTGAAGAGCCCCATAACCAGTAAGGAGATTGAAATAATCATCAAAAATCTCCAAACAAACAAAAGCAGAGGGCCAGATGGCTTCCCGAGGGAATTCTTCCAAACGTTTAAAGAAGAACTAATTCCTATTCTCCTGAAACTGTTCCAAAAAATAGAAATGGAAGGAAAACTTCCAAACTCATTTTATGAGGCCAGCATCACCTTGATACCAAAACCAGACAAGGATCCCATCAAAAAAGAGAATTACAGACCAATATCCGTAATGAAGTCATTGCAAAAATTCTCACCAAACTACTAGCCAATAGGATTCAACGTACATTAAAAGGATTATTCACCACGACCAAATGGGATTTATTTCAGGGCTTCAAGGTTGGTTCAACATCCGCAAATCAATCAATGTGATACAACACATTAATAAAAGAAAGAACAAGAATCATATGATACTCTCCATAGATGCTGAAAAAGCATTTGACAAAGTACAGCATTCCTTCCTGATCAAAACTCTTCAAAGTGTAGGGATAGAGGGCACATACCTCAATATTATCAAAGTCATCTATGAAAAACCTACAACAAATATCATTCTCAATGGAGTAAAACTGAAAACTTTTCGGCTACAGTCAGGAACATGGCAAGGGTGTCCAATATCACCACTGCTATTCAACATAGTACGAGAAGTCCTAGCCTCAGCAATCAGACAACAAAAAGAAATTAAAGGCAAAGAATTTGCCAAATTGGCAAAGAAGAAGTTAAACTATCACTATTTGCAGATTATATGATACTATATATGGAAAACACAAAAGACTCCACTCCAAAAGTGCTAGAACTTGTACAGGAATTTATTAAAGTGTCAGGATATAAAATAAATGCACAGAAATCATTTGCATTTCTCTACACCAACAAGAAGACTGAAGAAAGAGAAATTAAGGAGTCAATCCCATTTACAATTGCTCCTCAAACCATTAGATACCAAGGAATAAACCTAACCATAGAGGCAAAGAATCTATACTCAGCAAACTATAAAGTAATCATGAAAGTAATTGAGGAAAACACAAAAAATGGATAAATTTTTCATGTTCCTGGATTGGAAGAATAAATATTGTGAAAATGTCTATGCTACCAAAAACAATCTACACATTTAATGCAATCCCTATCAAAATCCCATCCGGCAACTCTCAGTTTGTTCTGTGAGATTAAGTGTCTCTCATGGTTTGTCTTTTTCAAATAAATGGAACAAATAATCCTAAAATGTATATGGAACCAGAAAAGACCTTGAATAGCCAAAGAATATTGAAAAAGAAAGCCAAAGTTGGTGGCATCACAATTCCGGACTTCAAGCTCTATTACAAAGCTGTCAATATCAAGACAGTATGGTACTGGCACAAAAACAGACACATAGATCAATGGAACAGAAGAGAGAGCCCAGAAATAGACCTTCAAGTCTATGGTCAACTAATCTTCAACAAAGCAGGAAAGAAGGTCCAATGAAAAAAGACAGTCTCTTCAACAAATGGTGTTGAGAAAATTGGACAGCCACATGCAGAATGATGAATTTAGACCATTTCCTTTCACCAAACACTAAAATAGACTCAAAATGGTTGAAGGACCTCAATGTGAGAACGGAATCCATCAAAATCCCTAAGGAGAACACAGCAGCAACTTCTTCGATTTCAGCCACAGCAAATTCTTCCTAGGAACATCACCAAAATCAAAGGAAGCAAGGGCAAAAATGAACTATTGAAACTTCATCAAGATCAAAAGCTTTTGCACAGCAAAGGAAACATTTAACAAAACCAAAAGACAACTGAGAGAATGGGAGAATATATTTGCAACCGACATATCAGCTAAAGGGCTAGTATCCAAAATATATAAAGAGCTTAGCAAACTCAATATCCAAAGAACAAATAATCCAGTCAAGAGATGGGCAGAAGACATGAATAGACATTTCTGCAAAGAAGACATCCAGATGGCTAACAGACACATGAAAAAGTGCTCCATATCACTTGTCATCAGGGAAATACAAATCAAAACCACAAGGGGATACCACCTCACACCAGTCAGAATGGCTAAAATTAACAAGTCAGGAAAGGGCAGATGCTGGCGAGGATTCAGAGAAAGGGGAATCCTCTTACACTTTTGGTGGGAATGCAAGCTGGTGTAACCACTCTGGAAAACAACATGGAGGTTCCTTAAAAATTTGAAAATAGAGCTACCCTATGAATGAGCAATTGCAGTACTGGGTATTTACCCAAAAGATACAAGTGTAGTGACCCAAAGCGTCACATGCACTCAAATGTTTTTAGCAGCAATGTCCACAATAGCCAAACTACGGAAAGAACCTTGATATCCATCAACAGATGAATGGATAAAGAGGATGTGATATATATACACAATGGTATACTATTCAGCCATCAAAAGAAGTGAAATCTTGCCATTTGCGATGATGTGGATGGAACTAGAGGATATTATGCTTAGTGAAATAAGTCAATTGGAGAAAGACAACTATCATATGATCTCCCTGATATGAGAAAGTGGAGATGCAATGTGGAGGTTTGGGGGGTAGGAAGTGAGGGAGACAAACCACGAGAGATACTTAATCTCACAAAACAAACTGAGGGTTGCTGGGGGGGGGTAGGGAAAGGGTGGTTGGGTTATGGACATTGGGGAGGGTACCTGTACCACTGGGGCTAATAATACATTATATGTTTTTTAAAAAATAGAAATTAAAAAAATTAAATATATGAAAAAATTCTGATGTGAAATCATTTCAGCTATACTGATCTATAGATTCAGTTGTTGCCTTTTTCTTCTCATAATCGAGTATCTATTGCATTAAAAATGCCATTATAGAAGGAATCAGAAGCATCATATCCTCCTTGAAAGATGCTGCCTACTTGGGAACTGAAGCTCCACATAGCTTTATTGAAATGTTGAAATATTTCAGAAGTGAATATAAAACTTAAGACCACATAGCACTAAATGTTGGGGTCACCTAGATTATTTTATATTTCATATTTCAAATCCTTATGCCAACAAATTGGACAATCTGAAAAAGTGGCATTACTGTGTACTAACAGATGACAACGGGGACTTAGAAACATTAGAGAGATTGCCCAAGGTTAAAGAGTGGGTAATGGTAGAATCAGGGTTCAAAGCCAAGTGTGTTTGCTTCTAAAATCTGTTATTCCCCTATGACACAGAGTATATCATAGCTAGGGATTTAGACTATATCTTACTCAGGCCCTGTATTTCAATAACACGCACACACACACACACACACACACACACACACACACACACCACACCTGACTGACTGTATATATGTGTTTATAATTATTGCTGTGTGAAACACTAGCAATATGAATATATGCACATGCATATGTGTCCATAAGCATACAGATGCACATAATCAGAGTTTTATTAATTCATTTAACAAATACTTCTTTGGCGGGGAGGAGTCAAGATGGCGGAGAAGTAGCAGGCTGAGACTACTTCGGGTAGCGGGAGATCAGCTAAATAGCTTATCTAAAGATTGCAAACACCTACAAATCCAACGGGAGATTGAAGAGAAGAAGAACAGCAATTCCAGAAACAGAAAATCAACCACTTTCTGCAAGGTAGGACTGGCGGAGAAGTGAATCCAAAGCGACGGGAAGATCGACCGCGGGGGGAGGGGCCGGCTCCCGGCGAGCGCCAGAACAACGGAGCAAAATCAGGACTTTTAAAAGTCTGTTCCGCTGAGGGACATCGCTCCAGAGGCTTAACTGGGGTGAAGCCCAGGCGGGGTAAGCGCGGCCTCAGGTCCCGCAGGGTCGCAGAAGGATCGGGGGTGTCTCAGTGTCGCAGAGCTTACCGGTATTAGAACGGGGAAGCCGGCTGCAGAGACAGAGCCGAGGAGTGACTCTCAGCTCAGGGTTGCCTTGAACCGGTCGCAGGCTCGGTCAGCTCGGAGCGCGGCCGGAGGCCAGGGTGACGGGAGTCATTTGGCGCTGTTCTCTGAGGGCGCACTGAGGAGTGGGGCCCCGGGCTCTCGGCTCCTCCGGGCCGGAGACCGGGAGGCCGCCATCTTTATTCCCGTCCTCCGGACTCTACAGAAAGCGCTCAGGGAACAAAAGCTCCCGAAAGCGAACCCGAGCGGATGACTCAGCCCGGCCCCGGGTAAGGGCGGTGCAACTCCGCCTGGGGCAAAGATGCTTGAGAATCACTACAACAGGACCCTCCCCCAGAAGATCAACGGGAAACCCAGCCAGGACCAAGTTCACCTACCAAGGAGAACGGCGGAATTCCAGAGGAGAAGAAAGCAAAGCACAGAACTCATGGCTTTCTCCCCATGATTTTTTAGCCTTGCAGTTAATTTAATTTTTTTTTCTTTTTCAATTTTTTTTTTCTTTTTCTCTTCTTCTGCTAAATTTTTTTAACTTTTACCGTTTTCTTTTTTTTAAGGTTTTTTAAATAGTTTATCTAATATATATATATTTTTTCCTCTTTTTATATTTTTTCTTTATCGGCTTTCTTTTTTGTAATAGTTTTTATTTTTCTTTCTTTCTGAACCTTTTTTTATCCCCTTTCTCCCCCCTCACAATTCAGGATCTCTTCTGATTTGGCTAAAGCATATTTTCCTGGGGTTGTTGCCACACTTTTAGTATTTTACTTGCTCCTTCATAAACTCTTATCTGGACAAAATGACAAGGCGGAAAAATTCACAACAAAAAAAAGAACAAGAGGCAATACCAAAGGCTAGGGACCTAATCAATACAGACATTGGTAATATGTCAGATATAGAGTTCAGAATGATGATTCTCAAGGTTCTAGCCGGGCTTGAAAAAGGCATGGAAGATATTAAAGCAACCCTCTCGGGAGATATAAAAGCCCTTTCTGGAGAAATAAAAGAACTAAAATCTAACCAAGTTGAAATCAAAAAAGCTATTAATGAGGTGCAATCAAAAATGGAGGCTCTCACTGCTAGGATAAATGAGGCAGAAGAAAGAATTAGCGATATAGAAGACCAAATGACAGAGAATAAAGAAGCTGAGCAAAAGAGGGACAAACAGCTACTGGACCACGAGGGGAGAATTCGAGAGATAAGTGACACCATAAGACGAAACAACATTAGAATAATTGGGATTCCAGAAGAAGAGGAAACAGAGAGGGGAGCAGAAGGTATATTGGAGAGAATTATTGGAGAGAATTTCCCCAATATGGCAAAGGGAACAAGCATCAAAATCCAGGAGGTTCAGAGAACCCCCCTCAAAATCAATAAGAATAGGTCTACACCCCGTCACCTAATAGTAAAATTGACAATTCTTAGTGACAAAGAAAAGATCCTGAAAGCAGCCCGGGAAAAGAAGTCTGTAACGTACAATGGTAAAAATATTAGATTGGCAGCAGACTTATCCACAAAGACCTGGCAGGCCAGAAAGAGCTGGCATGATATATTCAGAGTACTAAATGAGAAAAACATGCAGCCAAGAATACTATATCCAGCTAGGCTATCATTGAAAATAGAGAGATTAAAAGCTTCCAGGACAAACAAAAACTGAAAGAATTTGCAAATACCAAACCAGCTCTACAGGAAATATTGAAAGGGGTCCTCTAAGCAAAGAGAGACCCTCAAAGTAGTAGATCAGAAAGAAACAGAGACAATATACAATAACAGTCACCTTACAGGCAATACAATGGCACTAAATTCATATCTCTCAATACTTACCCTGAATGTTAATGGGCTAAATGCCCCAATCAAAAGATACAGGGTATCAGAATGGATAAAAAAACAAAAACCATCTATATGTTGCCTACAAGAAACTCATCTTACAACCGAAGACACCTCCAGGTTTAAAGTGAGGGGGTGGAAAAGAATTTACCATGCTAATGGACATCAGAAGAAAGCAGGAGTGGCAATCCTTATATCAGATCAATTAGATTTTAAGCCAAAGATTATAATAAGAGATGAGGAAGGACACTATATCATACTCAAAGGAACTGTCCAACAAGAAGATCTAACAATTTTAAATATCTATGCCCCTAACGTGGGAGCAGCCAACTATATAAACCAATGAATAACAAAATCAAAGAAACACATCGACAAGAATACAATAATAGTAGGGGATTTTAACACTCTCCTCACTGAAATGGACAGATCATCCAAGCAAAAGATCAACAAGGAAATCAAGGCCTTAAATGACACACTGGACCAGATGGACATCACAGATATATTCAGAACATTTCATCCCAAAGCAACAGAATACACATTCTTCTCTAGTGCACATGGAACGTTCTCCAGAATAGATCACATTCTTGGTCCTAAATCAAGTCTCAACCGGTATCAAAAGATTGGGATCATTCCCTGCATATTTTCAGACCACAATGCTCTAAAGCTAGAACTCAATAACGAGAGGAAATTTGGAAAGAACCCAAATACATGGAGACTAAACAGCATCCTTCTAAAGAATGAATGGGTCAACCAGGAAATCAAAGAAGAATTGAAAAAATTTATGGAAACAAATGATAATGAAAACACAACAGTTCAGAATCTGTGGGACACAACAAAGGCAGTCCTGAGAGGAAAATATATAGCGGTACAAGCCTTTCTCAAGAAACAAGAAAGGTCTCAGGTACACAACCTAACCCTACACCTAAAGGAGCTGGAGAAAGAACAAGAAAGAAACCCTAAACCCAGCAGGAGAAGAGAAATCATAAAGATCAGAGCAGAAATCAATGAAATAGAAACCAAAAAAACAATAGAACAAATCAACGAAACTAGGAGCTGGTTCTTTGAAAGAATTAATAAGATTGATAAACCCCTGGCCAGACTTATCAAAAAGAAAAGAGAGAGGACCCAAATAAATAAAATCATGAATGAAAGAGGAGAGATCACAACGAACACCAAAGAAATACAGACAATTATAAGAACATACTATGAGCAACTCTACGCCAACAAATTTGACAATCTGGAAGAAATGGATGCATTCCTAGAGACCTATAAACTACCACAACTGAACCAGGAAGAAATAGAAAGCCTGAACAGACCCATAACCAGTAAGGAGATTGAAACAGTCACCAAAAATCTCCAAACAAACAAAAGCCCAGGACCAGACGGCTTCCCGGGGGAATTCTACCAAACATTTAAAGAAGAACTAATTCCTATTCTCCTGAAACTGTTCCAAAAAATAGCAATAGAAGGAAAACTTCCAAACTCATTTTATGAGGCCAGCATCACCTTGATCCCAAAACCAGACAAGGATCCCAACAAAAAAGAGAACTACAGACTAATATCCTTGATGAACACAGATGCAAAAATTCTCGCCAAAATACTAGCCAATAGGATTCAACAGTACGTTAAAAGGATTATTCACCACGACCAAGTGGGATTTATTCCAGGGCTGCAAGGCTGGTTCAACATCCGCAAATCAATCAATGTGATACAACACATTAATAAAAGAAAGAACAAGAACCATATGATACTCTCCATAGATGCTGAAAAAGCATTTGACAAAGTACAGCATCCCTTCCTGATCAAAACTCTTCAAAGTGTAGGGATAGACGGCACATACCTCAATATTATCAAAGCCATCTATGAAAAACCCACCGCAAATATCATTCTCAATGGAGAAAAACTGAAAGCTTTTCCGCTAAGGTCAGGAACACGGCAGGGATGTCCGTTATCACCACTGCTATTCAACATAGTACTAGAAGTCCTAGCCTCAGCAATCAGACAACAAAAGGAAATTAAAGGCATCCAAATCGGCAAAGAAGAAGTCAAACTATCACTCTTCGCAGATGATATGATACTCTATGTGGAAAACCCAAAAGATTCACTCCAAAACTGCTAGAACTTGTACAGGAATTCAGTAACGTGTCAGGATATAAAATCAATGCACAGAAATCAGTTGCATTTCTCTACACCAACAACAAGACAGAAGAAAGAGAAATTAAGGAGTCCATCCCATTTACAATTGCACCCAAAACTATAAGATACCTAGGAATAAACCTAACCAAAGAGACTAAGAATCTATACTCAGAAAACTATAAAGTACTCATGAAAGAAATTGAGGAAGACACAAAGAAATGGAAAAATGTTCCATGCTCCTGGATTGGAAGAATAAATATTGTGAAAATGTCTATGCTACCTAAAGCAATCTACACATTTAATGCAATTCCTATCAAAGTACCATCCATTTTTTTTCAAAGAAATGGAACAAATAATCCTAAAATTTAAATGGAACCAGAAAAGACCTCGAATAGCCAAAGGAATATTGAAAAAGAAAGCCAAAGTTGGTGGCATCACAATTCCGGACTTCAAGCTCTATTACAAAGCTGTCATCATCAAGACAGCATGGTACTGGCACAAAAACAGAAACATAGATCAATGGAACAGAATAGAGAGCCCAGAAATGGACCCTCAAGTCTATGGTCAACTCATCTTCGACAAAGCAGGAAAGAATGTCCAATGGAACAAAGACAGCCTCTTCAATAAATGGTGTGGGAAAATTGGATAGCCACATGCAGAAAAATGAAATTGGATCATTTCCTTACACCACACACGAAAATAGACTCAAAATGGATGAAGGATCTCAATGTGAGAAAGGAATCCATCAAAATCCTCGAGGAGAACACAGGCAGCAACCTCTTCGACCTCAGCCGCAGCAACATCTTCCTAGGAACATCACCAAAGGCAAGGGAAGCAAGGGCAAAAATGAACTTTTGGGATTTTATCAAGATCAAAAGCTTTTGCACAGCAAAGGAAACAGTTAAAAAAACCAAAAGACAACTGACAGAATGGGAGAAGATATTTGCAAATGACATATCAGATAAAGGGCTAGTGTCCAAAATCTATAAAGAACTTAGCAAACTCAACACCCAAAGAACAAATAATCCAATCAAGAAATGGGTAGAGGACATGAACAGACATTTCTGCAAAGAAGACATCCAGATGGCCAACAGACGCATGAAAAAGTGCTCCATATCACTCGGCATCAGGGAAATACAAATCAAAACCACCATGAGATATCACCTCACACCAGTCAGAATGGCTAAAATTAACAAGTCAGGAAATGACAGATGCTGGCGAGGATGCGGAGAAAGGGGAACCCTCCTACACTGTTGGTGGGAATGCAAGCTGGTGCAACCACTCTGGAAAACAGCATGGAGGTTCCTCAAAATGTTGAAAATAGTACTACCCTATGACCCTGCAATTGCACTGCTGGGTATTTACCCTAAAGATACAAACATAGTGATCCGAAGGGGCACATGCACCCGAATGTTTATAGCAGCAATGTCTACAATAGCCAAACTATGGAAAGAACCTAGATGTCCATCAACAGACGAATGGATAA
The DNA here is from genome assembly GCF_902655055.1 of Lutra lutra. Taxonomy (NCBI): domain Eukaryota; kingdom Metazoa; phylum Chordata; class Mammalia; order Carnivora; family Mustelidae; genus Lutra; species Lutra lutra. The sequence goes on along the minus strand of NW_025923836.1, from coordinate 325,695 downwards.
AGAAGATGTGGTATATATACACAATGGAATACTATGCAGCCATCAAAAGAAATGAAATCTTGCCATTTGCGACGACGTGGATGGAACTAGAGGGTATCATGCTTAGCGAAATAAGTCAATCGGAGAAAGACAACTATCATATGATCTCCCTGATATGAGGGAGAGGAGATGCAACATGGGGGGTCGAGGGGGTAGGAGAAGAGTAAATGAAACAAGATGGGATTGGGAGGGAGACAAACCATAAGTGACTCTTAATCTCACAAAACAAACTGAGGGTTGAAGGGGGGAGGGGGCTGGAGAGGGGGTGGGGTTATGGATATCAGGGAGGGTATGTGCTATGGTGAGTGTTGTGAAGTGTGTAAACCTGGCGATTCGCAGACCTGTACCCCTGGGGATAAAAATATATGTTTATAAAGCTGTAAAAAAAAAAAAAAAAGAAAAGAATAAAGAAAGGATGAATCCCCAAGTTTTGTAGCAACATGGACGGGACTGGAAGATATTATGCTGAGTGAAATAAGTCAAGCAGAGAGAGTCAATTATCATATGGTTTCACTTATTTTTGGAGCATAACAAATAGTATGGAGGACAAGGGGAGATGGAGAGGAGAAGGGAGTTGAGGGAAATTGGAAGGGGAGGTGAACCATGAGAGACTATGGACTCTGAAAAACGATCTGAGAATTTTGAAGTGGTGGGGGGTGGGAGGTTGGGGGCACCAGGTGGTGGGTATTGTAGAGGGCACGGATTGCATGGAGCACTGGGTGTGGTGCAAAAATAATGAATACTGTTATGCTAAAAAAATAAAAAAATAAAAAAAATAAAAAAATAAAAACAAATACTTCTTTGAATAGCTAATGTGTCTGGGCAAGTTGAGCAACATACAAATGTGAACCTAGCTCCATCATTTCTGTTAGCTCCATGTATCAAAAATTGGGAACCAATAAACCTCAGTGCTAATTTATGAGTATCCAAAATCTTTGTTTGTGAAAAATATTTAAGCATAATATAATCCTAGGGGTTTGAAGTTTTTGTTTATATGTGATCTTATTACAATATTTATTTTATCTTTCTTCCAAGTATTTTTGGTGAGAATTTAAAGTAAAAACAAAACAAAACAAAACAAAACCAAAAACCTTGTTCAGAAAATTGTTTTATTGCTCACCCTCATTTAAAACTTCCAAAATGGAATAAAAGGAATATTAATACTGGAGATCCTTCAGAAGACCATTCATGGACAATACCCATTTTCCATCTATTATTGTTGTTTGCCTTCTTATACAAAATATCCTTCAACGTTTGCCAAGTACCTTTTAGAATCACAATCACACACACAAAAAAACTGTGAACCTTAAGGGTTTTTGGCTCCTGTAGACAGTGTTCTCAGTAGCAGCTCATAGCTTTGATTTGTCCCAATGGAATGCTGTTTCCAGAAAGAGGGTGCGTGAATCACTTTTATGGGATAAGCATCTTTCTCTGCACATCACCTGGCATTCTTAATGGCTGATTGAGTCAGGTGGCTAGATTAGAGTTCTTTCTAGGGTAAGGTTAAATTAAAGTAGCTCTTTTATGATTTCCTATATGGCCAATCATTAGTATAATTTAGACACAGGGCATTTCATTTCTCATTCTTATAAATTTGAATATATTCTTAATTTCAAGGTGAACTTCTGGGACACACTTTTTCTGCTTGTGATGCAGTACTTTAAGATATGGGCTTTGGAGTCAGACACATCTGGATTTGATTCCTGGATCTATCCTTTAAGCTTTATAACCTTGAACATGGTAATATCTCTATAACATTTCTTCCTTATTTCAAAAGTAATGAAATGACCGATCATAATTGAATTAGTGTAAGGATGAAAAAAATAGTAAAAGCTCCCAGTTGGTTTCTTGGCAATGTAGGAAGCTTTAAAAAATGATAAGTGTAATAGTTTGTCAGATACTCTGACAATAAGTAATCAAAAATAAACAGGGAAATAATTCAAGTTCAAATATACCATCACAGGTCTAAGTTGACATTGAACAAAATTTTGTTTCTATTTTCCTCCTCTTTTAAGTTTAGAGTTCTATTTTATTTTCATACACAGTGAACAGTTACTAATTAAACAACTGCTATATGTGTGGTGATATCACCAATATTTGGGGGCTTTATGATTCAAAACATTAAGGGGTTTAAATCTCTCTGAAGGAAAGATCGGGACATATTGAAGCTGTGAATAATGCAAAAGATACATACACACATGTTGCATTGTATAATAGGGTAAATGAATATAGGAATTACAAAGAAGAAAATGAATAAAGATGAAAATTTAATATAGACAGAAAAGACTTGATAAAGGTCTTAGGGGCCTGAGGATGATCTTGAAAGGCAGTTATTTTCTCTATAACAGCTGTGCAGTGGTAATTTGGTACAGTTTATGTAGGAATGAATATGTTTATGCCTCATCCACAGAAACTGGGACTTAAACACACACACACACGTATATGTATACCCCACACACACATACTTACACATACACCATACAATCTCTCTCTTTTTCCCTCTCTCTCTCTCTCTCTCTCTTTCTAATATGGAGGGTATGGAGACCAGAAAATTCAGGTTGCTTGCTCAGGTTGTTAACTACTAGCCAGTCGTAAAGCTTAAACTGATGTCTAGGCCTTCTGATCTGGCTCCAGTACTTTTTACTGCAATATCTTGAGTGAGCAAGCCTTCAAAACCTTCTTGAATTATTCATATAAATATGGACAATCCTATCTTATTGCATAAGGCCATTTTAATTTATAGATATTAAGACTATAAGACTTTTCTTATATTCAGCCATCTCAATGACTAATTTCTGCACCATCAGTTTTATTAGTATGCTAGAGCTGGATTCTATAGCTTCCTGAAATTCTCAAATCTGTGTTGTGATGTCACATTGGTAGCCAGAAAAAAACCGTGGTTGAGTATTCGCATCATAGAAACAAACAAATGTTACAAATTATGGCTTTTTTTTTATTGTTGTTCTGAAGAGTCAACAGATAAATATTTTCTAGCACACCACTCTTCATAATAGTGAATTCTATAAAATTCCATTATTAAAATGGCTAAAAGTATAAAATTATTTTTTTAATGTACATAAGTGGACTTCAGAAAAAGATATGGATAGGTCAAAGAAATAACAATCCTTGAAAGAAAGTGATGAAAGTGGAATAATTATTATTTTCAACCAGATGATTCTCTCATAAGTAAAGGAACAATTTTGATATATAAGGCATATGGAATGAACTGTTGTAGTAAATTTTGTATTGTATGTATGTAAATTTACACAAAATATTTGGAAGAGCTCTTTCTGGCCTGCCAGGTCTCTGTGGATAAGTCTGCTGCCAATCGAATATTTTTACCATTGTACGTTACAGACTTCTTTTCCCGGGCTGCTTTCAGGATCTTTTCTTTGTCACTAAGAATTGTCAATTTTACTATTAGGTGACGGGGTGTGGACCTATTCTTATTAATTTTGAGGGGGGTTCTCTGAACCTCTTGAATTTTGATGCTTGTTCCCTTTGCCATATTGGGGAAATTCTCTCCAATAATTCTCTCCAATATACCTTCTGCTCCCCTCTCTGTTTCCTCTTCTTCTGGAATCCCAATTATTCTAATGTTGTTTCGTCTTATGGTGTCACTTATCTCTCGAATTCTCCCCTCGTGGTCCAGTAGCTGTTTGTCCCTCTTCTGCTCAGCTTCTTTATTCTCTGTCATTTGGTCTTCTATATCGCTAATTCTGAGGGTTGATGAGGGGAGGGGGTTGGGAGAGGGGGGTGGGGTTATGGATATTGGGGAGGGTATGTGCTATGGTGAGTTCTGTGAAGTGTGTAAACCTGGCGAATCGCAGACCTGTACCCCTGGGGATAAAAATATATGTTTATAAAGCTGTTAAAAAAAAAAAAAGAAAGGATGAATACCCAAGTTTTGTAGCCACATGGACGGGACTGGAAGAGATTATGCTGAGTGAAATAAGTCAAGCAGAGAGAGTCAATTATCATATGGTTTCACTTATTTGTGGAGCATAACAAATAGCATGGAGGACAAGGGGAGATGGAGAGGAGAAGGGAGTTGAGGGAAATTGGAGGGGGAGGTGAACCATGAGAGACTATGGACTCTGAAAAACGATCTGGGAATTTTGGGGGGGTGGGGGGTGGGAGGTTGGGGGCACCAGGTGGTGCGTATTGTAGAGGGCACGGATTGCATGGAGCACTGGGTGTGGTGCAAAAATAATGAATACTGTTATGCCGAAAAAAATTAAAAAAAATTAAAAAAAAATTAAAAAAAATATTTGGAAGTTACATACCAATAATAGAAAAGTTCTATCCCAAGAACACAAGGACATTCCTGTTCCAAAAATATATATAAATCCACTTTTATCCATCAATTGGTGAAATATGAAAATAACAAAATACATCAATAGATGAAGATAAAGCATTTGATTAAACGTGTTAGGAATTAGATACAATTTATAATGGCATATGCAAGCTACATATAGAAAAATTCAATAATTTCCTTTACATAAGTAAGCGATCGTTATAAAATGTAATCATTGTATATGACCAATGAAAATGCTTGATTTTATAAATATAAACATAAACCTGAAATATGCTGCAAATATTAACCAGATAACATATTGTGGGCCATTTTTATTTACTCCTTAAAATTAACTCTATGTTTAAAATTTCTCTACAGTGAAACATTAAGACTATGTACATTATGGAAATAATGAAATGGAAACGTAGAGACCATACCTCATTCACAAAGCAATAAAAACCTATAACATCCAAGAGTAGTTTTATTTTTTAAGATAATTTATTTTAGAGAGAAAGTGTGTGTGTGTGTGTGTGTGTGTGTGTGTGAGAGAGAGAGAGAGAGAGAGAGAGAGAGAGAGAGAGTGGAGGGTTGGGCAGAAGCAGATAATCTTCAAGAAGACTCCTTGCTGAGCATAGAACCCAATTATGGGCTGGATCCCAGGAATGAAAAGATCATGACCTGAGCTGAAACTCAACAACTGAGCCACCCATATGCCCCTCCAAGATTAGCTTTAAATGAGAAGAAATCAAAATGAGATCAATCTTAAGAATAAAAAGGAAGAGTAGCAGAAGGAATAAAAAGAACAAAGACAAGAGCAGAGGAAGAGTTGTCAAGGAGCAATATGAATTTTATTAAAGCTGGCATGGGACAAAACTAGAAAGAAAGAACTTTATTAGTAGTATCTTCATGGTATGACCAAATGTGATTTGTTTTTATTATATATGCTTGAAAAATATCTTCCTATTTTTATTTCATTTTTAACTTTAATATTTAATATTCAAAGAAATATTTTGGGACTTCAGGCAGGAATTCTTCACAACCACTAAATTTTTGCTATATGGTTGATCCCCCACCATATCTTATGTCTTGGAGATGATCATAGTTTTCTCTAACATGAACCAATAATAATAGATATTCCTGCATTGTGTTTGCTTTTTATTGTCCTTACCACAATGATAAATCCTTATTACCTTAGTTATGTACATGTTAAATGTCTCTTGCTCTATCACTCATCATTAACTCTAAAAGGGCAGTCAGCTTTTCTGCTTACTTCACCAACATAAAATCAAATGCCTAATACATGACACATTAGGTAGGAACTCAATAAACACGTTTAAGTGAATACATAATATAAATGAAAGTGAAATTGTAACAGATTTGGGAGTATAACTGAGATCTATAAGTACAAAATAAAAATTGATTTGCTGGACAAATGGTTGCAAATTTGCCGTTAGTGTCCAGATTTTTTTTTTCTTTTTAATACTCTTTCATTACTATTTTTCACTGAGATTTGCTCTTCTCCAAACTGAAATATAGCCATATCATGAGAAAAGAATAAATAATTGTTTTTGACATAGTGTAAGCACTGGAACCAGCACAACCAGTTGATGCCTCCAGGGCACATGATGTCAGGAGACATTCATGCCTAGCTCTTTGCAAGCATCAACCATGAACCTCCATGAGTCTGCAAGTGAGTGACTTCTTAAGTTTTGCACCCTAAGGGCCTAAGTGTGTCTCATTCTGGTATTTCTGTTAATTTACCTACTATTTATTATTTCTACTTATCACTGGAAGATAAAAGAGGGCATTTCCAGGCTATTTCAGATTCTCAACCACATGTTCCTGAATGCGCTTCCTTTCATACAAAGATTATTATCTGTGTTTGGACTTTGTTCTTCTCCTTTAAAATGATGTTGACTATTCTTGATCTTCAGCCCTCTCAAGGAAATTTAGAATCAGTTTGCTGATATCCATAAATTAACTGCATGAGATTTTGAGTGGGATTGTCTTGAATCTACAGACAAATTTGTGAAGAACTGCATCTTGACTATACTGAATCTTTTTATGCACGAATAAGGAGCCTCTCCAATTCTCTTGTTCATCGATATTTTCCATCAGTGATTTGAGTTGTTCTTATATAGATAAAAGAGTATTCTCAAAATGGTTATGTTTCCCTTTCTCCTGCTAGTGGCATGAGGAAATTTTTCTTCACTATTAACTATGAGGACCTGATAGAGCCCCTGGAGGTAAAACTCACAAATGCATAGAGGCTCCCTGTGGCTTGGTCCCCTTGGAGTTTGTTTTGGTTTGCAGGGCTTTTCCCCCATCAGAGTTCTTATCAGAGTCATATCCACACTAAACTATCAAACAATTCACAATTTACAGCTCAGGTTTCCCAAACCCAAGACTGGTTTCTGTGGAAGTTTCTGCTCTGGAAAGTTGCAATTCTCTGTATCTGCCTGTCTGCAAGGAGGAAAACACCTGAATCCTTTCCAGAAATTGAACATTACCTTGTTTTACTTACTTTCCAAGTTAAACACATCCCATAATTCTTTAGGAATATTGTAAATTTGTTCTAACAAAAGCCTGGATGGTAAAAATACTCATCACGTGCATTTAAATAAATATTGTTCTTAGCCTATGTGACAGATTGTCCCCAAGTTTGTTTTTTTCCCCTGCATGAATTTTTAATTCCATATGTTTCCATCTTCTTTTGTCAAAACTTCACCACTTTTGTGTCCATTGAGAGTTCAAGTAAATCATTTTAATATTGGTTATTTTAAAAGTAGCAATTAATTGTCATATTTAATGGAAATCAATAAGACAATACTGCTTGTAGTTTGAGAACCCTTTGGTAGATCAAATTAATAAACAGTATTTTTGGAAATGCAAAGTATAACAAAACTCAAGTAAGTACAAGATTCATCTATGACTTCCAGCCTCCTCAAATGTATACATGGCCCTCTGCAAATAACAAAACTCTCCCTTATTTATTCTTTTCAAATGTAAAAATATGCATAATCATTTATTAACTTCACACTTAACATGCACTCCATATTTTCAGGTCCTGGTGTTTCAACAGCAAGTTAATAAATCAGACCCCAGCTCATTCTCTTTTGAGGCTTTTAAATTGTAATTCGCACCTAAGAGGAGGGCAGTTCCTCTGGTTATCATTCATCTAACTCCTCCTCATTCAGTTCTTAGTAAAATAAATCTCTTTAAGCCCTCTGTTATCATCCTGCTGAATGGTCTACTATGCTTTCCCCATCATTTTCTATCACAAAAGGGGCTGGTTTGATTAATTAGTTTTTGAAATTAATATATTCAGGTTTTGTTTATTTTTTTCATGCTTTTCTACCATATTATAATGAAAATCCCATACAGTAGACTTTGCAACACCTCCAGCAAAATGACCAATACCTTCTATATAGATTTGTCAGTAACTGTTACTTGAATTAATTATCTAGTTCATCAATAAGGAGAAATCAGAGAGGGAGACAAACCATGAGAGACCCTGGAGTCCATAAAACAAACTGTGGGTTACAGAAGGGAAGGCATGGAAAGATGCGGTAATCGGGTAATGGCACTTGTTGTGGTGAGCATTGAGTATTACACGAAACTAATGAGTTGGTGAACACTACATCAAAAACTAATGATGCGGGGGGGAGGAGTCAAGATGGCGGAGAAGTAGCAGGCTGAGACTACTTTGGGTAGCAGGAGATCAGCTAAATAGCTTATCTAAAGATTGCAAACACCTACAAATCCAACGGGAGATCGAAGAGAAGAAGAACAGCAATTCTAGAAACAGAAAATCAACCACTATCTGAAAGGTAGGACTGGCGAAGAAGTGAATCCAAAGTGACGGGAAGATAGACCACGGGGGGAAGGCCGGCTCCCGGCGAGCGGTGGAGCAACGGAGCACAAAATCAGGATTTTTAAAAGCCTGTTCCGCTGAGGGTCATCGCTCCAGAGGCTTAACTGGGGTGAAGCCCAGGCGGGGTCAGCGCGGCCTCAGGGCCTGCAGGTCGCAGAAGGATCGGGGGTGTCTGAGAGTCGCAGAGCTTACCGGTATTAGAACAGGGAAGCCGGCTACAGAGACGGAGCCGAGGAGTGACTCTCAGCTCGGGGTTGCCTTGAATCGGTCGCAGGCTCGGTCAGCTCGGAGCGTGGCCGGAGGCCAGGGTGACGGGAGTCATTGGGTGCTGTTCTCTGAGGGCGAACTGAGGATGGGGCCCCGGGCTCTCGGCTCCTCTGGGCCGGAGACGGGAGGCCGCCATCTTCATTCATGTCTTCCAGAGCTCTACAGAAAGTGCTCAGGGAACAAAAGCTCCCAAAAGCAAAACCAGCAAACCTGAGTGGATTACTCAGCCCGGCCCCGGGTAAGGGCGGTGCAACTCCGCCTGCGGCAAAGACGCTTGAGAATCACTACAACAGGCCCCTTCCCCAGAAGATCAACGGGAAACCCAGCCAGGACAAAGTTCACATACCAAGGAGTGCAGATTCAATACCAAGGAGAGTGGCAGAATTCCAGAGGAGAAGAAAGCAAAGCACGGAACTCATGGCTTTCTCCCCATGATTTTTTAGCCTTGCAGTTAATTTAATTTTTTTTTCTTTTTCAATTTTTTTTTCTTTTTCTCTTCTTCTGCTAAATTTTTTAACTGTTACCATTTTCTTTTTTAACGTTTTTAAAATAGTTTATCTAATATATATATATATATATATATATATATTTTTTTTTTTTTTCCTTTTTAGATATTTTATCGGATTTCTTTTTTTAATAGTTTTTTTTTTTCCTTCAGAACCCCTTTTTATCCCCTTTCTCCCCCCTCGCGATTTGGGATCTCTTCTGATTTGGCTAAAGCATATTTTCCTGGGGTTGTTGCCACCCTTTTAGTATTTTACTTGCTCCTTCATATACTCTTATCTGGACAAAATGGCAAGGAGGAAAAATTCACAACAAAAAAAATAACAAGAAACAGTACCAAAGGCTAGGGACCTAATCAATACAGACATTGGTAATATGTCAGATCCAGAGTTCAGAATGACGATTCTCAAGGTTCTAGCCAGGCTTGAAAAAGGCATGGAAGATATTGAAGCAACCCTCTCGGGAGATATAAAAGCCCTTTCTGGAGAAATAAAAGAACTAAAATCTAACCAAGTTGAAATCAAAAAAGCTATTAATGAGGTGCAATCAAAAATGGAGGCTCTCACTGCTAGGATAAATGAGGCAGAAGAAAGAATTAGCGATATAGAAGACCAAATGACAGAGAATAAAGAAGCTGAGCAAAAGAGGGACAAACAGCTACTGGACCACGAGGGGAGAATTCGAGAGATAAGTGACACCATAAGACGAAACAACATTAGAATAATTGGGATTCCAGAAGAAGAGGAAACAGAGAGGGGAGCAGAAGGTATGTTGGAGAGAATTATTGGAGAGAATTTCCCCAATATGGCAAAGGGGACAAGCATCAAAATCCAGGAGGTTCAGAGAAGCCCCCTCAAAATCAATAAGAATAGGTCCACACCCCGTCACCTAATAGTAAAATTTACAAGTCTTAGTGACAAAGAAAAATCCTGAAAGCATCTCGGGAAAAGAAGTCTGTAACGTACAATGGTAAAAATATTAGATTGGCAGCAGACTTATCCACAGAGACCTGGCAGGCCAGAAAGAGCTGGCATGATATATTCAGAGTACTAAATGAGAAAAACATGCCCCCAAGAATACTATATCCAGCTAGGCCATCATTGAAAATAGAAGGAGAGATTAAAAGCTTCCAGGACAAACAAAAACTGAAAGAATTTTCAAATACCAAACCAACTCTACAGGAAATATTGAAAGGGGTCCTCTAAGCAAAGAGAGACCCTAAAAGTAGTAGATCAGAAAGAAACAGAGACAATATACAATAACAGTCACCTTACAGGCAATACAATGGCACTAAATTCATATCTCTCCATACTTACCATGAATGTAAATGGGCTGAATGCCCCAATCAAAAGACACCGGGTATCAGAATGGATTATATAAAAAAAAAAAAAATCTATATGTTGCCTACAAGAAAGTCATCTTAAACCCGAAGACACCTCCAGGTTTAAAGTGAGGGGGTGGAAAAGAATTTACCATGCTAATGGACATCAGAAGAAAGCAGGGGTGGCAAACCTTATATCAGATCAATTATATTTTAAACCAAAGTCTATAATAAGAGATGAGGAAGGACACTATATCATACTCAAAGGAACTGTCCAACAAGAAGATCTAACAATTTTAAATATCTATGCCCCTAACGTGGGAGCAGCCAACTATATAAACCAATGAATAACAAAATCAAAGGAACACATCGACAAGAATACAATAATAGTAGGGTATATTAACACTCCCCTCACTGAAATGGACAGATCATCAAAGCAAAAGATCAACAAGGAAATCAAGGCCTTAAATGACACACTGGACCAGATGGACATCACAGATATATTCAGAACATTTCATCCCAAAGCAACAGAATACACATTCTTCTCTAGTGCACATGGAACATTCTCCAGAATAGATCACATTTGTGGTCCTAAATCAAGACTCAACTGGTATCAAAAGATTGGGATCATTCCCTGCATAATTTCAGACCACAATGCTCTGAAGCTAGAACTCAATAATAAGAGGAAATTTGGAAAGAACCCAAATACATGGAGACTAAAGAGCATCCTTCTAAAGAATGAATGGGTCAACCAGGAAATTAAAGAATTGAACAAATTCATGGAAACAAATGATAATGAAAACACAACGGTTCAGAATCTCTGGGACACAACAAAGGCAGTCCTGAGAGGAAAATATATAGTGGTACAAGCCTTTCTCAAGAAACAAGAAAGGTCTCAGTTACACAACCTACCTACACCTAAAGGAGCTGGAGAAAGAACAAGAAAGAAACCCTAAACCCAGCAGGAGAAGAGAAATCATAAAGGTCAGAGCAGAAATCAATGAAATAGAAACCAAAAAAACAATAGAACAAATCAACGAAACTAGGAGCTGGTTCTTTGAAAGAATTAATAAGATTGATAAACCCCTGGCCAGACTTATCGAAAAGAAAAGAGAAAGGACCCAAATAAATAAAATCATGAATGAAAGAGGAGAGATCACAACGAAGACCAAAGAAATACAGACAATTATAAGAACATACTATGAGCAACACTACGCCAACAAATTTGACAATCTGGAAGAAATGGATGCATTCCTAGAGACATATAAACTACCACAACTGAACCAGGAAGAAATAGAAAGGCTCAACAGACACATAAGCAGTAAGGAGATTGAAACAGTCATCAAAAATCTCCAAACAAACAAAAGCCCAGGGCCAGACGGCTTCCCGGGGGAATTCTATCAAACATTTAAAGAAGAACTAATTCCTATTCTCCTGAAACTGTTCCAAAAATTAGAAATAGAAGGAAAACTTCCAAACTCATTTTATAAGGCCAGCATCACCTTGATTCCAAAACCAGAGAAGGATCCCATCAAAAAAGAGAACTACAGACCAATATCCTTGATGAACACAGATGCAAAAATTCTCGCCAAAATACTAGCCAATTGGATTCAACAGTACATTAAAAGGATTATTCACCGCGAGCAAGTGGGATTCATTCCAGGGCTGCAAGGCTGGTTCAACATCCGCAAATCAATCAATGTGATACAACACATTAATAAAAGAAAGAACAAGAACCATATGATACTCTCCATAGATGCTGAAAAAGCATTTGACAAAGTACAGCATCCCTTCCTGATCAAAACTCTTCAAAGTGTAGGGATAGACGGCACATACCTCAATATTATCAAAGCCATCTATGAAAAACCCACCGCAAATATCATTCTCAATGGAGAAAAACTGAAAGCTTTTCCGCTAAGGTCAGGAACACGGCAGGGATGTCCGTTATCACCACTGCTATTCAACATAGTACTAGAAGTCCTAGCCACAGCAATCAGACAACAAAAGGAAATTTAAGCCATCCAAATCGGCAAAGACGAAGTCAAACTATCACTCTTCCCAGATGATATGATACTATATGTGGAAAACCCAAAAGACTCCACTCCAAAACTGCTAGAACTTGTACAGGAATTCAGTAGTGTCAGGATATAAAATCAATGCACAGAAATCAGTTGCATTTCTCTACACCAACAGCAAGACAGAAGAAAGAGAAATTAAGGAGGCCATCCCATTTACAATTGCACCCAAAACTATAAGATACCTAGGAATAAACCTAACCAAAGAGACTAGAATCTATACACAGAAAACTATAAAGTACTCATGAAAGAAATTGAGGAAGACAAAAAGAAATGGAAAAATGTTGCATGCTCCTGGATTGGAAGAATAAATATTGTGAAAATGTCTATGCTACCTAAAGCAATCTACACATTTAATGCAATTCCTATCAAAGTACCATCCATTTTTTTCAAAGAAATGGAACAAATAATCCTAAAATTTATATGGAACCAGAAAAGACCTCGAATAGCCAAAGGAATATTGAAAAAGAAAGCCAAAGTTGGTGGCATCACAATTCCGGACTTCAAGCTCTATTACAAAGCTGTCATCATCAAGACTGCATGGTACTGGCACAAAAACAGACACATAGATCAATGGAACAGAATAGAGAGCCCTAAAATAGACCCTTAACTCTATGGTCAACTCTTCTTCGACAAAGCAGGAAAGAATGTCCAATGGAAAAAAGACAGCCTCTTCAGTAAATGGTGTTGGGAAAATTGGACAGCCACATGCAGAAAAATGAAATTGATAGGAGTCAAGATGGCGGAGAAGTAGCACACTGAGACTACTTCGGGTAGCGGGAGATCAGCTAAATAGCTTATCTAAAGATTGCAAACACCTACAAATCCAACGGGAGATTGAAGAGAAGAAGAACAGCAATTCCAGAAACAGAAAATCAACCACTTTCTGCAAGGTAGGACTGGCGGAGAAGTGAATCCAAAGCGACGGGAAGATTGACCGCGGGGGGAGGGGCCGGCTCCCGGCGAGCGCCAGAGCAACGGAGCAAAATCAGGACTTTTAAAAGTCTGTTCCGCTGAGGGACATCGCTCCAGAGGCTTAACTGGGGTGAAGCCCAGGCGGGGTAAGCGCGGCCTCAGGTCCCGCAGGGTCGCAGAAGGATCAGGGGTGTCTCAGTGTCGCAGAGCTTACCGGTATTAGAACGGGGAAGCCGGCTGCAGAGACAGAGCCGAGGAGTGACTCTCAGCTCCAGGTTGCCTTGAACCGGTCGCAGGCTCGGTCAGCTCGGAGTGCGGCCAGAGGCCAGGGTGACGGGAGTCATTGGGCGCTGTTCTCAGAGGGCACACTGAGGAGTGGGGCCCCGGGCTCTCGGCTCCTCCGGGCCGGAGACCGGGAGGCCGCCATCTTTATTCCCGCCCTCCGGACTCTACGGAAAGCGCTCAGGGAACAAAAGCTCCCGAAAGCGAACCCGAGCGGATGACTCAGCGCGGCCCCGGGTAAGGGCGGTGCAACTCCGCCTGGGGCAAAGACGCTTGAGAATCACTACAACGGGCCCCTCCCCCAGAAGATCTACGGGAAACCCAGCCAGGACCAAGTTCACCTACCAAGGAGAACGGCGGAATTCCAGAGGAGAAGAAAGCAAAGCACGGAACTCATGGCTTTCTCCCCATGATTTTTTAGCCTTGCAGTTAATTTAATTTTTTTTTCTTTTTCAATTTATTTTCTTTTTCTCTTCTTCTGCTAAATTTTTTTTAACTTTTACCGTTTTCTTTTTTTAACGTTTTTTAAATAGTTTATCTAATATATATATATTTTTTCCTCTTTTTATATTTTTTCTTTATCGGCTTTCTTTTTTTTAATAGTTTTTTTTTTTCTTTCTTTCTGAACCCCTTTTTATCCCCTTTCTCCGCCCTCACAATTCAGGATCTCTTCTGATTTGGCTAAAGCATATTTTCCTGGGGTTGTTGCCACCCTTTTAGTATTTTACTTGCTTCTTCATAAACTCTTATCTGGACAAAATGACAAGGCGGAAAAATTCACAACAAAAAAAAGAACAAGAGGCAATACCAAAGGCTAGGGACCTAATCAATACAGACATTGGTAATATGTCAGATATAGAGTTCAGAATGATGATTCTCAAGGTTCTAGCCGGACTTGAAAAAGGCATGGAAGATATTAAAGCAACCCTCTCGGGAGATATAAAAGCCCTTTCTGGAGAAATAAAAGAACTAAAATCTAACCAAGTTGAAATCAAAAAAGCTATTAATGAGGTGCAATCAAAAATGGAGGCTCTCACTGCTAGGATAAATGAGGCAGAAGAAAGAATTAGCGATATAGAAGACCAAATGACAGAGAATAAAGAAGCTGAGCAAAAGAGGGACAAACAGCTACTGGACCACGAGGGGAGAATTCGAGAGATAAGTGACACCATAAGACGAAACAACATTAGAATAATTGGGATTCCAGAAGAAGAGGAAACAGAGAGAGGAGCAGAAGGTATATTGGAGAGAATTATTGGAGAGAATTTCCCCAATATGGCAGAGGGGACAAGCATCAAAATCCAGGAGGTTCAGAGAACCCCCCTCAAAATCAATAAGAATAGGTCTACACCCCGTCACCTAATAGTAAAATTGACAATTCTTAGTGACAAAGAAAAGATCCTGAAAGCAGCCCGGGAAAAGAAGTCTGTAACGTACAATGGTAAAAATATTCGATTGGCAGCAGACTTATCCACAGAGACCTGGCAGGCCAGAAAGAGCTGGCATGATATATTCAGAGTACTAAATGAGAAAAACATGCAGCCAAGAATACTATATCCAGCTAGGCTATCATTGTAAATAGACGGAGAGATTAAAAGCTTCCAGGACAAACAAAAACTGAAAGCATTTGCAAATACCAAACCAGCTCTACAGGAAATATTGAAAGGGGTCCTCTAAGCAAAGAGAGACCCTCAAAGTAGTAGATCAGAAAGAAACAGGGACAATATACAATAACAGTCACCTTACAGGCAATACAATGGCACTAAATTCATATCTCTCAATACTTACCCTGAATGTTAATGGGCTAAATGCCCCAATCAAAAGACACAGGGTATCAGAATGGATAAAAAAACAAAAACCATCTATATGTTGCCTACAAGAAACTCATCTTACACCCGAAGACACCTCCAGGTTTAAAGTGAGGGGGTGGAAAAGAATTTACCATGCTAATGGACATCAGAAGAAAGCAGGAGTGGCAATCCTTATATCAGATCAATTAGAGTTTTAGCCAAAGACTATAATAAGAGATGAGGAAGGACACTATATCATACTCAAAGGAACTGTCCAACAAGAAGATCTAACAATTTTAAATATCTATGCCCCTAACGTGGGAGCAGCCAACTATATAAACCAATTAATAACAAAATCAAAG
The DNA here is from genome assembly GCF_902655055.1 of Lutra lutra. Classification (NCBI taxonomy): domain Eukaryota; kingdom Metazoa; phylum Chordata; class Mammalia; order Carnivora; family Mustelidae; genus Lutra; species Lutra lutra. Next base: position 309,969 of record NW_025923836.1, on the reverse strand, counting down.
AAACACATCGACAAGAATACAATCATAGTAGGGGATTTTAACACTCCCCTCACTGAAATGGACAGATCATCCAAGCAAAAGATCAACAAGGAAATCAAGGCCTTAAATGACACACTGGACCAGATGGACATCACAGATATATTCAGAACATTTCATCCCAAAGCAACAGAATACACATTCTTCTCTAGTGCACATGGAACGTTCTCCAGAATAGATCACATTCTTGGTCCTAAATCAAGTCTCAACCGGTATCAAAAGATTGGGATCATTCCCTGCATATTTTCAGACCACAATGCTCTAAAGCTAGAACTCACTAACAAGAGGAAATTTGGAAAGAACCCAAATACATGGAGACTAAACAGCATCCTTCTAAAGAATGAATGGGTCAACCAGGAAATCAAAGAAGAATTGAAAAAAATTATGGAAACAAATGATAATGAAAACACAACAGTTCAGAATCTGTGGGACACAACAAAGGCAGTCCTGAGAGGAAAATATATAGCGGTACAAGCCTTTCTCAAGAAACAAGAAAGGTCTCAGGTACACAACCTAACCCTACACCTCAAGGAGCTGGAGAAAGAACAAGAAAGAAACCCTAGACCCAGCAGGAGAAGAGAAATCATAAAGATCAGAGCAGAAATCAATGAAATAGAAACCAAAAAAACAATAGAACAAATCAACGAAACGAGGAGCTGGTTCTTTGAAAGAATTAATAAGATTGATAAACCCCTGGCCAGACTTATCAAAAAGAAAAGAGAGAGGACCCAAATAAATAAAATCATGAATGAAAGAGGAGAGATCACAACGAACACCAAAGAAATACAGACAATTATAAGAACATACTATGAGCAACACTACGCCAACAAATTTGACAATCTGGAAGAAATGGATGCATTCCTAGAGACATATAAACTACCACAACTGAACCAGGAAGAAATAGAAAGCCTGAACAGACCCATAACCAGTAAGGAGATTGAAACAGTCATCAAAAATCTCCAAACAAACAAAAGCCCAGGGCCAGACGGCTTCCCGGGGGAATTCTACCAAACATTTAAAGAAGAACTAATTCCTATTCTCCTGAAACTGTTCCAAAAAATAGCAATAGAAGGAAAACTTCCAAACTCATTTTATGAGGCCAGCATCACCTTGATCCCAAAACCAGACAAGGATCCCAACAAAAAAGAGAACTACAGACCAATATCCTTGATGAACACAGATGCAAAAATTCTCACCAAAATACTAGCCAATAGGATTCAACAGTACGTTAAAAGGATTATTCACCACGACCAAGTGGGATTTATTCCAGGGCTGCAAGGCTGGTTCAACATCTGCAAATCAATCAATGTGATACAACACATTAATAAAAGAAAGAACAAGAACCATATGATACTCTCCATAGATGCTGAAAAAGCATTTGACAAAGTACAGCATCCCTTCCTGATCAAAACTCTTCAAAGTGTAGGGATAGACGGCACATACCTCAATATTATCAAAGCCATCTATGAAAAACCCACCGCAAATATCATTCTCAATGGAGAAAAACTGAAAGCTTTTCCGCTAAGGTCAGGAACACGGCAGGCATGTCCGTTATCACCACTGCTATTCAACATAGTACTAGAAGTCCTAGCCTCAGCAATCAGACAACAAAAGGAAATTAAAGGCATCCAAATCGGCAAAGAAGAAGTCAAACTATCACTCTTCGCAGATGATATGATACTCTATGTGGAAAACCCAAAAGACTCCACTCCAAAAGTGCTAGAACTTGTACAGGAATTCAGTAAAGTGTCAGGATATAAAATCAATGCACAGAAATCAGTTGCACTTCTCTACACCAACAACAAGACAGAAGAAAGAGAAATTAAGGAGTCCATCCCATTTACAATTGCACCCAAAACTATAAGATACCTAGGAATAAACCTAACCAAAGAGACTAAGAATCTATACTCAGAAAACTATAAAGTACTCATGAAAGAATTTGAGGAAGACACAAAGAAATGGAAAAATGTTCCATGCTCCTGGATTGGAAGAATAAATATTGTGAAAATGTCTATGCTACCTAAAGCAATCTACACATTTAATGCAATTCCTATCAAAGTACCATCCATTTTTTTCAAAGAAATGGAACAAATAATCCTAAAATTTATATGGAACCAGAAAAGACCTCGAATAGCCAAAGGAATATTGAAAAAGAAAGCCAAAGTTGGTGGCATCACAATTCCGGACTTCAAGCTCTATTACAAAGCTGTCATCATCAAGACAGCATGGTACTGGCACAAAAACAGACACATAGATCAATGGAACAGAATAGAGAGCCCAGAAATGGACCCTCAAGTCTATGGTCAACTCATCTTCGACAAAGCAGGAAAGAATGTCCAATGGAAAAAAGACAGCCTCTTCAATAAATGGTGTTGTCAAAATTGGACAGCCACATGCAGAAAAATGAAATTGGATCATTTCCTTACACCACACACGAAAATAGACTCAAAATGGATGAAGGATCTCAACGTGAGAAAGGAATCCATCAAAATCCTCGAGGAGAACACAGGCAGCAACCTCGTCGACCTCAGCCGCAGCAACATCTTCCTAGGAACATCACCAAAGGCAAGGGAAGCAAGGGCAAAAATGAACTTTTGGGATTTTATCAATATCAAAAGCTTTTGCACAGCAAAGGAAACAGTGAACAAAACCAAAAGACAACTGACAGAATGGGAGAAGATATTTGCAAACGACATATCAGATAAAGGGCTAGTGTCCAAAATCTATAAAGAACTTAGCAAACTCAACACCCAAAGAACAAAGAATCCAATCAAGAAATGGGCAGAGGACATGAACAGACATTTCTGCAAAGAAGACATCCAGATGGCCAACAGACACATGAAAAAGTGCTCCATATCACTCGGCATCAGGGAAATACAAATCAAAACCACCATGAGATATCACCTCACACCAGTCAGAATGGCTAAAATGAACAAGTCAGGAAATGACAGAAGCTGGCGAGGATGCGGAGAAAGGGGAACCCTCCTACACTATTGGTGGGAATGCAAGCTGGTGCAACCACTCTGGAAAACAGCATGGAGGTTCCTCAAAATGTTGAAAATAGAACTACCCTATGACCCAGCAATTGCACTGCTGGGTATTTACCCTAAAGATGCAAACGTAGTGATCCGAAGGGGCACATGCACCCGAATGTTTATAGCAGCAATGTCTACAATAGCCAAACTATGGAAAGAACCTAGATGTCCATCAACAGACGAATGGATAAAGAAGATGTGGTATATATACACAATGGAATACTATGCAGCCATCAAAAGAAATGAAATCTTGCCATTTGCGACGACGTGGATGGAACTAGAGGGTATCATGCTTAGCGAAATAAGTCAATCGGAGAAAGACAACTATCATATGATCTCCCTGATATGAGGGAGAGGAGATGCAACATGGGGGTTCGAGGGGGTAGGAGAAGAGTAAATGAAACAAGATGGGATTGGGAGGGAGACAAACCATAAGTGACTCTTAATCTCACAAAACAAACTGAGGGTTGTAGGGGGGAGGGGGTTGGGAGAGTGGGTGGGGTTATGGATATCGGGGAGGGTATGTGCTATGGTGAGTGTTGTGAAGTGTGTAAACCTGGCGATTCGCAGACCTGTACCCCTGGGGATAAAAATATATGTTTATAAAGCTGTAAAAAAAAAAAAAAAAAGGAGTCAAGATGGCGGAGAGGTAGCAGGCTGAGACTACTTCGGGTAGCGGGAGATCAGCTAAATAGCTTATCTAAAGATTGCAAACACCTACAAATCCAACGGGAGATTGAAGAGAAGAAGAACAGCAATTCCAGAAACAGAAAATCAACCACTTTCTGCAAGGTAGGACTGGCGGAGAAGTGAATCCAAAGCAACGGGAAGATAGACTGCGGGGGGAGGGGCCGGCTCCCGGCGAGCGGCGGAGCAACGGAGCAAAATCAGGACTTTTAAAAGTCTGTTCCGCTGAGGGACATCGCTCCAGAGGCTTAACTGGGGTGAAGCCCAGGCGGAGTAAGCGCGGCCTCAGGTCCCGCAGGGTCGCAGAAGGATCGGGGGTGTCTCAGTGTCGCAGAGCTTACCGGTATTAGAACGGGGAAGCCGGCTGCAGAGACAGAGCCGAGGAGTGACTCTCAGCTCAGGGTTGCCTTGAACCGGTCGCAGGCTCGGTCAGCTCGGAGCGCGGCCGGAGGCCAGGGTGGCGGGAGTCATTGGGCGTGTTCTCTGAGGGCGCACTGAGGAGTGGGGCCCCGGGCTCTCGGCATCTCCGGGCCGGAGACCGGGAGGCCGCCATCTTTATTCCCGCCCCCCGACTCTATGGAAAGCGCTCAGGGAACAAAAGCTCCCGAAAGCAAACCCGAGCAGATGACTCAGCCCGGCCCCGGGTAAGGGCGGTGCAACTCCGCCTGGGGCAAAGACGCTTGAGAATCACTACAACGGGCCCCTCCCCCAGAAGATCTATGGGAAACCCAGCCAGGACCAAGTTCACCTACCAAGGAGAATGGCGGAATTCCATAGGAGAAGAAAGCAAAGCACGGAACTCATGGCTTTCTCCCCATGAATTTTTAGCCTTGCAGTTAATTTAATTTTTTCTTCTTTTTCAATTTTTTTTTCTTTTTCTCTTCTTCTGCTAAATTTTTTTTAACTTTTACCATTTTCTTTTTTTTTAACGTTTTTTAAATAGTTTATCTAATATATATATATTTTTTCCTCTTTTTATATTTTTTTCTTTATCGGCTTTCTTTTTTTTAATAGTTTTTTTTTTCTTTCTTTCTGAACCCCTTTTTATCCACTTTCTCCCCCCTCACAATTCAGGATCTCTTCTGATTTGGCTAAAGCATATTTTCCTGGGGTTGTTGCCACCCTTTTAGTATTTTATTGCTCCTTCATAAACTCTTATCTGGACAAAATGACAAGGCGGAAAAATTCACAACAAAAAAAAGAACAAGAGGCAATACCAAAGGCTAGGGACCTAATCAATACAGACATTGGTAATATGTCAGATATAGAGTTCAGAATGATGATTCTCAAGGTTCTAGCCGGACTTGAAAAAGGCATGGAAGATATTAAAGCAACCCTCTCGGGAGATATAAAAGCCCTTTCTGGAGAAATAAAAGAACTAAAATCTAACCAAGTTGAAATCAAAAAAGCTATTAATGAGGTGCAATCAAAAATGGAGGCTCTCACTGCTAGGATAAATGAGGCAGAAGAAAGAATTAGCGATATAGAAGACCAAATGACAGAGAATAAAGAAGCTGAGCAAAAGAGGGACAAACAGCTACTGGACCACGAGGGGAGAATTCGAGATATAAGTGACACCATAAGACGAAACAACATTAGAATAATTGGGATTCCAGAAGAAGAGGAAACAGAGAGGGGAGCAGAAGGTATATTGGAGAGAATTATTGGAGAGAATTTCCCCAATATGGCAAAGGGAACAAGCATCAAAATCCAGGAGGTTCAGAGAACCCCCCTCAAAATCAATAAGAATAGGTCTACACCCCGTCACCTAATAGTAAAATTGACAATTCTTAGTGACAAAGAAAAGATCCTGAAAGCAGCCCGGGAAAAGAAGTCTGTAACGTACAATGGTAAAAATATTCGATTGGCAGCAGACTTATCCACAGAGACCTGGCAGGCCAGAAAGAGCTGGCATGATATATTCAGAGTACTAAATGAGAAAAACATGCAGCCAAGAATACTATATCCAGCTAGGCTATCATTGTAAATAGACGGAGAGATTAAAAGCTTCCAGGACAAACAAAAACTGAAAGCATTTGCAAATACCAAACCAGCTCTACAGGAAATATTGAAAGGGGTCCTCTAAGCAAAGAGAGACCCTCAAAGTAGTAGATCAGAAAGAAACAGAGACAATATACAATAACAGTCACCTTACAGGCAATACAATGGCACTAAATTCATATCTCTCAATACTTACCCTGAATGTTAATGGGCTAAATGCCCCAATCAAAAGACACAGGGTATCAGAATGGATAAAAAAACAAAAACCATCTATATGTTGCCTACAAGAAACTCATCTTACACCCGAAGACACCTCCAGGTTTAAAGTGAGGGGGTGGAAAAGAATTTACCATGCTAATGGACATCAGAAGAAAGCAGGAGTGGCAATCCTTATATCAGATCAATTAGAGTTTTAGCCAAAGACTATAATAAGAGATGAGGAAGGACACTATATCATACTCAAAGGAACTGTCCAACAAGAAGATCTAACAATTTTAAATATCTATGCCCCTAACGTGGGAGCAGCCAACTATATAAACCAATTAATAACAAAATCAAAGAAACACATCGACAAGAATACAATCATAGTAGGGGATTTTAACACTCCCCTCACTGAAATGGACAGATCATCCAAGCAAAAGATCAACAAGGAAATCAAGGCCTTAAATGACACACTGGACCAGATGGACATCACAGATATATTCAGAACATTTCATCCCAAAGCAACAGAATACACATTCTTCTCTAGTGCACATGGAACGTTCTCCAGAATAGATCACATTCTTGGTCCTAAATCAAGTCTCAACCGGTATCAAAAGATTGGGATCATTCCCTGCATATTTTCAGACCACAATGCTCTAAAGCTAGAACTCACTAACAAGAGGAAATTTGGAAAGAACCCAAATACATGGAGACTAAACAGCATCCTTCTAAAGAATGAATGGGTTAACCAGGAAATCAAAGAAGAATTGAAAAAAATTATGGAAACAAATGATAATGAAAACACAACAGTTCAGAATCTGTGGGACACAACAAAGGCAGTCCTGAGAGGAAAATATATAGCGGTACAAGCCTTTCTCAAGAAACAAGAAAGGTCTCAGGTACACAACCTAACCCTACACCTCAAGGAGCTGGAGAAAGAACAAGAAAGAAACCCTAAACCCAGCAGGAGAAGAGAAATCATAAAGATCAGAGCAGAAATCAATGAAATAGAAACCAAAAAAAACAATAGAACAAATCAACGAAACGAGGAGCTGGTTCTTTGAAAGAATTAATAAGATTGATAAACCCTTGGCCAGACTTATCAAAAAGAAAAGAGAGAGGACCCAAATAAATGAAATCATGAATGAAAGAGGAGAGATCACAACGAACACCAAAGAAATACAGACAATTATAAGAACATACTATGAGCAACTCTACGCCAACAAATTTGACAATCTGGAAGAAATGGATGCATTCCTAGAGACATATAAACTACCACAACTGAACCAGGAAGAAATAGAAAGCCTGAACAGACCCATAACCAGTAAGGAGATTGAAACAGTCATCAAAAATCTCCAAACAAACAAAAGCCCAGGGCCAGACGGCTTCCCGGGGGAATTCTACCAAACATTTAAAGAAGAACTAATTCCTATTCTCCTGAAACTGTTCCAAAAAATAGCAATAGAAGGAAAACTTCCAAACTCATTTTATGAGGCCAGCATCACCTTGATCCCAAAACCAGACAAGGATCCCAACAAAAAAGAGAACTACAGACCAATATCCTTGATGAACACAGATGCAAAAATTCTCACCAAAATACTAGCCAATAGGATTCAACAGTACGTTAAAAGGATTATTCACCACGACCAAGTGGGATTTATTCCAGGGCTGTAAGGCTGGTTCAACATCCGCAAATCAATCAATGTGATACAACACATTAATAAAAGAAAGAACAAGAACCATATGATACTCTCCATAGATGCTGAAAAAGCATTTGACAAAGTACAGCATCCCTTCCTGATCAAAACTCTTCAAAGTGTAGGGATAGACGGCACATACCTCAATATTATCAAAGCCATCTATGAAAAACCCACCGCAAATATCATTCTCAATGGAGAAAAACTGAAAGCTTTTCCGCTAAGGTCAGGAACACGGCAGGGATGTCCGTTATCACCACTGCTATTCAACATAGTACTAGAAGTCCTAGCCTCAGCAATCAGACAACAAAAGGAAATTAAAGGCATCCAAATCGGCAAAGAAGAAGTCAAACTATCACTCTTCGCAGATGATATGATACTCTATGTGGAAAACCCAAAAGACTCCACTCCAAAAGTGCTAGAACTTGTACAGGATTTCAGTAAAGTGTCAGGATATAAAATCAATGCACAGAAGTCAGTTGCACTTCTCTACACCAACAACAAGACAGAAGAAAGAGAAATTAAGGAGTCCATCCCATTTACAATTGCACCCAAAACTATAAGATACCTAGGAATAAACCTAACCAAAGAGACTAAGAATCTATACTCAGAAAACTATAAAGTACTCATGAAAGAATTTGAGGAAGACACAAAGAAATGGAAAAATGTTCCATGCTCCTGGATTGGAAGAATAAATATTGTGAAAATGTCTATGCTACCTAAAGCAATCTACACATTTAATGCAATTCCTATCAAAGTACCATCCATTTTTTTCAAAGAAATGGAACAAATAATCCTAAAATTTATATGGAACCAGAAAAGACCTCGAATAGCCAAAGGAATATTGAAAAAGAAAGCCAAAGTTGGTGGCATCACAATTCCGGACTTCAAGCTCTATTACAAAGCTGTCATCATCAAGACAGCATGGTACTGGCACAAAAACAGACACATAGATCAATGGAACAGAATAGAGAGCCCAGAAATGGACCCTCAAGTCTATGGTCAACTCATCTTCGACAAAGCAGGAAAGAATGTCCAATGGAAAAAAGACAGCCTCTTCAATAAATGGTGTTGGGAAAATTGGACAGCCACATGCAGAAAAATGAAATTGGATCATTTCCTTACACCACACACGAAAATAGACTCAAAATGGATGAAGGATCTCAACGTGAGAAAGGAATCCATTAAAATCCTCGAGGAGAACACAGGCAGCAACCTCTTCGACCTCAGCCGCAGCAACATCTTCCTAGGAACATCACCAAAGGCAAGGGAAGCAAGGGCAAAAATGAACTTTTGGGATTTTATCAAGATCAAAAGCTTTTGCACAGCAAAGGAAACAGTGAACAAAACCAAAAGACAACTGACAGAATGGGAGAAGATATTTGCAAACGACATATCAGATAAAGGGCTAGTGTCCAAAATCTATAAAGAACTTAGCAAACTCAACACCCAAAGAACAAAGAATCCAATCAAGAAATGGGCAGAGGACATGAACAGACATTTCTGCAAAGAAGACATCCAGATGGCCAACAGACACATGAAAAAGTGCTCCATATCACTCGGCATCAGGGAAATACAAATCATAAACCACCATGAGATATCACCTCACACCAGTCAGAATGGCTAAAATTAACAAGTCAGGAAATGACAGATGCTGGCGAGGATGCGGAGAAAGGGGAACCCTCCTACACTGTTGGTGGGAATGCAAGCTGGTGCAACCACTCTGGAAAACAGCATGGAGGTTCCTCAAAATGTTGAAAATAGAACTACCCTATGACCCTGCAATTGCACTGCTGGGTATTTACCCTAAAGATGCAAACGTAGTGATCCGAAGGGGCACATGCACCCGAATGTTTATAGCAGCAATGTCTACAATAGCCAAACTATGGAAAGAACCTAGATGTCCATCAACAGACGAATGGATAAAGAAGATGTGGTATATATACACAATGGAATACTATGCAGCCATCAAAAGAAATGAAATCTTGCCATTTGCGACGACGTGGATGGAACTAGAGGGTATCATGCTTAGCGAAATAAGTCAATCGGAGAGAGACAACTATCATATGATCTCCTTGATATGAGGGAGAGGAGATGCAACATGGGGGGTCGAGGGGGTAGGAGAAGAGTAAATGAAACAAGATGGGATTGGGAGGGAGACAAACCATAAGTGACTCTTAATCTCACAAAACAAACTGAGGGTTGATGGGGGGAGGGTGTTGGGAGAGGGGGTGGGGTTATGGATATCGGGAGGGTATGTGCTATTGTGAGTGCTGTGAAGTGTGTAAACCTGGCGATTCGCAGACCTGTACCCCTGGGGATAAAAATATATGTTTATAAAGCTGTAAAAAAAAAACAAAAAAAAAGAAAGAAAGGATGAATCCCCAAGTTTTGTAGCAACATGGACGGGACTGGAAGAGATTATGCTGAGTGAAATAAGTCAAGCAGAGAGAGTCAATTATTATATGGTTTCACTTATTTGTGGAGCATAACAAATAGCATGGAGGACAAGGGGAGTTGGAGAGGAGAAGGGAGTTGAGGGGAATTGGAAGGGGAGGTGAACCATGAGAGACTATGGACTCTGAAAAACGATCTGAGAATTTTGAAGGTGTGGGGGGTGGGAGGTTGGGGGCACCAGGTGGTGGGTATTGTAGAGGGCACGGATTGCATGGAGCACTGGGTGTGGTGCAAAAATAATGAATACTGTTATGCTGAAAAAAATAAAAAAAATTAAAAAAAAAATAAGAAAGGATGAATCCCCAAGTTTTGTAGCAACATGGACGGGACTGGAAGAGATTATGCTGAGTGAAATAAGTCAAGCAGAGAGAGTCAATTATCATATGGGTTCACTTATTTGTGGAGCATAACAAATAGCATGGAGGACAAGGGGAGTTGGAGAGGAGAAGGGAGTTGAGGGAAATTGGAAGGGGAGGTGAACCATGAGAGACTATGGACTCTGAAAAACAATCTGAGAATTTTGAAGGTGTGGGGGGTGGGAGGTTGGGGGCACCAGGTGGTGGGTATTGTAGAGGGCACGGATTGCATGGAGCACTGGGTGTGGTGCAAAAATAATGAATACTGTTATGCTGAAAAAAATAAAAAAAATTAAAAAAAAAAAAAAAGAAAGGATGAATCCCCAAGTTTTGTAGCCACATGGACGGGACTGGAAGAGATTATGCTGAGTGAAATAAGTCAAGCAGAGAGAGTCTATTATCATATGGTTTCACTTATTTGTGGAGCATAACAAATAGCATCGAGGACAAGGGGAGATGGAGAGGAGAAGGGAGTTGAGGGAAATTGGAAGGGGAGGTAAACCATGAGAGACTATGGACTCTGAAAAACGATCTGAGAATTTTGAAGGGGTGGGGGGTGGGAGGTTGGGGGCACCAGGTGGTGGGTATTGTAGAGGGCACGTATTGCATGGAGCACTGGGTGTGGTGCAAAAATAATGAATACTGTTATGCTGAAAAAAAAAATAAAAAAAATTAAAAAAAAAGAAAAATGAAATTGGATCATTTCCTTACACCACACACGAAAATAGACTCAAAATGGATGAAGGATCTCAACGTGAGAAAGGAATCCATTAAAATCCTCGAGGAGAACACAGGCAGCAACCTCTTCGACCTCAGCCGCAGCAACATCTTCCTAGGAACATCACCAAAGGCAAGGGAAGCAAGGGCAAAAATGAACTATTGGGATTTTATCAAGATCAAAAGCTTTTGCACACAAAGGAAACAGTGAACAAAACCAAAAGACAACTGACAGAATGGGAGAAGATATTTGCAAATGACATATCAGATAAAGGGCTAGTGTCCAAAATCTATAAAGAATTTAGCAAACTCAACACCCAAAGAACAAATAATCCAATCAAGAAATGGGCAGAGGACATGAACAGACATTTCTGCAAAGAAGACATCCAGATGGCCAACAGACACATGAAAAAGTGCTCCATATCACTCGGCATCAGGGAAATACAAATCAAAACCACCATGAGATATCACCTCACACCAGTCAGAATGGTTAAAATGAACAAGTCAGGAAATGACAGATGCTGGCGAGGATGCGGAGAAAGGGGAACCCTCCTACACTGTTGGTGGGAATGCAAGCTGGTGCAACCACTCTGGAAAACAGCATGGAGGTTCCTCAAAATGTTGAAAATAGAACTACCCTATGACCCAGCAATTGCACTGCTGGGTATTCACCCTAAAGATACAAACGTAGTGATCCGAAGGGGCACATGCACCCGAATGTTTATAGCAGCAATGTCTACAATAGCCAAACTATGGAAAGAACCTAGATGTCCATCTACAGACGAATGGATAAAGAAGATGTGGTATATATACACAATGGAATACTATGCAGCCATCAAAAGAAATGAAATCTTGCCATTTGCGACGACGTGGATGGAACTAGAGGGTATCATGCTTAGCGAAATAAGTCAATCGGAGAAAGACAACTATCATATGATCTCCCTGATATGATAGATTGGAGATGCGGCATGGGGGGTTGAGGGGGTAGGAGAAGAGTAAATGAAACAAGATGGGATTGGGAGGGAGACAAACCATAAGTGACTCTTAATCTCACAAAACAAACTGAGGGTATATGGGGGGAGGGGGTTGGGAGAGGGGGTTGTACTTATGGATATTGGGGAGGGTATGTGCTATGGTGAGTGCTGTGAAGTGTGTAAACCTGGCGATTCGCAGACCTATGCCCCTGGGGATAAAAATATATGTTTATAAAGCTGTAAAAAAAAAAGAAAAAAAAGAAAAGAAAAAGAAAGGATGAATACCCAAGTTTTGTAGAACATGGACGGGACTGGAAGAGATTATGCTGAGTGAAATAAGTCAAGCAGAGAGAGTCAATTATCATATGGTTTCACTTATTTGTGGAGCATAACAAATAGCATGGAGGACAAGGGGAAATGGAGAGGAGAAGTGAGTTGAGGGAAATTGGAAGGGGAGGTGAACCATGAGAGACTATGGACTCTGATAAACGATCTGAGAATTTTGAAGGGGTGGGGAGTGGGAGGTTGGGGTCACCAGGTGGTGGGTATTGTAGAGGGCATGGATTGTATGGAGCACTGGGTGTGGTGCAAAAATAATGAATACTGTTATGCTGAAAAAATAAAAAATTAATTAAAAATATAAAAAAAAAGAAATGGGCAGAGGACATGAACAGACATTTCTGCAAAGAAGACATGCAGATGGCCAACAGACACATGAAAAAGTGCTCCATATCACTCGGCATCAGGGAAATACAAATCAAAACCTCCAGGAGATATCACCTCACACCAGTCAGAATGGCTAAAATGAACAAGTCAGGAAATTACAGATGCTGGAGAGGATGCGGAGAAAGGGGAACCCTCCTACACTGTTGGTGGGAATGCAAGCTGGTGCAACCTCTCTGGAAAACAGCATGGAAGTTCCTCAAAATGTTGAAAATATAACTACCCTATGACCCTGCAATTGCACTGCTTGGTATTTACCCTAAAGATACAAACGTAGTGATCCGAAGGGGCACGTGCACCCGAACGTTTATAGCAGCAATGTCTACAATAGCCATACTACGGAAAGAACCTAGATGTCCATCAACAGACGAATGGATAAAGAAGATGTGGTATATATACACAATGGAATACTATGCAGCCATCAAAAGAAATGAAATCTTGCCATTTGCGACGACGTGGATGGAACTAGAGGGTATCATGCTTAGAGAAATAAGTCAATCGGAGAAAGACAACTATCATATGATCTCCCTGATATGAGGGAGAGGAGATGCAACATTGGGGGTTGAGGGGGTAGGAGAAGAATAAATGAAACAAGATGGGTTTGGGAGGGAGACAAACCATAAGTGACTCTTAATCTCACAAAACAAACTGAGGGTTGATGGGGGGAGGGGGTTGGGAGAGGGGGGTGGGGTTATGGATTTTGGGGAGGTTATGTGCTATGGTGAGTGCTGTGAAGTGTGTACACCTGGCGATTCGCAGACCTGTACCCCGGGGGATAAAAATATATGTTTATAAAAAAAAAATGTGAATAGGGCCATGGTAGGCGGCTCCTGGAAGGCCTTCAATATGTATTTGCAATAAAATCCAAAAGTTTTAATATAAAAAAAAAACTAATGATGTGCTCTATGGACAACCCATTAGTCGCCTCCAATTCTTATTCTTTGAGGTTGTATCTGCTCTCCCATAGACTCTTTATATTCATTTTCTTAAAGAATGTGATTACTTTTTTCTGTGGGTCAGAGATTTTCTAGCAGGAGGTAATTATGAGATTACTGAAAAGGTAAGGAGTAACGGATGGCCCTTTTTCACTCCATTAATATTTTGTCTCATTTTCTTCTACCACCCATAGCATAGGGGATGGAATCACTTTTTGCAAAGATCTTACATATGTGGTAAATTATTGCAAAGCAAATTTTAAAATGGGAAACCATTGTTTAAAGTCCAATCACAATGTCTGGTGTATCTTTAGAGTAATTCATGGCTTCAAATTAATTCAAACTACTACTACCGTAACAAATTTACAGTTTTTTAATAAAATTTCAGGAAACTCATTCTGCATTTATATTGTGTTATTTGCAAGTTTATGAACGTTGGTGAAATGTCATCCAAAAAAGTATAAAAATGGGCTAATTGCAACTTTACATTGCCATCTTCAGTCCTTGAATTTTTATACTTCCCCCAATGTTTTCTGTAGTTGTCTACATTCTTCAGGCATCCATGGTCATGACTAATGAATGTCAAATAGCTGTTGGGTATGGAGAGTTCTGAAAACTGCCCATGTCATTGAATTAAGAGTATCTTTGCAAAGACATTTAAACGTCAGATAATTTTTCTCAGGCAGGGTAAAACTAAGATCTTCCACAGTGTTTTCACAGATTTAACTGCTCTTGGCATTCCAATGTCACCTAACTTTTTTTTTTACATTTTTTCAATTTTTAAAAGGATTAAATTTCTTTTCAGTGTACCAGAATTCATTATTTATGTACCACACTCACTGTTCCATGCAACAAGTGTCTTCCATAATACCCACAAGCAGGCTCACCCAACATCCCACCCCTGCCCCCTCAAAACCCTCAGATTGGGGGGGAGACAAGATGGCGGGAAAGTAGGATGAGGCACCTTTTCAACCTGTACCCTAAAGTGAGCTGATTACATACCAAAGAACTCCGATTACCCGTGAAATCAGCCTGAGATCAGAATTATACACGTCTGGATTTCTACGGGGGCAGAAACAACAGTGGGCAGGAAAGTTGACTACTTTAACAAAGAAATCAAGATACATCCAGGAAGAATAAAAACAACCTTCCTTGCACACATTGAGAATTTATAACCACTCTCCCACTTTTTCTTCCACCAGTGTTTCTCTGTTTTTGTGTTTGTCTTGATAGGATATAAATCTTACACTTGGGGTACTTTTTGACGAGGTTCTTCCTTTATTTACACACACACACACACACACACATATATATATATATATATATATATATCTTGTCATATCCTTTTTTTTTCTATCTCTGTATTTTAATTTTATTTTTTTTATAAACATATATTTTTATCCCTAGGGGTACAGGTCTGCAAATCGCCAGGTTTACACACTTCACAGCACTCACCATAGCACATACCCTCCCCAATATCCATAAGTACAACCCCCTCTCCCAACCCCCTCCCCCCATATACCCTCAGTTTGTTTTGTGAGATTAAGAGTCACTTATGGTTTGTCTCCCTCCCAATCCCATCTTGTTTCATTTACTCTTCTCCTACCCCCTCAACCCCCCATGCCGCATCTCCAATCTATCATATCAGGGAGATCATATGATAGTTGTCTTTCTCCGATTGACTTATTTTGCTAAGCATGATACCCTCTAGTTCCATCCACGTCGTCGCAAATGGCAAGATTTCATTTCTTTTGATGGCTGCATAGTATTCCATTGTGTATATATACCACATCTTCTTTATCCATTCGTCTGTAGATGGACATCTAGGTTCTTTCCATAGTTTGGCTATTGTAGACATTGCTGCTATAAACATTCGGGTGCATGTGCCCCTTCGGATCACTACGTTTGTATCTTTAGGGTGAATACCCAGCAGTGCAAATGCTGGGTCATAGGGTAGTTCTATTTTCAACATTTTGAGGAACCTCCATGCTGTTTTCCAGAGTGGTTGCACCAGCTTGCATTCCCACCAACAGTGTAGGAGGGTTCCCCTTTCTCCGCATCCTCGCCAGCATCTGTCATTTCCTGACTTGTTCATTTTAGCCATTCTGACTGGTGTGAGGTGATATCTCATGGTGGTTTTGATTTGTATTTCCCTGATGCCGAGTGATATGGAGCACTTTTTCATGTGTCTGTTGGCCATCTGGATGTCTTCTTTGCAGAAATGTCTGTTCATGTCCTCTGCCCATTTCTTGATTGGATTATTTGTTCTTTGGGTGTTGAGTTTGCTAAATTCTTTATAGATTTTGGACACTAGCCCTTTATCTGATATGTCATTTGCAAATATCTTCTCCCATTCTGTCAGTTGTCTTTTGGTTTTGTTCACTGTTTCCTTTGTGTGCAAAAGCTTTTGATCTTGATAAAATCCCAAAAGTGCATTTTTGCCCTTGCTTCCCTTGCCTTTGGTGATGTTCCTAGGAAGATGTTGCTGCGGCTGAGGTCGAAGAGGTTGCTGCCTGTGTTCTCCTCGAGGATTTTGATGGATTCCTTTCTCACATTGAGATCCTTCATCCATTTTGAGTCTATTTTCGTGTGTGGTGTAAGGAAATGATCCAATTTCATTTTTCTGCATGTGGCTGTCCAATTTTCCCAACACCATTTATTGAAGAGGCTGTCTTTTTTCCATTGGACATTCTTTCCTGCTTTGTCGAAGATGAGTTGATCATAGAGTTGAGGGTCTATTTCTGGGCTCTCTATTCTGTTCCATTGATCTATGTGTCTGTTTTTGTGCCAGTACCATGCTGTCTTGATGATGACAGCTTTCTCATAGAGCTTGAAGTCCGGAACTGTGATGCCACAAACTTTGGCTTTCTTTTTCAATATTCCTTTGGCTATTCGAGGTCTTTTCTGGTTCCATATGAATTTTAGGATTATTTGTTCCATTTCTTTGAAAAAAAAATGGATGGTACTTTGATAGGAATTGCACTAAATGTGTAGATTGCTTTAGGTAGCATAGACATTTTCACAATATTTATTCTTCCAATCCAGGAGCATGCAACATTTTTCCATTTCTTTGTGTCTTCCTCAATTTCTTTCATGAGTACTTTATAGTTTTCTGAGTATAGATTCTTAGTCTCTTTGGTTAGGTTTATTCCTAGGTATCTTATAGTTTTGGGTGCAATTGTAAATGGGATGGACTCCTTAATTTCTCTTTCTTCTGTCTTGTTTTTGGTGTAGAGAAATGCAACTGATTTCTGTGCATTGATTTTATATCCTGACACTACTGAATTCCTGTACAAGTTCTAGCAGTTTTGGAGTGGAGTCTTTTGGGTTTTCCACATATAGTATCATATCATTGGAAAGAGTGATAGTTTGACTTCGTCTTTGCCGATTTGGATGGCTTTAATTTCCTTTTGTTGTCTAATCAGGAGGCTAGGACTTCTAGTACTATGTTGAATAGCAGTGGTGATAACGGACATCCCTGTCGTGTTCCTGACCTTAGCGGAAAAGCTTTCAGTTTTTCTCCATTGAGAATGATATTTGCGGTGGGTTTTTCATAGATGGCTTTGATAATATTGAGGTATGTGCCATCTATCCCTACACTTTGAAGAGTTTTGATCAGGAAGGGATGCTGTACTTTGTCAAATGCTTTTTCAGCATCTATGGAGAGTATCATATGGTTCTTGTTCTTTCTTTTATTAATGTGTTGTATCACATTGATTGATTTGCGGATGTTGAACCAAACTTGCAGCCCTGGAATAAATCTCACTTGGTCGTGGTGAATAATCCTTTTAATGAACTGTTGAATCCAATTGGCTAGTATTTTGGCGAGAATTTTTGCATCTGTGTTCATCAAGGATATTGGTCTGTTGTTCTCTTTTTTGTTGGGATCCTTGTCTGGTTTTGGGATCAAGGTGATGCTGGCCTCATAAAATGAGTTTGGAAGTTTTCCTTCTATTGCTATTTTTTGGAACAGTTTCAGGAGAATAGGAATTAGTTCTTCTTTAAATGTTTGGTAGAATTCCCCCGGGAAGCCGTCTGGTCCTGGGCTTTTGTTTGTTTGGAGATTTTTGATGACTGTTTCAATCTCCTTACTGGTTATGGGTCTGTTCAGGCTTTCTATTTCTTCCTGGTTCAGTTGTGGTAGTTTATAGGTCTCTAGGAATGCATCCATTTCTTCCAGATTGTCAAATTTGTTGGCGTAGAGTTGCTCATAGTATGTTCTTATAATTGTCTGTATTTCTTTGGTGTTCGTTGTGATCTCTCCTCTTTCATTCATGATTTTATTTATTTGGGTCCTCTCTCTTTTCTTTTTGATAAGTCTGGCCAGGGGTTTATCAATCTTATTAATTCTTTCAAAGAACCAGCTCCTAGTTTCGTTGATTTGTTCTATTGTTTTTTTGGTTTCTATTTCATTGATTTCTGCTCTGACCTTTATGATTTCTCTTCTCCTGCTGGGTTTAGGGTTTCTTTCTTGTTCTTTCTCCAGCTCCTTTAGGTGTAGGGTTAGGTTGTGTACCTGAGACCTTTCTTGTTTCTTGAGAAAGGCTTGTACCGCTATATATTTTCCTCTCAGGACTGCCTTTGTTGTGTCCCACAGATTCTGAACCGTTGTCTTTTCATTATCATTTGTTTCCATGAATTTTTTCAATTCTACTTTAATATCCTGGTTGATCCATCCATTCTTTAGAAGGATGCTGTTTAGTCTCCATGTATTTGGGTTCTTTCCAAATTTCCTCTTGTGATTGAGTTTGAGCTTTAGAGCATTGTGGTCTGAAAATATGCAGGGAATGATCCCAATCTTTTGATACCAGTTGATTCTTGATATAGGACCTAGAATGTGATCTATTCTGGAGAATGTTCCATGTGCACTAGAGAAGAATGTGTATTCTGTTGCTTTTGGGTGAAATGTTCTGAATATATCTGTGATGCCCATCTGGTCCAGTGTGTCATTTAATCCTTTATTTCCTTGTTGATCTTTTGCTTGATCTGTCCATTTCAGTGAGGGGAGTGTTAAAATCCCCTACTATTATTGTATTCTTGTCGATGTGTTTCTTTGATTTTGTTATTAATTGGTTTATATAGTTGGCTGCTCCCACGTTAGGGGCATAGATATTTAAAATTGTTAGATCTTCTTGTTGGACAGTTCCTTTGAGTATGATATAGTGTCCTTCCTCATCTCTTATTATAGTCTTTGGCTAAAAATCTAATTGATCTGATATAAGGATTGCCACTCCTGCTTTCTTCTGATGTCCATTAGCATGGTAAATTCTTTTCCACCCCCTCACTTTCAACCTGGAGGTGTCTTCGGGTTTAAGGTGAGTTTCTTGTAAGCAACATATAGTTGGGTTTTGTTTTTTCATCCATTCTGATACCCGGTGTCTTTTGATTGGGGCATTTAGCCCAATAACTTTCAGGGTAAGTATGGAGAGATATGAATTTAGTGCCATTTTATTGCCTGTAATGTGACTGTTATTGTATATTGTCTCTGTTTCTTTCTGATCTACTACTTTTAGGATCTCTCTTTGCTTAGAGGACCCCTTTCAATATTTCCTGTAGAGTTGGTTTGGTATTTGAAAATTCTTTCAGTTTTTGTTTGTCCTGGAAGCTTTTAATCTCTCCTTCTATTTTCAATGATAGCATAGCTGGATATAATATTCTTGGCTGCATGTTTTTCTCATTTAGTACTCTGAATATGTCATGCCAGCTCTTTCTGGCCTGCCAGGTCTCTGTGGATAAGTCTGCTGCCAATCTAATATTTTTACCATTGTACGTTACAGACTTCTTTTCCCGAGATGCTTTCAGGATCTTTTCTTTGTCACTAAGACTTGTCAATTTTACTCTTAGGTGACGGGGTGTGGACCTATTCTTATTGATTTTGAGGGGGCTTCTCTGAACCTCCTGGATTTTGATGCTTGTTCCCTTTGCCATATTGGGGAAATTCTCTCCAATAATTCTCTCCAACATACCTTCTGCTCCCCTCTCTGTTTCCGCTTCTTCTGGAATCCCAATTATTCTAATGTTTCGTCTTATGGTGTCACTTATCTCTCGAATTCTCCCCTCGTGGACCAGTAGCTGTTTGTCCCTCTTTTGCTCAGCTTCTTTATTCTCTGTCATTTGGTCTTCTATATCGCTAATTCTTTCTTCTGCCTCATTTATCCTAGCAGTCAGAGCCTCCATTTTTGATTGCACCTCATTAATAGCTTTTTTGATTTCAACTTGGTTAGATTTTAGTTCTTTCTTTTCTCCAGAAAGGGCTTTTATATCTCCCGAGAGGGTTGCTTTAATATCTTCCATGCCTTTTTCAAGCCCGGCTAGAACCTTGAGAATCGTCATTCTGAACTCTGGATCTGACATATTACCAATGTCTCTATTGATTAGGTCTCTAGCCTTTGGTACTGCTTCTTGTTCTTTTTTTTTGTTGTGAATTTTTCCGCCTTGTCATTTTGTCCAGATAAGAGTCTATGAAGGAGCAATTAAAATACTTAAAGGGTGGCAACAACCCCAGGAAAATATGCTTTAGCCAAATCAGAAGAGATCCCAAATCGTGAGGGGGGAGAAAGGGTATAAAAAGGGGTTCAGAAGAAAAAAAAAAGAAACTATTAAAAAAAGAAATCCGATAAAAAATCTAAAAAGAAAAAAAAAAAATATATATATATATATATATATATATATATATATTAGATAAACTATTTAAAAAACGTTAAAAAAAGAAAACAGTAAAAGTTAAAAAAATTAGCAGAAGAAGAAAAAAATTGAAAAAGAAAAAAAAATAAATTAACTGCGAGGCTAAAGAATCATGGGGAGAGAGCCATGAGTTCCATGCTTTGCTTTCTTCTCCTCTGGAATTCTGCCGCTCTCCTTGGTATTGAAACTGCACTCCTTGGTAAGTGAACTTGGTCTTGGCTGTGTTTCTCATTGATCTTCTGGGGGAGGGGCCTGTTGTAGTGATTCTCAAGCATCTTTGCCCTAGGCGGAGTTGCACCGCCCTTACCCGGGGCCCGGCTGAGTAATCCGCTTGGGTTTGCTCGTTTGCTTTCGGGAGCTTTTGTACCTGAGCTCTTTCCGTAGAGTTCTGGAGGACGGGAGTGAAGATGGCGTCCTCCTGGTCTCCGGCCCAGGGGAGCCGAGAGCCCAGGGCCCCACTCCTCAATGCGCCCTCAGAGAACAGCGCCCTGTTACTCCCGTCACCCTGGCCTCCGGCCGTGCTCCGAGCTGACTGAGCCTGCGACCGGTTCAAGGTAACCCCGAGTTTAGAACTCTCTCCTCAGCTCTGTCTCTGTAGCTGGCTTCCCTTTTCTAATACCGGTAAGTCTGCGACACTCAGACACCCCCGATCCTTCTGTGACCCTGTGGGTCCTGAGGCTGCGCTGACCCCGCCTGGCCTTCACCCCAGTTAAGCTTCTGGAGCGATGTTCCTCAGTGGAACAGACTTTGAAAAGTCCTGATTTTGTGCTCCATTGCTCCGCCGCTCGCCGGGAGCCGGCCGCTCTCCCCGCGGTCTATCTTCCCGTCGCTTTGGATTCACTTCTCCTACTTTGCAGAAAGTGGTTGATTTTCTGTTTCTGCAATTACTGTTCTTCTTCTCTTCAATCTCCCGTTGGATTTATAGGTGTTTGCAATCTTTAGATAAGCTATTTAGCTAATCTCCCGCTACATGAAGTAGTCTCAGCCTGCTACTTCTCCGCCATCTTGACTCCTCCTCTCTTGTCATATACTTTTATCAGTCTTTTTGATTGTTTGTGTTGTTTGTATACTTCATAAACCTTACCTTGGGGCCCATTTGGGTTGAACCTTCTCTTTTATCTTCCCTTTCTTTCCTGTCTCTCTCTCTCTCTTTTTTTATTTTTCTTTTTTCTCTCATTTGGGTGGGGAATTCTGATTGCTCAGAGAGTTCCAGGGTACACGTTGACTGCAGCATTGTTGATACATCCAGCTACATCTGTTTAGTCATCTCTCACCAAAATAACTAGGAGGAGGAATGCCCAAAGGAAGAAAAATACAGAGGATGGACCTTCTGCAACAGAGCTAACGGCTATCAACATAAAAAATATGTCAGAAAGAGAATTCAGGCTAACAATTATCCAGGCAATTGCTACATTGGAGAAAGCCATGGATGAGCAAATGGAATTGATTAGGGCCAAACTGAAAGCAACCAGAGAGGATGTTCACAATGTTAGGGCAGAGCTAAAAGCTACCAGAGGTGAGGTTCATAATGCTCTCAATGAGTTCCAATCTAAACTAAATTCTCTTAAAGCTAGGGTAACTGAGACAGAAGATAGAATTAGTGATCTGGAGGACAAACAGATAGAGAGAAAGGATCAGGAGGAAGCCTGGAACAAAGAGCTTAGAAGCCACCAAAACAGAATCAGGAAAATAAATGATGCCATGAAACATTCCAATGTCAGAATTATTGGAATCCCTGAAGGGGAGGAGAAAGAAAGAAGTCTAGAAGATATAGTGAAACAAGTTCTTCATGAAAATTTTCCAAATCTCGTGAATGGAACCAGCGTTCATGAACTAGAGGCCGAACGGTCTCCACCCAAGATTATAGACTCCAAAAAACCATTAAGGCAACTGATATTCAAACTGAGGAATCATAATTGTAGATATAATCTCTTGAAACCCGCTAGGACAAAGAGGCTCCTTACTTACAGAGGAAAGTCCATCAGAATAACATCAGACCTGTTCACAGAGACCTGGCAAGCCAGAAAGGGCTGGCAAGATATATTCAGGGCACTAAATGAGAAGAACATGCAGCCAATAATACTTTATCCAGCAAGACTGACATTCAAAATGGATGGAGAGATAAAGAGATTCGAAGACCGGCAAGGCTTAAAAGACTATGCAACCACCAAGCCAACACTGCACGAAATATTAAGGGGGGTTCTATAAAAGAGGAAAAATCCTAAGAAAAATTCTATAAAAGAGGAAAAATCCTAAGAAAAGAAATATAGAGACATTCTACAGAAAGAAAGACTTCAAAGGTAACATGATGTCAATAGAAATGTATTGATCAATAATCACTCTCAATGTGAATGGCATAAATGCACCCATAAAATGGCAGAAGGTTGCAGATTGCATAAAATGACAGGACCCATCCATATATTGTCTACAAGAGACCCATTTTGAACCTAAAGATACACCCAGACTGAAAGTGAAGGGATGGAGAAGCATTTTTCATGCCATTGGGCCTCAAAATAGGTCAGGTTAGCGATTCTCATATCACATAAATTAGATTTTAAACTAAAGACTGTAGTCAGAGATACAGAAGGACACTCCATCATTCT
Source organism: Lutra lutra (assembly GCF_902655055.1). NCBI lineage: Eukaryota > Metazoa > Chordata > Mammalia > Carnivora > Mustelidae > Lutra > Lutra lutra. The sequence continues at coordinate 286,863 of NW_025923836.1, read as the reverse complement.
TAAAGGGACTATCCACCAAGATGATCTAACAATTGTAAATATCTATGCCCCCAATATGGGAGCAGCCAATTACATATGAAAACTGTTAATCCAGATAAAGAGTCATATTGATATGAATACATTAATAGTAGGAGATCTTAACATGCCTCTCTCAGAAATAGATCATCGAAGCAGAAAATCAATAAAGAAACAAGAGCATTGAAAGACACATTGGACCAGATGGACCTCATAGATATATATAGAACCTTCCACCCTAAACAAACAGAATACTCATTCTTCTCAAGTGCACACGGAATCTTCTCAAGAATAGACCATATACTGGGTCACAAATCAGGACTCAACCGATACCAAAAGACTGAGATTATTCCCTGCATATTCTTGGATCACAATGCTTTGAAACTGGAGCTCAATCACAAGGAAAAGTTTGGAAGGAACTCAAACACCTGGAAGCTAAAGACCACCTTGCTTAAGAATGCTTGGATCAACCAGGAGATCAAAGAAAAACTGAAATAATTATTGGAAACCAAGGAGAATGAAGACACTTTGGTCCAAAACCTATGGGACACAACAAAGGCAGTCCTAAAGGGGAAGTGCATAGCCATCCAAGCCTCCCTCAAAGAAATGGAAAAATCCAGAACACACCAGCTGTCTCTACACCTTAAAGAACGGGAGAATCAACAACAAATCAAACCAATTCCACACATAAGAAGGGTAATAATCAAGATTAGAGCTGAGATCAATGAGGTAGAAAGGAGAGATACAGTAGAACGTATCAATTAAACTAGAAGCTGTTTTTTTTTTTTTTTTGAAAGAATCAATAAGATCGATAAACCTTTGGCCACACTAATCCAAAAGAAAAGAGAGAAAGCCCAAATTCATAAAATTATGAATGAAAAGGGAGAGATCACAACTAACACCAAGGAAGTAGAACCAATCATCAGAAGTTATTATCAACAGTTATATTCCATTAAGCTATGCAACCTAGATGAAATGGATGCATTCCTGGAAAGCTATAAACTCCCAAAATTGAATCAGGAAGAAATTGACAAGCTGAATAGACCGATATCCAGTAATGAGATTGAAGCAGTGATCAAAAACCTCCCAAAAAACAAGCCCAGGACCTGATGGATTCCCTGGGGAATTCTACCAAACTTTCAAAGAAGAAATAACACCTATTCTCCTGAAGCTGTTTCAAAAAATTGAAGCAGAAGGTAAGTTCCAGACTCTTTCTATGAAGCTGGCATTACCCTGATCCCCAAACCAGGCAAAGACCCTACCAAAAAGGAGAATTTCAGACCAATATCACTGATGAATATGGATGTTAAGATTCTCAACAAGATCCTACCAAACAGGATCCAAGACCACATTAAAAAGATTATCCACCATGACCAGGTGGGATTCATTCCTGGGCTACAAGGATGGTTCAACTTTCGCAAATCAATGTGATAGAACAAATTAATATGAGAAGGGAGAAGAACCACATGGTTCTCTCAATTGATGCAGTAAAAGCATTTGACAAAACCCAGCATCCATTCTTGATTAAAACGCTTCAAATTATAGGGATAGATGAAACATACCTGAACTTCATAAAATCTATCTATGAAAGACCCACAGTAAATATCATCCTCAATGGGAAAAGGCTTGCAGCCTTCCCGTTGAGTTCAGGAACACGACAAGGATCTCCACTCTCACTACTCTTGTTCAACATAGTATTAGAAGTCCTAGCAACAGCAATCATACAACAAAGAGTAATAAAAGGTATTCAAATTGGCAATGAAGAACTCAAACTCTCTCTCTTCGCAGATGACATGATTCTTTATATTGAAATCCCAAAAGACTCCACCCCCAAACTACTAGAACTCATACAGCAATTCAGTAACGTGGCAGGAATGAAAGTCAATGTATAGAAATCAGTGGCTTTCTTATACACGAACAATGAAAATACAGAAAGGCAAATTAGAGAATCGATTCCATTTACTATAGCACCAAGAACCATAAGATACCTGGCAATAAACCTAACCAAAGAGTAAAGAATCTGTACTCAAGGAACGACAGTACACCCATGAAAGAAATTGAAGAAGACACAAAAAGATGGAAGACCATCCCATGCTCTTGGATTGGAAGAATAAACATTGTTAAATTGTCTATAATGCCTAGAGCAATCTATACTTTTAAAGCCATTCTGATCAAAATTCCACCGGTATTTTTCAAAGAGCTGGAGCAAATAATTCAAAAATTTGTATGGAACCAGAAGAGACCTCGAATTGCTAAAGAAATGCTGAAAAACAAAAATAAAACTGGGGGCATCATGTTACCTGATTTCAAGCTTTACTACAATGCTGTAATCAGCAAGACAGCATGGTAATGGCATAAAAACAGACGCATAGATCAGTGGAACAGAGTGGTGAGCCTAGATATGGACCCTCAACTCTATGGTCAAATAATCTTTGACAAAACAGGAAAAAATATAAAGTGGAAAAAAGACAGTCTCTTCAATAAATGGTGCTGGGAAAACTGGACAGCTATATGTAGAAGAATGAAACTCGACCATTCTGTTACACCACACACAAAGATAAACTCAAAATGGATAAAAGACCTCAACGTGAGGCAAGAATCCATCAGTTTTGTTTTTCTTTTTCAACATTTCCTTAGCAATTCAGGGTCACTTCTGATTCTATAAAATTTGAGAATTATTTACTCCATCTCCTTGAAAAATGCCGTGGAATTTTGATCAGAATGGCATTGAAAATATAGATTGCTCTAGGCAGTATAGACATTTTGACAGTTTTTATTTTTCCAATCCATGAGCATGGAATGGTCTTCCATCTTTTTGTGTCTTCGTCAATGTCTTTCATGAGTGTTTTGTAGTTCCTCAAGAACAGATCCTTTACCTCTTTGGTTAGGTTTATTCCCAGGTATCTTATGGTTCTTAGTGCTATAGCAAATGGAATCGATTCTCCAATTTTCCTTTCTGTATTTTCATTGTTAGTGTATAAGAAAGAAACTGATTTTTGTACATTGACTTTGTATCCTGCCACAAAACTGAATTGCTGTATGAGTTTTAGTGGTTTGAGGGTGGAGTCTTTTGGGTTTTCCATATGAAGTATCATGTCATCTGTGAAGAGAGAGTTTGAGTTCTTCATTGCCAATTTGAATACCTTTTATTTCTTTTTGTTTTCTTACTGTTGTCGCCAGGACATCTAGTACTATGTTGAACAAGAGTGTCACCTAACTTTAAATATGGCAAGGCGTACAAGCTTTTCCTGTGCATATTTATTCAATTTTTTTTGTTGTTGTTCAAAACATTTTTTGTAAATACTTTTATATTTTGGGGTGTTAGTTTTGGGGTGCTAGCTTTTGTTCTATTTGTGAATCATTTATATAATGGTTTTCTTCTCTTTAAAATGAGTAGCTTGCACAAATTCACTATGATGTTCCAACCTCCTGCAGAGCTCTGGCTGCCAAAATGTGACTACCCTCATACTTTTTCCTTGCTCAAGAAGTTGTGCTGGCTCCCAAGTACCAGCGGCAATGAGATCAGATTCCTCTGTTAATATTTCTAGGCTCTCCACCTTCTAGGGTTTCTCTTCCTCATACTAACTCTTGCTTCCCTGATACACAAACACACTGAACCTCACAGAGGTTGTGTAGAATTTACACTCACCACTTCAGGAGCTATAAGTGCGTGCAGAGCAGTGATATTCACAATGCTACCAGTCCATGAACCATTTCTTACAGGCTGTGACAATATTAATGCAGGACAGAAAGTATTCAGAGCTTTTATAGTGATTTGACATTGACATGACACCCAAGTTCATGATTAATGCACTTGTCTTTTGGAAAAGTTTTATTGTTTCTGAACTCGCACAGTGAGTAATATAGCATGATCTGTGTACTCAAAACACTCAGTAAGACCATATTATACTATAAGATTGCTTTGTTTGACAACTGTAAACCATATTTGTATGAACATGTGAGAATATTTAAAGACTTTTTTATATTTGCAAGTTATTTGTGAGGTCATTTTCATTTTTAAAAAAGATTTTCTTTATTTATTTGACAGACAGAGATCACAAGTAGGCAGGGAGTGAGGCAGTGAGAGAGGAAGGGAAGCAGGCTCCATGCTGAACAGAGAGGAAGATACAGGCTCAATTCCAGGACCCTGGGATCATGACCTGAGCTCAAGGCAGAGGCTTTAATCCAGTGAGCCACCCAGGTGCCCCTGTCATTTTCATTTTTAATAAAGCCTTGTCTATAATTTATAGCTCAATGTTATTAGTTAATCCAGGAAATACAAATCTCTATTATTTATGTTTAACCCTAACTTAATTATGATGATTCAAGTAAGCTTCACAGGAAACTATTGTCAGAAAAAGATAAATCTTTGTAAAATTATGGACATTGGGGAGGGTATGTGCTATGGTGAGTGCTGTAAGTGTGTAAACCTGGCGATACACAGACCTGTACCCCTGGGGATATAAATATATTATATGTTTCTAAAAAATTTAAAAAAATAAAATAAAGGAAATCTATTGAATTAAAAAGTTGATGGAAATAAACATTTAATATTTTTTATGTGAATATTCATGTTTTAGGAGCTGAATGCAGTGGCATTATGAGCTAATACTAGAAGACTATGTATATGTACCCACTGCGTTCTTAGCATGACACATTTCAAAGGCATTAGTTTGGAAAATTGTGGGCAAAAAACCCATGCAAGTACCACACTTCAGTGACGCCAGTATCAACTGCAGAAACAAGCCAATGATAGGGAAGACCAAGTCATTTTAAAAAGTTAGCAAAATGTTTTTAACTGCAGTTTAACAAATCCTGAGATATTGCTAGCAAAGCAAACCTTCAGTATCTGTGCAATTTGCACATGAAAGTTTTTTAGCTTCAGTGCTAAAAAACCCCACACCTGGACATGAAGCATATACAAATAATCAGTTTGGAGTTAAAGTTCTGTGTAAGAGTATCCTCTAGTGGTACAGCTGCAAAGGCAAGTCAGCATTCTGGAGTCACCATCTGGGTTTAGGTGGTGGCACCAGAATGTTTGTTTGTTTGTTTGTTTGTTTGTTTATTTATTTTGCCAGAATATTTTTAATCTCCACATTCCTTACTTCACTGAAATGTTTTTATTTTTTAAGTAAGATGCACTAAATATTGTATTTAGTGATATAGTACAAATTGTGATGACATAATACAAAAGCTAATCAAAAACTGTTGTTTCATGCTGAGTATAATGGCTATTACGAAGAAAATTTTTGTTGAACAATTTGACTTGCAGAATAAAATCTCATCATTTATGCAATATAAGAATCTAGTCTGGTCTCAACATTTTAAAGTTGAAAAGTAAGCATCAGTTTAGTTGTTTGGTATTTCTAATTATCTTAATACTTCCCCAAAATAAAGGAAAGGTGTGTGTGTGTGTGTATATATATATATGTATACATATATATATGTATACATATATATAAAAGAATGAAAATTATTCAAAAAGTGGTGAAAATAAGAAAAAACTGAAAAAATAAATACAAGTCTAAAAAATAAAAATAAAAATAATGCTACTTAGTGTTTTCCCTAAAAGTTGAAGCTTTGCAGCCCTCTATGATCAGTAAACTTAGCAGGAGTGAGTTGTTTGTGATGGTCTTCTGAGGGAAGGGCCTGTTGCACTGATTCTCAAAAGTACTTCAGCTAGTTCGAATGCACCTCTCCTAAGCAGAGTCAGGTCTCCATGTAATCAACTCTAGATTCCAGGACGTGATTCTCTTTTACTCCCTGAAGGCTTGCAGTATGAATAGGTTGGGTCCATATGGCTGCATCCTTCTCTCTACCAAGGAGCTGAAAATTTGCACCCCAACTCTTCAGTGAGCCCTCACAGAAAAGCGATCCATCAGTCTAATCTCTTCAGTTTCTGTCAGAGCTCTGTGTTTACATGGCCAATGACAAAAGCATTTCAGGTGTGCGACTGAGTTTCAAATTCAAATTCTGTAGATTTCTGTGGCACAGAATCACGCTGTACCTCCTGGGAGTTGGAGGTCTTCCTATGCTTCTGTTTTGCTGGACTCCTCCCATGAATACTATCACCCATCTGTGCTAGGATTCAAAGCTTAGGGTTACACAAGACAGAAAGCCAGCACCTAGCCTCGTGGTTTTCCAGCCAGATTTCCCCAACTGATATCTGAGGACTGAAGCATTCAGGCACCCACTGTTCTTCTTGTGACCCCTGGGATCTTGAGATCATACTGACATCCCTGGGATTCTGCCCCACTTTACCACTTGGCCACCTTTAAGTCAGGGATGTTCCCCATGCACTTATAGCATCAGACGTGCATGACAAGCCAGGGTGTGAGAAGGCCCTTGGTGGAGGGACGTTGGATTCCTAAAAGTTCACATGAAGTAACTTTGTCTCCAACTGAAGATCCACCTGAAGAAAACTATGTTAACATGCTACCATAATTTGGGGAGTTATTTGGTAATTCAGCATAATGTAATACATGTAGGTACAGCATGTATAATTAAAAAAAAAATCTTCAATAGTTGTGACACTAGAACCTAGGAAAAAATGACAAAAGAAGCTGTGGCTTCCTCAGTCAGTAGGGCATATGTTACTTGACCCTGGGGTCATGAGTTTGAGCCCCACATGGAACACAGGGTTGATGTAGGAAACAAAAGAAAACAGCAGGACTTACACATGACCAAAGTCAATTGGGCTTGGACAATAGAGCTCGTCGGTCGTGGATTGTATCCTCTCAGTTGTTCATGCAGCCACTGGGCCCTGATCATTCAGGTGATTCCAGTGCTTATCAGGCAACCAGTTCCTCCTCCTAGGAGCTCAGTGTCTGGAGCAGCAGATGGACAAATGTGAACTGAAAAGGTGAATGAAAAGAGCATTTTCTCCATAAGAAAAGAGCAAGGGACTACAACTGGGTCCTGAACTCCATCAGGTGATGAGTCTGACAAGGCCCTGCTGTGATGCCATTGAGAATTACTGTGGCAGGAAAAGGAGACAGTCCTGCACAAATCTGAGTATATTTAGCCCAGCATAGGGAACCACGGTGCAGAGGATTGGAAGCAGGATAGCATGTTTCCTGAATGGATGTCAGAAAGGAGGCCAGGGTGATCAGAGGAAGCTGAAGTAGGGAGCAGAGAGGAAAGGGAGGACGGCCACAGTCTGGGGCATGTGGATCGTATCAGTACATTGCTCCTAGTGCCGTGTGACCACATTACCACACCCTCGGTGGCTTAACCAAACAACAATGTCTCACAGTCTCAGAGGAGACTTTAAGTAGAGCAATCCAGCAGTGCTCAGCTATGAGCTCCTGCCAGAGCCCCTCAGTACTTTGGGGCTTTTGACAACACCAAGGCAGGACCTGCTTCACTTAGAACTTAAGCATACTTAGTGGTATTGGCAGGATTCAGTGCATCTCAAAAAGTCCAAGTTCCTCTGTCTATTGTTAGCCCTCATGGCTAGGTCACGTGCACATGTCTGGTCCATGTTTCAATATAGGGGCTTGTACTTCAGTGTGAGGATCTAAGAGAGAACACAGGTCACAGGCAGCATGGGGATGTGCAATGCGTTTTTATAAGTAAATCTCAGATGGGGCTTTTAGGTCATTTTGTCATGTTCTGTGAAATGGAAGGAATCACTAATTCCATACCACATTCCAGGACACAAGGTTACATAATAATATGTAAATAGGATATGGGATTTCAGGAAACCTTTGAGAGGAGAAGGTGAAGACCCCTCAGGGTTAGTGCCTTGCCCAGAATCACAGACTGGTAGAAAGACTGAAGAAGGCATGAACTTAGCTCTCTTTGAGTGTCCTCAAAGTTGGGGCCCTGGATGCATCTAGCCATTCACTGGAGGGCTCTGGAAAAAGTTGTGTTGAAGACAGGGGCTACTGACAGGGAGATGGTGAGGGTGAGCATTGATATCATATACAGGAGGCATTCCAGCAAGATCTTGTATGAGGAGGAGCCCAGCTCATGGCAACCCACTGATTGGACCCCTATCCACATGACACCCATTGGAAAGGAGGTAGTAGCTCTCAGCACAGGATATGCAGTCTATAGTAGTAAGGGTGGATTCTGACCATCAAGGGCCAAGTCTTCAATCCCTTCTTTAGGGTTCACTTTCAAAATTAGAAAACCAAAAGTCTTGGGAAACTATGACCCCCCCATCTGTAGGTGGGACTGTCACCTTTTGGGACTCCAGAATGTGAGCACTGATGAACAGATATGTGCCCACAGGAGCCACTCTACATGCACCACACACACACACACACACACACACACACACACACACACACACACCTTAGGGACTATAGGTTTCTATTTGCCCAGTAGCAGATTCAGAGAAAGTGAGAAGAGGAGGGAAATGTGCTTGGAGATATTTCCTACAAGTGATCCCACCCATCCAATATCATAGATATTACTCCATACATGCCTGTGGACATCTGCAGGAAGTCCATGCTAGAATCATCTGTATTGTACAGACAAGATGCAGACCACCCCTGACAGGGATAATGACTTATTCAGGGTCACAAACAGGTAAGAGGGGAGAGATGTGTCTGAAGCCAAGTGGGGCCATGGCTGCAATCAGCCCTTCTTTGGGGGCCTGTGGAGAGAGGTGAATTGGTGTCCCTGTGTACAGATATGGACTTGCATGCAGAAAGGAGATGAGCAGATGGCAGCACTGAGCACTGTTTGTATAGGTGATAATCCTGTGTGGACTTGGGTAGGTGATCTCAGCCAGTGAAGTCACTTCCTTGACCATAGATCCCAACAGAATTTGGAACCCCACAACCAGGCGCCCACATTCTATTGTAGTCCAGTACCAGAGTTACTCGGCTGGAGACATCTGATAAGGAATGATGTTCTCTTGCTGCTTGCCTACTTCCAGGGGCTCTGGCTTCCAGAAACCCCAGAGGAATGGCATTTTCAAATGTTGCAGACATTGGCCCAAACCTCGCCCCCAGTGCTTCAGGGCTTTTGGCAGGAGTTTCCATAAGTTAATACAAAGGAACCTAGGCCAGGCCAAGCCACCCCTATGAGCTATGCGAGGGCAGCCCTGTCCCTTCTTCTTGATTTTCTGGCAAAGAGGGATATTTGGAGATTCCTGCCACTGGGCTGGAGGAGGACGCAAGACAGTGGAAACCCTGGTGATACCTTTATGTTCACACCAATGTCATGGTGGGCAGGGTGAAAAGAGGATTGTGAGGTGCATCTTACCTCTGCCAGTGGATTGGAAGCAGAATGTGATGTTCCCATTTCTCTCCTTGGTGGGGGAGTGTATATATGTGGGAGTATTCATTTGTTATGAAGTGTGATTTAGCCATAGTTTTGTTTTGCTTTATTTTTGTTTTTTTCTTTTGCAGATGCTCATTATCAGGTTGAGAAAGTTTCCTTCTATCATTAGTTTGTGAAGGTATTTATGTCATAAAGGAATTGTTGAATTATATCAGAGATACTGACTGTTTCTATTGAAGTGGCTATATGTTTTTCTTCTTCAGTTTATTAAATGGCTAATTAAATTTATTTTCATATGTGAAAATGCATTCCTGCATTCTTGAGATAATGCCCTGATATGGTACACATTTCTGGATTCTACCCATAGTATTTTTGAGTATTTTTATATCTCTATTCATGAAGAATATTGGGGTGTAGTTTTGTTTCTAGGAATATCTTTGTCTGGTTTCTGTGTCAGGGTAATCCTGGAGCTGAAAAGTGCACTGGGAAATTTTATTTACCCTCTATTTTCTGAAGGGTTCTATTCAGTTGATGTTACCTTCAGCTGCTTGGTAAAATTCACTAGTGACATATCTGGGCCTAAAATTGATTTTGTTGCTTGTTTTTAGTTTTTGGTTGTCAGTGGTAGAAAGTTAATAACATACAATTCAACTTCTTTAATAAATATAGTATTATACTATAATGAACAAAATATAGAATTATATTTCATATATCAAAACATACGATTCTAGTAATATATGTCATCTTAAGTAATCTTTAATACCTTGTGCCATTCAAGAACTTTGACCATTTTAGCTAGATTTTAGGATTTATGAACATCAAGTTGTTTATAATATTCCCTCATTAACCTACTAATGTTAGGATGACCTGCTGGTATGTCCTTTTCCTTCTTGCTAATATTGCTTATTTTTACATTCTTTTTTCATAAGATATATTGTTAAACCTTAGTGATTATACTGATCTTAGTAATTAGCATTTGGTTTCATTCATTTTACTGGTTTTCTTTCTATTTCCAGGTTTATTGCTTTTACATTTTCTTTATTACACCTTCCTTTTTTTTTAAAATTTATTTTCAGCTTGGAGGACAAGGGGAGATGGAGAGGAGAAGGGAGTTGAGGGAAATTGGAAGGGGAGGTGAACCATGAGAGACTATGGACTCTGAAAAACGATCTGAGAATTTTGAAGGGGTGGGGGGTGGGAGGTTGGGGGCACCAGGTGGTGGGTATTGTAGAGGGCACGGATTGCATGGAGCACTGGGTGTGGTGCAAAAATAATGAATACTGTTATGCTGAAAAAAATAAAAAAATTAAAAAAAATATATTTTCAGCTTAAAAGTATTTATTGTTTTTGCACCACACCCAGTGCTCCATGCAATCCGTGACTTATCCAATACCCACCACCTGGTTCCTCCAACCTCCCACCACCGGCCCCTTAAAAACCCTCAGATTGTTTTTCAGAGTCCATAATCTCTCATGGTTCACCTCCCCTTCCAATTTCCCACAACTCCCTTCTCCTCTCCAACTCCCCTTGTCTTCCATGCTATTTGTTATGCTCCACAAATAAGTGAAACCAAGTGATAATTGTCTCTGCTTGACTTATTTCACTCAGCATAATCTCTTCCAGTCCCGTCCATGTTGCTACAAAACTTGGGTATTCATCCTTTCCGATGGAGGCATAATACTCCATAGTGTATATGGACCACATCTTCCTTATCTATTTGTCCGTTGAAGGGCATCTTGGTTCTTTCCACAGTTTGGCAACCGTGGTCATTTTTGCTATAAACATTGGGGTACAGATGGCCCTCCTTTTCACCACTTCTGTATCTTTGGGGTAAATACCCAGAAGTGCAATTGCAGGGTCATAAGGAAGCTCTATTTTTAATTTCTTGAGGAATCTCCACACTGTTCTCCAAGGTGGCCACACCCACTTGCATTCCCACCAACAGTGTAAGAGGGTTCCCCTTTCTCCACATCCTCTCCAACACATGTTGTTTCCTGTCTTGCTAATTTGGGCCATTTTAACTGGTGTAAGGTGGTATCTCAATGTGGTTTTAATTTGAATCTCCCTGATGGCTGGTGATGATAAACATTTTTTCATGTGTCTGATAGCCATTTGTATGTCTTCATGGGAGAAGTGTCTGTTCATATCTTCTGCCCATTTTTTGATACAAATATCTGTTTTGTGTGTGTTGAGTTTGAGGAGTTCTTTACAGATCCTGGATATCAACCTTTTGTCTGTACTGTCATTTGAAAATATCTTCTCCCATACTGTGGGTTGCCTCTTTGTTTTCTTGACTGTTTGCTTTGCTGTGCAGAAGCTTTTGATTTTTATGAAGTCCCAAAAGTTCATTTTCGCTATTGTTTCCTTTGCCTTTGGAGACATGTCTTTAAAGAAGTTGCTGTGGCTGATATCGAAGAGGTTACTGCCTATGTTCTCCTCTAGAATTCTGATGGATTCCTGTCTCACGTTGAGGTCTTTTATCCATTTTGAGTTTATCTTTGTGTATGGTGTAAGAGAATGGTCGAGTTTCATTTTTCTACATATAGCTGTCCAGTTTTCCCAGCACCATTTATTGAAGAGACTGGCTTTTTTCTACTGTATATTTTTTCCTCTTTTGTCGAAGATTATTTGACCTTAGAGTTGTGTGTCCATATCTGGGCTCTATACTCTGTTTCACTGGTCTATGTGTCTGTTTTTATGCCAGTACCATGCTGTCTTGGTGATCACAGCTTTGTAGTAATGCTTGAAATCAGGTACCATGATGCCGCCAGTTTTATGTTTATTTTTCAACATTTCCTTAGCGAATCGGGGTCTCTTCTGCTTCCATAAAAATTTTAGTATTATTTGCTCCAGCTCTTCATTCTCATTGGTTTCCAAGAATTGTTTCAGTTCTTCTTTGATCTGGTTGTTTCAAGCATTCTTAAGTAAGGTGGTCTTTAGCTTCCAGGTGTTTGAGTTCCTTCTGATTTTTTCCTTGTGATTGAGCTCCAGTTTCAAAGCATTGTGATCTGAGAATATACAGGGAATAATCTCAGTCTTTTGGTATCAGTTGAGTCCTGATTTGTGACCCAGTATGTGGTCTATTCTTGAGAGGGTTCCATGTGCACTTGAGAAGAATGAGTATTCTGTTGTTTTAGGGTGGAATGTTCTGTATATATCTATGAGGTCCTCTGGTCCAATGTGTCATTCAACGCTCTTTTTTCTTTATTGATTTTCTGCTTCAATGATCTGTCTGTTTCTGAGAGAGGCGTGTTAAAATCTGCTACTATTAGTGTATTCATATCAATCTGACTCCTTATCTGGATTAACAGTTTTCGTATGTAATTGGCTGCTCCCATATTGGGGGCATAGATATTTACAATTGTTAGATCATCTTGGTGGATAGTCCCTTTAAGAATGATGGAGTGTCCTTCTGTATCTCTGACTACAGTCTTTAGTTTAAATTCTAATTTGTCTGATATGAGAATCGCTACCCTGGCCTTCTTTTGAGGCCCATTGGCATGAAAGATGCTTCTCCATCCCTTCACTTTCAGTCTGGGTGTATCTTTAGGTTCACAATGGGTCCCTTGTAGACAACATATGGATAAGTCCTGTCGTCTTATGCAATATGCAACCTTGTGCCGTTTTATAGGTGTATTTAGGCCATTCACATTGAGAGTGTTTATTGATAGGTACATTTTTATTGACATCGTGTTACCTTTGTAGTCTTTCTTTCTGTAGATTGTCTCTATATTTCTGTTCAATGCAATTCTTGGGATTTTTCCTCTTTTATAGAACCCCCCTTAATATTTCGTGCAGTGTTGGCTTGGTGGTTGCAAAGTCTTTTAAGCCTTGCCGGTCTTGGAAACTCTTTATCTCTCCATCCATTTTGAATGTCAGTCTTGCTGGATAAAGTATTCCTGGCTGCATGTTCTTCTCATTTAGTGCCCTGAATATATCTTGCCAGCCCTTTCTGGTTTGCCAGGTCTCTGTGGACAGGTCTGACATTATTCTGATGGGCTTTACTCTGTAAGTAATGTGCCTCTTTTTCCTAGCCTCTTTCACGAGATTATATTTCAAGAGATTTTAATTCCTCAATTTGACTATCAGGTGCCTTGATATTTTCCTGGAATCTATAATCTTGGGTGGAGACTTTTCAACCTCTAGTACATGAATGCTGGTTCCCTTCGCAAGATTGGGAAAATTTTAATGAAGAACTTGTTCCACTATATCTTCTAGACTTCTTCCTCCCCTTCAGGGATTCCAATAATTCTGATGTTGGAACGTTTCATGGCATCATTTCTTTCCTTGATTCTGTTTTTGTGGTTTCTAAGCTGTTTGTTCCAGGCTTCCTCCTAATCCTTTCTCTCTATCTGTTTGTCCTCCACATCACTAATTCTATCTTCTGTCTCAGTTACCCTAGCTTTGAGAGAATTTAGATTAGATTGGAACTCATTGAGAGCATTGTGAACCTCATCCCTGGTAGCTTTCGGCTCAGCCCTAACATTGTGGACATCCTCTCTGGTCGCTTTCAGTTCGGCCCTAATCAGTTCCGTTTGGTCATCCATGGCTTTCTCTAACCTAGCTATTGCCTGGATAATTGTTAGACTGAATTTTCTTTCTGACATATTGTCTATGTTGATAGCCATTAGCTCTGTTGCAGAAGGCCCATCCTCTGTATTTTTCTTCTGTTTGTTATTCCTTCCCCTAGTCATTTTGTTGAGAGATGGATGAATGGATGTAGCTGGATGTATTGACCGTGGTGCAGTCATGGTGCACCCTAGAACGCTTCTGCCCACTGCCGTCTTCTGCTCCTTTAGAGATCCAGTCGTGTATAATTCTGATCTCAGGCTGATTTCGTGGGTGATCGGGGTTCTTTGGAAGGTAATCAGCTCACTTTAGGGTACAGGCTGAAAAGGCACCTCCTCCTACTGCCCCGCCATCTTGTCTCCCCCACCCACACCTTCCTTTTTTTTTAACCTGAGTTTCAGTTGCTCTTCTCATTCTAGTTTCTTAAGATGAAAATTACTATCACTTTGAGACACATTCTAATATCAACATTTAATAGTATTACTTTCCTGTTCATTAGCCAGATCACACAGAGTTTGGTATGTTATATTTATTTTCTTTTCAAGTGTTTATTTATTTATTTTTTTATATGCAAGAATGAAAGAGTGGGAAAGAAAGAGAGATCATGAACTGGAGAGGGGGGAAAAAAAAGAGGGAGAAGCAGGCTCCTGGCTGAGTAGGGAACTCAACACCTGGCATAAGACCAGGGCCCTGGTATCATGACCTGAATTGTAGGTACCTGCTTAACCAACTGAGCCACCCAGTTGCCCCACATTACTGTTATTTCCAGTAAAATATTTAAAATATTTTCTAATTCTCGTTGTGACTTCTACTTACACCCATCGGTTATTTAGAAGTGTGCTGTTTATTTCCAGATCTACTGAGGAGCTGAAGGCAGATAATATTGTTCTTTGACCTCAGGTTTTTATATTTATATAATTTTCACCATTTTCCCCTATAATTTCTAATACTCTGCAAATCTCCCTATGTTCATTCTTGATATAGATCTCTCCTACTTTAACCTGTAAGATATTCATCATAATTATTTTGAATTCTTTACCTGATAGTTCGAGTATCTGGTCATTTCTGAGTCCTTTCCTTTTGATTGATTTGTCTTTTGACAATGGATTGGTTTCTTTCTTTCTTCCTCTTCTTTCTTTCTTTTCTTTTATTTTCCTTTATTTTCTTTCTATCTATTTTTCTTTCTTTCTTTCTTTCTTTCTTTCTTTCTTTCTTTCTTTCTTTCTTTCTTTATTTCTTTATTTCTATTAACCTGTCTTGTGGCTTACTGAAGGACCATTACAACGGAATTGCCTTAAACACACCTAACTCACAAATACCCTACTGTTGAGCAGGATACCCAGGGCATATTTGTTATGAAAGTTTTACAAGCAATTATGTTAGTTGTTTTTGCCTTGGGAAAGAGATAACTCTTAGGACAAAGAATAGACTAAGCAAAGTTTGGAAGGAAAGACCGGGTTTTGAGATGCTTTAGGATGTAAGGCTTTGATAAGCTCTGACATATTCCTGGAAACGTAGAAAGCCATGCATTACACATGGCAATGCTTTTATTTTAGGATTGGTGTGTTTGTGACTTGTGGAGGATTTCCTTCAAAGTTTTTGTCTGCTCCCAGTTATAGCCATCCTGTAAGCCTGTAAGAACAATGGTGTTCTCTTAAACCACTGTTGTTTCTCCCCAAGGTTAGACTCTTATGGCTTCTACTTGGTGCTTGCTCTTATGTAGTTTAGTTCACCTTCACGTCAGGTAAACCTTGTGTGGCATCAGAGGTGAGTTTCTCTCAAAGTACCTGCTCCTCCTTCCCAAGGTAGAAGGGACTGTGAGTTGTCTTGTGGTAGGTCTTATGGAGAAGAACATTTTTTTTTTTTACCATTCTCCAGATGTAGACGACTTCTCCATTAGTGTTGGTGTAAGATGCTGTGCTCAGAGCTGTTAGTTTCCACTTCCCCTGAGGTAGAGGGCTTTTGCTCGTGTCTGGGAGTGATAGACTTAGGGTTTTGAGAGAAAAGGATGGGGATTTGTGACTTTTCTAGGGGAACAAATAATTTCCTGAATTTCTTCCAGTTAAAAAGAAGATCCTTTCTTATATCTGCACCTGTTCCAAGTCTTTCTTATTAGCACCCAGTGGAAGTCCGTGGATGGATAAATGCCTATCTGTGGGTACAAATGTCCTTGCTTTGGTAGTTCCAGGTGTTCTACAGAGTGATTTTAACCTCTACCAAGCCTTAATAAATTGAAGAAAAAATTGGCTGATTCATTCTTACTTGCTTGTGTAGTAGCACTATCTGTTCTCATACTGTGCTAATCTGTGTTAAGACAGTCCTATATCTTGTTGTTGATGTTATTTTGTTTCATTTTGTTTATTTTCCTTGGGGACCCCATCTCTCCTTGGATTTTAGGTTTCTAGTCTGATTTGGGAATTCAGCTGCCTGGTGTGCAAAGGAAGAATTATTTTGTGGTTTATCTGTCTAGTTGTTTCTCATTGATATCAGGATAGTGGCAACACTTTCCCGAGAACTCCACATCCTAGTCATAAAGGGAGCCTCCAGTGAATTTTTGAATCCTAAAAATATATGAAACAATTAAATGAGGGAATGGTGAAGTTAACTCTTCCCCATCATGGTTTCTGTTCCTCAGCTGTGGAAATTTATGGAGCAAGTATCTTCATGCCTTAATGATATATTTTTCTGCAATATTTTTCATGGACAAGACATCTATGACAGCCATTTCTTTCAGTGTATATGTTTTATTGAAGGTGTTCCTGTCACCTCCTAATTGATTAAAATACAGTTACCCTTTAGCACACGGTGTTTTTATTTTAATTATTTTATCAAGTTGTAACGTTTGCCTTAGGAATTGTTCTTAAAATGTTTCTTCCATGATTACAAAAGGCATGTGGAGAGTAGAGGGAAGGCCTGTGTCACTCTATACATTTTAAATTTAATATAAACATACATAAAAGTTAAAGAAATAGACTATCATACATTGAAGTCTCTTGTTTGCTTTCCTCTCACTTGATGGATTTGGACATTTTCACCTCTAACCTCCAACCAAATAGAAATTTTTTTTATCATGAAACAGCAAGTCTTTTTAAAATTATATGCCAGACCCAATGTGCATAATACTTATATCATCACCCTCAATTACTTTCCATATTATCATTGCATCATTTGTTGAATGATTTCTTGATTCATGTCCTTTACTCTATCTAAGCATTTTTTTTTGAATTTTCACATTTACAAAGTTTATTCCTTTCATATCCAATCTAAAATAAGAGCTATCCTCCCCAATATCACCATCTATTCTGCTATATTGTCCTTCAGTTTTCCTCAAAGAATATTAAAACATGGCATATATATATATATATACATATATATGTATATATATATATATATATATTTTCACTAAGTAATAGGTATTCTTTATTTCTAACACAATTACTCTAGGTTAGGTATATGAGAATGTATATGCAAATGGAAATGATGACTAGAAGAAACAATGACAAAAACAACTTATATTTTATGTGAATCTATAAGTTTAAGTTTCAATACCAGCCCCCAAATTTGTTACATCTTTCAGTGTTGCATTTGACTGTATTGAGAACTTTCTTTCAGTTTTGAGGTTGCCCAAGCCATGGTGATGGCAGACAAGATGAGCTAAGAAATCATTCTCAAACATTGTTCTTCTGTCAGATTCCTGATTACAAATACCTGTTTACACCAGCAGAGATGACAGCCACTTGTTCATCAACAGCCATGGGAAAACACTGTACTTGTTTGAAGAGCTCAGTCAGACATACACTAAGACTCAAGATTTGTGAGTTACATCATTGAGATCAGAAATGAACTAGGCAAAATATTGACCTCAGGATAATGATGCAATTCCTCATACCTGCTACCTGGTATAAGGCTTGATATCTATAAATATAATATATAATATATAAATATATAGTAATATAATAAAATAAGTATAATATATTTATATATTATGTGTGTATATTATGTATGTAAATATGTATATATGTACATTATATATACATATATGTATATATACATGTATATGATAGACTTTCTTTAATACGTATATAAATTTTCTTTTATATATAGATTTTATATGTATACATGTATTATTTTATACATATATAGATTTTCTTTCAGACATATATATCCATTTTATACATAAATATATTATATATAATTTATATTATATATTTATAATATTTATATAAATATATATTATATATATAATATCTGTGTGTATGTGAATATATATATATATATATATATATATATATATATATCCATTCAGGCCTCCTTATCATACTCTGCTCTCCAATGAAACACAGAGAAGACAGTATGGCTCTCAGACTCCAGGGAATTTTATATATATCATGAACCCTGTGGGCCCTGTGAATAGGCTGGTCATTGATTCTGGTTTTGACATGGAAAATAAGATTTTCATAAAGATGATAGCAATGAACTTCAGACGACCATAGCAGCACCATATTCAGGCTTGCAGCAGTTACTCTGTTCTTATCTTCAGAATAACTGTTATTACCAGGAAAACTCCTTTGCATTATGATCAATGTACACTCTATAAAACCAGAGTTCCTGGATTGGATGCAGGTGAATAACTCTAGGGAGATTATGTAATTTTTCTTTGCTTCTGTTTCTCATCTCAAAATGGGAATAATAATAATACATATCTCAGTGCTATTAGAGGATTAAGTTAGTCAACAAATGCAATGTGCTGAGAATTGTGTCTGAGGTATAGGAAACCTTCAACAAATGTGAGCTCTTATTAATATCACCTTATAAGAAACAGATAGCATCCTTTACCAAAAGGCTGACTTTTAATATTGAACTCTCAGAAAGTGTTCACTTTGTGTTAACAATTCCGGATATGAAGTGTTAGCAGTTAATTTAGAGTTTACAATCTTCCCAGGCTGCTTGGCATCTCATAATATCTAAAGTCCATCTGTGTTTTGCCAGTGCATAATATGCACATATCAAAACTCTTCAGTTGTAGACCAGCTTGATAACTTTCTCATTTTCTTATATGCCTTGCCCACATAAGATGCTAAACCGGAAGTCTCCACACCATCCTAAAATGTGGTAATACACAGAATATAGAATAAAGAGAGAGAGAGAGAGAATTCATTATATAGTAGAGACCAGAATAAAACTAAGGAATGTCATTAAGAGGTAACAGACCTGTGAGAAATATGAACTTTATGAAGACTCCAATTAGAAGAGAAAATTCAGATTCACAGTCCATCTACCTTGCAGTGCAGTTTGCTCTAAATTCTATTGTATACTATAGTGGTTGTACTATGAACAATTCTTGGGGCACTCGGGTGGCTCAGTTGGTTAAACATGAGATTCCTGATTGAGCCTCACAATCGTGAGATGGAATCCTGCATTCATCTCCATGCTTAAGATTCTCTCTTTCCATCTCCCTGTGCCCCTCGCCTCTAACAAAAGACAATTATTAAACATCTATTTCAAATGATTGTGTGGGGAGACAGTTTTCTATGCTATCTAAGAGGCAAGAAGTATTGTTGATGGCATTCTTGAGGAAGTCCTAAATGGCTCATTGTCCAAAATTATCCCCTTACTAACACAACCAACATACTTACTTCTAAAGTATTCTCTTCTTCCTAAATTCATATAAGTGTATATAGAGACCAAATAGCTTAATGACACACCTGCTTATGTTACAGCTTTATCTAAACCTGACTTTAATAATTACAATAAATTTTTTTATACAAACAGTAAAATATTTGCAACAGTCAATTATCAGTGTCATAACAACTTGGTTTCAGTGAAGGGTAGAGTATCATTTCCCCAATCTAGAAACGGAGCCCTGGATATATACGGTGAAGGTCAGCAAGGTGCTAGGACAACTGGCTGCTAGTGTTTTATTGACTGCTGCTTAGACTTCCTGGCACCAATAACATCTCCTTAATAAAAACATAAGTTCCACAAATTAGTGAAACAAGAGGAGAAGGAAGTTGAGGGAAATTGAAAGGGGAGGGGAACCATGGAGACTATGGACTCTGAAAAAAATCTGAGTGTTTTGAAGAGGCGGGAGGGTGGGAGGTTTGGAGAACCAGGTGGTGGGTATTAGAGAGGGCATGGATTGCATGGAGCACTGGGTGTGGTGCAAAAACAATGAATACTGTTATGCTGAAAAGAAATTAAAAAAAAAAAAAAAAAGCAAAACCCAGGTCTAAAAAAGATGCATGCAATCAAGAGAACTATGGTCAAAAAGCCATGTCCCACTTAAAAAATGATATCATCCTGTTATATACACACTTGCACCCTTTGTTATGTACATAATTCTTATAAAGTTGTGACTTTTGGAACTCCATTTGGTGGATTAGCTTATCCTCAGGAAGGGTCAGCTTGAATCTAATGGTCATGTCTTTTTACTGTACTTCTAGTAATTTGCCTTAAGTGCTACTACACACATGCATTCTTATGCATTGGCAACACTGTTAATATTCAGTCTCTCTAATTTAAAGAGTTACAAATTGTTTAGAAGGATGATATTAATATATATGAAATATGATGAAAATGTTTAAAATAAACACACAAATTGTGATAACACTTATTACTAGTACTCCATGAATTCATAAAAGCAGCAAGTCTGTGTGGCCTGGAGAATAGAGGGAACAGTACAACAGGGAGCTGCTCTGAAAGAGTAGACCTAGGGTCTGATTCAGAACTCACTTCCTGTCCAGGATAGCATGCCTCATAACTTCTCTCTAGCCACTTTTGAACATTACTATTGGCCCATCACTGCCATAAGCTGCTCATTTTATTCCTTTCCAAATGTAAATATTTCAAAGTATTTCAATGCTCCTTTAAAACCATAGGGTATGTGGTAGACATATAATTTGTCATTTTAGTTCTTAGATATGTAAATCAAGAGCAACCATGGTCTGACGTGATATAGATATAGAATGTCATAAGATTAACATGTTGATCTTATATGTTGAGTTTTATTTCTTGAGGAAGACATGAGTATATTTTGCGGTCTTATTTGGTGGGCAAAAGAGTGGAAAGTCAGTATTTGTGACAAGAAGAGTAAACTGCAGTAGGCTTTATACATTTTCAAAAGGTTAGCTACTCCACTTTTTGGAAGTACATTCTAATTCTATGACAGCAGGCTTGGCCATGGGATTTTCTCTGCCTTTTAATGTGAAAAGGCATCCTTTTCATGTAATAAGCACACATCACAACCCTTCAGTTGTAGGCCAGTTTACTGACATCAAGCTTCACCAAGTGGCTTGCTTTGTCTAGAGGAATGTGAACTGATGTGAAATGTTACACTTAGAGGAAAAGCTTTAACAACCCCTACCATTTTGTTTAATGTGA
This sequence comes from Lutra lutra, assembly GCF_902655055.1. Taxonomy (NCBI): domain Eukaryota; kingdom Metazoa; phylum Chordata; class Mammalia; order Carnivora; family Mustelidae; genus Lutra; species Lutra lutra. The sequence goes on along the minus strand of NW_025923836.1, from coordinate 265,662 downwards.
CTTCCACAAGAAGAATGTCATTGTCCCAGGTGAGGCTGCTGTGTCAATTTGAGGTCAGCACTGAGAATATGTAGAGAATCACAGAGCTACTGATATTAGGGCAGCCCGAGTGAGAATTTTTTTTTGTTGTTGTTGTAAACTACTAAAAACTAGGAATTGCTTCTTACTCTACTATGACTTATACAAAGCTGACTGATACAGAGTGGTTGAATTTTTTTTTCGTGGTAAGAAATACATATCCTCATATAACAGTTGCAGCTATGATTAAAGAATGCTGCAAAATGTTTTTGGGGAGCATTAAAGAGGTAAGCCTGAGCAGAACAGAAGTGTTACGAAGTAATGAGTTATGAGCATTTTATGTAGGTCATTTTTGGGCACTGGGAAATCTGAAAACACATCACTGGACTTTAGATTTGGTCTAGTAATAATGATGAATATTTAGGCTTTCAGTCAGGGGCTCATAAGATGAAAACCCACGTAATTATCTCTTTTGGCTGTTAATTATAATCAGAAAAATTGGATGAGTAAGCAACAGAAATCCTGGAAAAACTAAAGAAAGGGATGTAACTGTCATTTGATTATGGTTGAAATGTGACCCATAATTGTGGAGCTAGGAAGAAGGTGAAGAACAAAATAATTCTTTATAAGGAAAACTATGGAGTTCCCTATATTTACAGAATATAGTGAATAAATAAGAGGAATTAGTCAAATGTATCTTTATAGTTTCAGATCTGAGGGGCTGGGACAATAGAAATACCATTAATAGGGAAAGGGAAATTAGAAAAAAGGGCTAATTCTGAGTGAAAACTTTGTGTTGGGAGTACATATCTTTTTTTTTTTTTCAATTTTTGTGATAAACCATTCAATGAAAAGTTGGATCAGAGAGAGATCAGGTCCCATGATAGAAATTTTGGAGTTTTCCTCATAGAGATTATCACTGAAGCCAAGAAAATGAATGAGTCTTCTCCAATGAAACAGAGAAAAATAAAAAAAAAAAGTTTAAGAAAGAAGTTATGAGTTGGGGTTGGAAGGAGAGAAGTTATAGAATCAAGAAGTTGGATATGAACCTATAATAGACATAGGAATTTTCAAAGCGTTACCTTTTCCCCTCAACAGTGGTTTATTTAGGATTATTTGAAGCATGGAAAGGCAAGAATAGAGAGGATAGGGAAAATTTATTAGGAACATCAATTCTCATGGTCTAAGCAAAGAGTTGTTTACTGGTGAAAAATTGAGATTTATAAAGTTTAAGGATATCATACAATAAGCTTGAAAGTCAAAGCTTCTAAGAAAAGAGAAAAGAGAGAAGTATAGCAAGAATCAGGGTCTTTGAAGAATGGGAAATAGATGGGCTGGGGGACACAGGTGGGGGGATAAAGTTGCCTTCGGGTAGGATAAGTGCTTTTGCTTTATTTGCCTTGGTGAGCTGGTGTGACAATAAGAAAATAGCCATCATGTTTGGTTCCTCACTATGTGTGTGTATTATGTCATTTAATACAGAAATTATCTACATTGGGTAAGTGGTGTTTATTACAATCCCCATTATAAGGAAGAAACAAGGCCCTAAAATGTAAGAAGAATTAACGTAGCTCACTGGTAAGTGACAGAAATGAGAGTCAAACTCATGAATTTGGATTCAGAATCAGTATCCTAAAAGGAAGTTATCAGTGTTGAATTTGAACCAAAGAAAAGTAAGTGTGGCCATTATAACAAGGAAATTGAAGGTACTAGCAACATTTTAAACAAAATATAATTATATGCATATATCCCTTCTAGTTCCTACCATTTCAAATACTGGAACATTTCACAATAAAACAAATACTTTAAAAATTCAGTAAGTTATTTAGCCCAACTCCTCACCATTTATGATTCATCTGCAGAATTTCATTTGGTTCTTACAGCAAACTATGTAAAATGTAGTATGTACTTTTTTTTTTTCAACAAGTGAGATAAACCTAAGAGGAGAGGAGGAAGAAGTTGATTTTGTCAAAGTCACTCTGGACAGAATCTGGCAGAGATGGAGCTCACCCATAGGCAATCCCTTCACTTGATCACATCAAACTTGATATTCTTCCTACTTTGCTAAATAATTTCTACCAAGCACCTATTCTTTTGAAAATAACAGCATTTATCCACACATAACATTTGATAAAGTCCTCTAAGTTTCTCACATTATTCCTGAAGAAGGCATAGCATGAGAATTAGAGATATCAGGGCACCTGGGTGGCTCAGATGGTTAAGTATCTGCCTTCTGCTCAGGTCATGATACCAGCGTCCTGGGATCAAGCCTGGCATGGTGTTCTGTGCTCAGCAGGAAGCCTGCTTCTCCCTCTCCTTCTGCTGCTCCCCTTGCTTATGCTCTCTCGCTGTTTCTGTCAATTAATAAAGTAATTTAAAAATAATCAGAGAAATCTAACTCTCCAAGAGACAGGCCTCCCTACTAGAGTGACTTTCTGATTTCTCCACTCTGCACAAAGTCCATTCACTGTATTTAATCCAGAAACACTAACAGTTTGCTCATAGGGAATGCTTCAGACTTTTTTCTCTATTACCATTGAGAAACCATTCCCTGAGGTGGTAACAAAGCTTCTGCACAGCCCTCTCATCTTTCCATCCAAAATATAAAGTATCTTTTAACTTTGAAGTTGAGAATCACCAGGGCTGGAAAGGCATTATTTATCCCATGTTCCTATGAGTCATGTATTTTCACAAAGTCCAACTTGTAATCTTTGGTCACAATGTTGTAAAAGCTTTCCTTTGATAATATTCTTGTTGTTGTTTAAGTTAATAGGAATATTTTTAGCTATAATTAAATATAACATTTTAGCTCCCATTCTTCCAGGAGGCACTTTACAAATTATTTTTGTTTACTTCAATCCTTCACTGTGAATTTACCAGCAAATATTTGGATGTTCATCTAATCATAATACATTATTTGTTAGGTAACAAATAAAGAAAAATTAAATTCATCACTGTTATTCTTGTTTGTTTCTTTTCCCTAAGATAACCTAAATAACTTAGCTTCTTAAACTACCGTAGTTTACTTTGGAAAAGAAGGCCTGAAGACTTTGTCTTCTGAATTGAAACCAGATGTTCAGTTTCTTGAATACTGATTCATGGAAGTGAACAGCCATAAGCAGACATTACATAGTAGTATCCTGTGGAGAGGTCTGCTATGCTTTTTGTTCAGTTATCCATACCATAGCTCCCTTCCCAGGAGATGGTGGATGAGACTCTAGCAGTTTCCCATAGGCACAGTTGATTGGAACAAAAAATCTCCATACATGCTTAGCATAATCTAAGTAGCATTGGATTTGAGAAGACCTTATGAAGCCTGGAATTATTTAAGCATGTCTAGAGTCAGCTGTAATTTTTAAAATAATGTTGTGCCTCTGGCTCTTAGGCTTCTGGATCAATGACTTAGGAGTATGCTGGAAGATGAGCTATTTCATCTCTTCTGCAAGGTGAGAGATTTTTCTATCCCAAAAGAGCTCTTTTCTCTTAAAAAACCTAGTCATACCAACTGAAACTCCTCTTCCAGCCTCATTTGGAGAAGTAGATCATATTTTAAATTGCAGATATTTTGGAAGCACTTAAAGGGTTAATAATACTTTAGTGGAAAATCCTTTAGTTTACTTTTTTCCCTACCATTGAATAAAAGCTATCCACTCCAAGGATAGTTAAAGACCAGATTCTGGGGATACTAAAAGTTAAGAATCCTTTGTATTGGTTGTGTTAGGCAATGCTGCACTTTCCTGTGCTTCTGCAAGAATGAAAAATAAATACTGTTTAAGGAAAACTAGTCAAAAATATATTTGGGTTTACACACTTCACAACACTCACCATAGCACATACCCTCCCCAATATCCATAACCCCACCCACTCTCCCAACCCCCTCCCCCCATCAACCCTCAGTTTGTTTTGTGAGATTAAGAGTCACTTATGGTTTGTCTCCCTCCCAATCCCATCTTGTTTCATTTACTCTTCTCCTACCCCCTCGGCCCCCCATGTTGCATCTCCTCTCCCTCATATCAGGGAGATCATATGATAGTTGTCTTTCTCCGATTGACTTATTTCACTAAGCATGATACCCTCTAGTTCCATCCACGTCGTCGCAAATGGCAAGATTTCATTTCTTTTGATGGCTGCATAGTATTCCATTGTGTATATATACCACATCTTCTTTATCCATTCGTCTGTAGATGGACATCTAGGTTCTTTCCATAGTTTGGCTATTGTAGACATTGCTGCTATAAACATTTGGGTGCATGTGCCCCTTCGGATCACTATGTTTGTATCTTTAGGGTAAATACCCAGCAGTGCCCAAGAATTTTACATACATAAACCCACTTAGTTTTCACGCAAAGCCCGTAAGTACTATGTGTATTTCCACTTCATAAATGAAGAAGCTGAGAAACATATCCTAACAACTGCTTGTTATTAAACATATATTGTATAAAAATATAAAAAATAAGCAGCATATTATAGTTAATGTAATCAGATAAAGATCGTTAATTTTCAATATAGTAGGTAATATAAGCTCCAAGGAGTGAAAGAGAGTCATGATATATGATATTCTGAATTGTGGCTTCTGTCACTGTCTAAACACTTTACACTTATTGTCTACTGTAGGTCTCAAATTATTTGCATAGTTCTTATTATTGGCTCGGTTTTATAGAAAAGGAAACCAAGTTTCAGAGGGAATCAATATGTGATTCAAGGTCACAGACCTACAAACTGAAAAAGGAAATTCAAGAGATCAATAACAAACATGAAAAAAATTCAACCTTACTAGTTAAGAAATGCAAACTAGTAAAAGAGAAATACCATTTTTGTTATCCAGTCAAGCAAAATTTTAAAAACAATGTTGACTAATGAAAATAAAATGGTTATAGAACATACATAGCCAAGCAGAGTTTTAAATGACACAAACTGTATGATGAATACTTTGGGAATTATATATATATATATAATTTTTACCTTTTTAACCACCTTTCTTTTCCCACTGACTTTGGGTCCCTTCTGATTTGGTTAGCATACTTTCTATGGGGTCTTTGCCACCCTTTTAGTATTTTATTCTCTCATTCATATATTCTTATCTAGATAAAATGACAAGGTATAAAAATGCACCAAAAGAAGAAGAAGAAGTACCGAAGGCTAGGAACCTAATCAATATAGACATTGGTAATGTATCAGATTAGAATTCATAATGAAGATTCTCAAGGTGCTAGCTGCGCTTGGAAAAGGCATAGAAGATATTAGGGAAACCCTGTCTGGAGAAATAAAAGCCCTTTCTTGAGAAATAAAAGAACTAAAATCTAACCAAGCTGAAATTTTAAAAAGCTATTAATGGGGTGCAATAAAAAATGGAGGCTCTTACTGCTATTATAAATGAGGCAGAAGAGAGAATTAGTGGTATAGAAGTCCAAATGATGGAGAATAAAGAAGCTGAGCAAAAGAGAGACAAACAAGTACTGGACTATGAGGAGAGAATTTGAGAGATTGATAACATAAGAGAAAAAAAATTAGAATGATTGGAATTCCAGAAGAAGAGACAGGGGTACAGAAAGCTTATTGGAGATAATTATAATAGAGAATTTCCTTAATATGGCAAAAGGAACAAGCATCAAATACAAGAGGCACAGAGAACCCCCCCCAAAGTCAATAAAAATTGGACCACACCCTATCATCTAGTAGTAGAACTTACAAGTCTTAGTGACAAAGAGAAAATCCTGAAAGCAGCTTGGACAAGAAGTCTGTAACATACAATGGTAAAAATAATATTTTGGCAGCAGACTTACCCACAGAGCCTGGCAGACCAGGAAGAACTGGCATGGTATACTCAGAGCACTAAATGAGGAAAACATTCATCCAAGAATACTATATCCAGCTACGCTATCACTGAAAATTGAAGGAGAGACAAAAGCTTCCAGGACAAACAAAAACTAAAAGAATTTGTAAACGCAAAACCAGCCCTACAGGAAATATTGAAATGGGTCTCTAAGCAAAGAGAGAGTCCAGAAGTAGTAAACAAGAAAGGAACAGAGACGATATACAGTCACAGTCACTTTACAGGCAATACAATGGCACTAAATTCATATCTTTCAAAATTACGCTAAATGTACCCTTTTAATAGTTATCCTGAATATAAATGGGCTAAACGCCCAATCAGAAGACACAGGATATCAGAATGGATACAAAACCAAAATTCATCAATATGTGATCTACACGAAACTCATTTTAGACCCACAAACAACTCCAGATTTAAAGTGAGGGGGTAGAAATCAACTTACCATGCTAAAAGACATCAAAAGAAAGCTGGGGTTGCAATCCTTATATCAGATCAATTAGATTTTAAGCCGAAGACTATAAGAAGAAATGAGGAAGGATACTATATCATACTCAAAGTGTCTGTCCAACAAGAAGATCTAACAATTTTAAATACCTATGCCCCTAATGTGTTAGCAGCCAACTATATAAACCAATTAATAACAAAATCAAAGAAACACATTGAAAATAATACAATAAGAGTAGTGGACTTTAACACTCCAATCGCTGAAATGAACAGATCATCCAAGCAAAAGTTCAACAAGGAAATAAAGACCTTAAATAACACACTGGACTAAATGGACATCACAGATATATTTAGAACATTCCATCCCAAAGCAACAGAATACTCATTCTTCTCTAGTGCACATGGAACATTCTCCAGAATAGATCACATCCTGGGTCACAAATCAGGTCTCAATCAGTACCAAAGGTTTGGGGTCATTCCCCACATATATTTTAAGACCACAATGCTCTGAAGCTAGAACTCAATCACAAGAGGTAATTTGGAAAGAACCCAAACACATGCAGGCTAAAGAGCATCCTATTTAAGAATGAATGAGTCAACCATGAAATTAAAGAATTGAAAAAATGCATGGAAACAAATGATAATGAAAACACAATGGTTCAAAATCTGTGGGACACAGCAAAGGCAGTCCTGAGAGGAAAGTATATAGCAATTCAAGCTTTTTTCAAGAAACAGGAAATGTCTCAAATACACAATCTAACTCTACACTTAAAGGAGCTGGAGAAAGAAGAGCAAAGAAAGCCTAAACCCAGCCAGAGAAGAGAAATAATAAAGATCAGAGCAGAAATCAATGAAATAGAAACAAGCAAAAACCCCAAAAAACAGTAGAAGGAATCAACGAAACTAAGAGCTAGTTCTGTGAAAGAATTAATATGATTGATAAATCCCTGGCCAGACTTATCAAAAAGAACGAGAAAGGACCCAAATAAATAAAATCATCAATGAAAGGGGAGAGATCACAAGCAACACCAAAGAAATGCAAAGAATTATAAGAATATATTATGAGCAAATATACATCCTGGAAACAAATATATATATATATCTGGAAGAAATGGATGCATTCCTAGAGAAGTATAGACTACCACAACTGAGCCAGGAAGAAGTAAAAAAACCTGAACAGACCCATAAACAGTAAGGAGATTGAAGTAGTCATCAAAAATTTCCCAAAAAACAGGAGTCCAGGGCCAGATGGCTTCCAAGGGAAATTCTACCAAATATTTAAAGAAGAATTAATACCTATTCTCCTGAAAATGTTTCCCGCCAAAAATGGAAGGAAAACTTCCAAACCCATTTTATGAGACCAGCATTACCTTGATCCCAAAACAAAGACCCCATCAAAAAACAGAATTACAGACCAATATCCTTGATGAATACAGATGTGAAAATTCTAACCAAAATACTAGCCAATAGGATCCAAGAGTACATTAAAAGAATTAGTCACCAAGACCAAGTGGGATTTATTCCAGGGTTGCCAGGATGGTTCAACATCCACAAATCAATCAATGTGATACAATACATAAATAAAGGAAAGAACATGAACCATATGATAATTTCAATAGATGCTGAAAAAGCATTCGACAACGTACAACATCTTTTCTTGGTCAATACTCTTTAAAGTGTGGAGAGTGGTAGAGGGTACCTAACTCAATATCATCAAAGCCAACTATGAAAAACCCAGAGCAAATATCATTCTCAGTGGAGAAAAACTGAGAGCTTTTCCACTAAGGTCAGGAACACGGCAAGAATGTCCATTATCACCACTGTTATTCAACATAGTACTAGAAGTCTTAGCCTCAGCAAACAGACAACAAAAATAAATAAAAGGCATTCAAATCAGCAAAGAAGAAATCAAACCATCACTCTTTGCAAATGATACAATACTCTATGTGGAAAACCCAAAAGACTCCATTCCAAATCCCCCAGAACTTGTACAGGAATTCAGCAAAGTGTCAGGTTATAAAAATCAATGCACAGAAATCAGTTTCATTTCTCTACACCAAAAACAAGACAGAAGAAAGAGAAATTAAGGAATCAATCCCATTTACAATTGCACCTCAAAGCATAAGATACCTAGGAATAAACCTAACCAAAGATGCAAAGAATCTGTACTCAGAAAACCATAAAGTACTCATGAAAGAAATTGAGGAAGACACAACGAAATGGAAAAATGTTTCATATTCATGGATTGGAAGAAAAAATATTGTGAAAATGTCTGCTACCAAAAGCAATCTACACATTTAATGCAATCCCTATTAAAATACCATATTTTTTTCAAGGAAATGGAACAAATAATCCAAAAACTTATATGGAACCAGAAAAGACATTGAATAGCCAGAGCAATGTTGAAAAAGAATGCCAAAGTTGGTGACATCACATTTCCAGACTTCAAGCTCTATTACAAAGCTGTCATCATCAACACAGCTTGATGCCAGTATGGGACAGGCATAAAAAAAGACATATAGATCAAAGGAACAGAATAGAGATCCCAGAAAAAGACCCTCAACTCTATGGTCAACTAATCTTTGACAAAGTAGGAAAGAATGTCCAATGGGAAAAAAAGCGCAGTCTCTTCAACAAATGGTGTTGGGAAGATTGGACAGCCAATTGCAGAAAAATGAAACTGGACTCATTTCCTTACACCCCACACAATAATAGACTCAAAATGGATGAAAGACCTCAATATGAGAAAGGAATCCATCAAAATCCTTGAAGACGACACAGGCAGCAACCTCTTTGACCTCAGCTGCAACAACTCCTTCCTAGAAACATCGCCAAAGGCAACAGAAGCAAGGGCAAAAGCTAACTATTGGGACTTCATCAAGATTAAAAGCTTTTGCACAGCAAAGGAAACAGTCAACAAAACCAAAAGAAAACTGACAGAATGGGAGAAGATATTCACAAATGACATATCAGATAAAGGGCTAGTATCCAAAATCTAAAAAGAACTTATCAAACTCAATACCCAAAGAACAAATAATCCAATCAAGAAATGGTCAGAGGACATGAATAGACATTTCTCTGAAGAAGACATCTAGATGGCCAACAGACACATGAAAAAGTGCTCCACATCACTTGGCATCAGGAAAATATAAATCAAAACCACAATGAGAAATCACCTCACACCAATCAAAATGGCTAAAATTAAGAATTCAGGAAACGACAGGTGCTGGCGATGTTGCAGAGAAAGGGGAACCCTCCTACAGTGTTGGTGGGAATGCAACCTGTTGCAGTCACTCTGGAAAACAGCATAAAGTTTCCTCAAAAATTTGAAAATATAACTACCCTACAACCCATCAATCACAGTACTGTGTATTTACACTAAGGATCTAAATGTAGTGATCCGAAGGGGCATGTGCACCCGAATGTTTATAGCAGCAATGTCCACAATAGCCGAACTATGGAAAGAGCCTAGATGTCCATCAATAGATGAATGGATAAAGGAGTTGTGATATATATATATATATATATATATATATATATATATATATATATATATACACACAATGGAATACTATGCAGCCATCAAAAGAAATGAAATCTTGCCCTTTGCAATGACATGGATGGAACTAGAAGGTATTATGCTTAGTAAAATAAGTCAGTCAGAGAAAGACAGTTATATGATCTCTCTGATATGAGTAATTTGAGAGGCAAAGTGGTGGGTTTGGTGGCTAGGGAAGGAAAAAGTGAAACAAGATGGGATCAGGAGGGAGACAAACTGTAAGAGACTCTTAATCTCACAAAACAAACTGAGAGTTGTCTAGGAAGGCGGGTAGGAAGACGATGGTTAGTTTAAGGACATTGGGGAAGGTATGTGCTATGGTGAGTTCTGCGAAGTGTGTAAGAATGACGATTCACACACCTATAGCTCTGGAGCTAATAATACATTATATGATTATCTAAAAAGATTATAAAAATAAACAAATATACGAGAATATTATTTTTGGCACTTGAAAATAACATTTTAATATTTATGTGAGAGGTTAGATTATGAATACTAGCAACCTTGATTTGAAAGTGAAAAGGGATATTTCACTTTCTTTTTTTGGTGAGAGTATAAATTGAGGAAAGATATCTAGAAATTCTAAATCCAATCATTTAGCCTAACAGAAAAAAATAATTTTGCAAATAGAGCATCCTACTAACATGTATGCATACCAATTCATAAAAACAATTATTTACAGATTTCAAAGCAATTGTAAATATTATTACATTACATTATATTATATTATATTATAATTATTACTTATAATATATAAAGCTCATATAATATATATGACATAATCTTTTTAAACAATAATATATTTTAAGCCAACATATTATTTAAGACAATTATTTAAGACATAAATATGCAATCATCTATACAGTTGACCCTTGACCAACACAGTGTGGAACTACCTGAGTCCATTTATAATGTAGAATTCTTTCAATCAATATATTGGAAATGTTTCTTTTTTATAATTTTTTAATTTATTTTCAGCATAACAGTATTCACTGTTTTTGCACAACACGCAGTGCTCCATGCAATCTGTGACCTCTCCAATACCCACCACCTGGTTCCCCCAACCTCCCACCACAGGCCCCTTAAAAACCCTCAGATTGTTTTTCAGAGTCCATAGTCTCTCATGGTTCACCCCCCGTTCCAATTTCCCTCAACTCCCTTCTCACCAACACCCCTTTTCCTCCATGCTATTTGTTATGCTCCAAAAATCAGTGAAACCATGATAATTGACTCTCTCTGCTTGACTTATTTCATTCAGCATAATCTCTTCCAGTCCCGTCCATGTTGCTACAAAAGTTGGGTATTCATCCTTTCTGATGGAGGCATAATACTCCATAGTGTATATGGACCACATCTTCCTTAGCCATTCATCCGTTGAAGGGCATCTTGGTTCTTTCCACAGTTTTGCGACCATGGCCATTGCTACTATAAACATTGGGGTACAGATGACCCTTCTTTTCACTACATCTGTATCTTTGGGGTAAATACCCAGTAGTGCAATTGCAGGGTCAGAGGGAAGCTCTATTTTTAATTTCTTGAGAAATATCCACACTGTTCTCCAACGTGGCTGTACCAACTTGCATTCCCACCAACAGAGTAACAGGGTTCCCCTTTATCCACATCCCCTCCAACACATGTTGTTTACTGTCTTGATAATTTTGGCCATTCTAAGTGGTGTAAGGTGGTATCTCAATGTGGTTTTAATTTGAATCTCCCTGATGGCTAGTGATGATGAGCATGTTTTCATGTGTCTGACAGCCATTTGTATGTCTTCATGGGAGAAGTGTCTGTTCATATCTTCTGCCCATTTTTTGACATGATTATCTGTTTTGGGTTTGTTGAGTTTCAGGAGTTCTTTATAGATCCTGGATATCAACCTTTTTTCTGTACTGTCATTTGCAAATATCTTCTCCCATTCCGTGGGTTGCCTCTTTGTTTTCTTGACTCTTTCCTTTTCTGTGCAGAAGCTTTTGATCTTAATGAACTCCCAAAAGTTCATTTTCGCTTTTGTTTCCTTTGCCTTTGGAGACATATCTTGAAAGAAGTTGCTGTGGCTGATATCGAAGAGGTTACTGCCTGTGTTCTCCTCTAGGATTCTGATGGATTCCTGCCTCGTGTTGAGGTCTTTTATCCATTTTGAGTTTATCTTTGTGTACAGTGTGAGAGAATGGTCGAGTTTGATTCTTCTACATATAGCGGTCCAGTTTTCCCAGCACCATTTATTAAAGAGACTGTCTTTTTTTCCACTGTATATTTTTTCCTGTTTTGTCAAAGATTATTTAACCTTAGAGTTTAGTGTCCATATCTGGTCTCTCTACTCTATTCCACTGGTCGATGTGTCTGTTTTTATGCCAGTACCATTCTGTCTTGGTGATCATGACTTTGTAGCAAAGCTTGAAATCATGTAACGTTATGCCCCCAGTTTTATGTTTGTTTTTCAACATTTCCTTAGCGATTCGGGGTCTCTTCTGATTCCACAAAAAATTTAGGATTATTTGCTCCAGCTCTTTGAAAAATACCAGTGGAATTTTGATCGGAATGGCATTAAAAGCATAGATTGCTCTAGGTAGTATAGACATTTTAACAATGTTTATTCTTCCGATCCAACAGCATGGAATAATCTTCCATATTTTTGTGTCTTCTTCAATTTCTTTCATGAGTGTTCAGTAGTTCCTCGAGTACAGATCCTTTACCTCTTTGGTTAGGTTTATTCCCAGGTATCTTATGGTTCTTGGTGCTATAGTAAATTTAATTGATTCTCTAATTTCCCTTTCTGTATTTTCATTGTTAGTGTATACGAAAGCCACTGATTGTACATTGACTTTGTATCCTGCCACATTGCTGAATTGTTGTATGAGCTATAGTAGTTTGGGGGTGGAGTATTTTGGGTTTTCCATATAAAGAACCATGTCATCTGCAAAGAGAGAGAGTTTGACTTCTTCATTTCCAATGTGGATACCATTTATTTCTCTTTGTTGTTTGATTGCTGTTGTAGGACTTCTAATACTATGTTGAACAAGAGTGGTGAGAGTGGGCATTGTTGTTGTGTTCCTGATTTCAACAGGAAGGCAGCAAGCTTTTTCCCATTGAGGATGATATTTGCTGTGGGTCTTTCATAGATAGATTTTATGAAGTTCAGGAATGTTCCCTCTATCCCTATACCTTGAACGGTTTTAATGAGGAATGAATGCTGAATTTTGCCAAGTGATTTTTTGCATCAATTGAGAGGACATGAGAAGGGAAATAATCAAGATTAGAGCAGAGATCAATGAGGTAGAAACCAGATATACAGTAGAACGTATCAATGAAATTAGAAGCTGGTTTTTTGAAGGAATCAGTAAGATCAATAAACCATTGGCCACACTAATCCAAAAGAAAAGAGAGAAAGCCCAAATTCATAAAATTATGAATGAAAAAGGAGAGGTCACAACTAACACCAAGGAAGTAGAAACAATCATCAGAAGTTATTATCAACAGTTATATGCCAATAAGCTAAGCAACCTAGATGAAATGGATGCATTCCTGGAAAACTATAGACTCCCAAAATTGAACCAGAAAGAAATTGACAAGTTGAATAGACCGATATCTAGTAACGAGATTGAAGCAGTGATAAAAAACCTCCCCCAAAACAAGAGCCCAGGACCTGATGGATTACCTGGGGAATTCTACCAAACTTTCAAAGAAGAAATAACACCTATTCTCCTGAAGCTGTTTCAAAAAATTGAAGCAGAATGAAAATTTCCAGACTCTTTCTATGAAGCCAGCATTACCCTGATCCCCAAACCAGGCAAAGACCCTACCAAAAAGGAGAATTTCTGACCAATATCACTGATGAATATGGATGCTAAGTTTCTCAGCAAGATCCTAGCAAACAGGATCCAACAGCACATTAAAAAGATTATCCACCATGACCAGGTGGGATTCATTCCTGGGCTACAAGGATGGTTCAACTTTCGCAAATCAATGTGATAGAACAAATTAATATGAGAAGGGAGAAGAACCACATGGTCCTCTCAATTGGTGGAAAAGTTTTTACAGATTTGTGAAATTTTAAAAACTCACAGACAAACCACATGTCTTACTGAAAATAATTAAACAGGTTTTATTGTACGAATACAGTATATAATACGTATACCATGCAAAAATATGTGCTATTGACTATTTATAATGTCAGTAAGGCTTCCAGCCAACAGTAGGTTATGAGTAGTCAGTGTTTGGGAGGCCAACAGTCATACACAGATGTCTGGCTGTGGGGAGTATTGGTGCCTCTAATCCCATTGTGTGTGTGTGTGTGTGTGTGTGTGTGTGTGTGTGTGTGTGTATCACACTCTTTCCTACTAGACACTTTAAAGGAATTATCTAGCACTGCCACAAAGAGAGGTCATCCATCATTATCCATTAACTGACTTGGAATAATATCCACAGTATATTTTCTGTAAAAAACAGAGTGAAATATTATGAACATTATAATGCAAAAGTGGATGTTTTTATAAGATGAGGAAATTTTATGTATTGATAGTCCCCTGGGACAGAGCTTCATGTATATTTGAGAAAAAAATGTTTTAGAGTGGTATAGAGCCATGAGGGCCATACTCATGTAGCAGCTGCTTGTCTTCAAAAGAGGGGAGATTATGAACAGAGCCATTTAGTTCATCAAGACAGGTTTGGGCATATTGATGATGGGGCGTCAGCTCAGGAAGAACCAACCAAATCATTATGTGTAACAAAATAGATACCTGAGTCATATCTGTTAAGAAGAGGCCAGATATTGGTGAAGGAAGTGGGGGAAGAAAATGTAGATAGCTCTGTGATCAGAGTTGCTACTGTTCTTGTGGGAGGAAAAAAAAATTGTCATGGGGATATTTATGTGTTTTTAATTAATTTTTTATATCTTTTCAGCATAACAGTATTCATTGTTTTTGCTGCACACCCAGTGCTCCATGCAATACATGCCCTTAAATTGTGGGATGTGTGATATAAACAACTGCATTCATCTCCTCAGTGAAACCCGTAAGTTTTACGTATTTCACCATGAATGTTTCCAGAGTGTTAATGAGAGAATATGCTGAATTATGTATCCAGCACAGACACAGCCACAGAGATGCTGAAGTGAGAGGAACAGAGACCAGTGATGTTTTTGTACCTTGTGCAAAAGTTAAGAGGGACAAGTGTCAGAGATTTATATACAATGCACCAAAGTGTTAACTGCCATTTGTTGTTTTCTGTTTCTTCATTTCAAATTATATATAGCCTAATCTTTCATAACAAACATGTGCTGATAGCTAGGAAATATACTGTTTTCATTAAAAGAGCTGTGCTCATCTGGTGGCTTTTTCAGAATTTCATCCATATTGATTGGGTATGGATCATATGCCAGGTGTCATGTGTTTCTTGACTTTTAAAATTGTACTTGCTCAAAACTCCCATCATCCTGACCAGGGTTTCCTTGCAACTGCATGAGTTCAAGGTGTTTCTTATGAAGCCCTTTTTCCTTCCTTTCTCTTGGCCCAGAGATCACCCCGCATCACAGCACAAAGGTGTCTCCACCTCCTCCCACTCCCTGGTAATACATCCTTTAGAGATAGTGTCCCCACTGATCTCGTCCTGTCTGCCATCTGCCCCAGAGGCCCTAGGTGATACTGCTGGTGACAAATAGCTTCCAAGTCTGAGCATTTGACACACATCTTGCCCACATCCTGACTATCAGGTGATGAAACGTCATTCAGTGATTCAGTCCTGCCTGATACTCAAGCCAGAAAATAGTACTTAGTAGGAATCAAGTGAGTAGCATCTTGATGGCGACCAAACATAGACAAGAACTCGGAGCATTTATTTGCCATATTAGTTTTTGCTTTTGGTTCTGTTTGCTCCCCTGCTCCCAGCATGACTTCCCAACTAGAATCTCACCGATTCTCCAGAAACCTTAGTATTGGGTGCCCTGAAGGACAATTGCCTGTACCTGTGAGTTGCCTTCTTGGGTTTCCCATTAAATTTTTGAGTAAAGCACATAAGCAAATATATTAATATATATCCTGTATATACCACTCTAATTTGGTCAATATCTGCCAAAGATTTTATGGTATAACAGAAAAAAAGTGTGTAGTCGTATTTTTGCAGCCCTAGCAACAAATGCCAGTCTGAAAAAATATTAATTTAAGAGAATTTAATTAATAGAAATTATTAATTTAATTAATGGAAAATTCTGGGAGAAAGAGGTAAGAATGTTAATAAGAGCTGTTCTTGGGTGGTACATTGATCTATAGTTTTTTTAAAATAAATCACATAAATGTTATGTATTTGGCATACATATTAGTCAGAGACCAGTCCAGAGAAAAAGAGAACACACCAATTATTTAAACATATGCATTTGCTGTATGGAATTGTTAACCACATATTTCAGAATTGGAGTAGCAAAAAGAAAGCACAAAGACATTATAGAATAGGAACTGTACAAATTAGCTTCTACCCTCAGAGGTCAGGGAACAAAAGAAAGAGATTGTAATTTTTAAACCATGGATGCTTGCAGAGGGGCTGATGCCTGGCCTATGTGGCTAAAGCTGAACTTGGCTTAGAAAGAGCTGTGCACTTAGTGTAAGTCCTTCTGTGGCTCAGAGGGATCAAAGTGCTGCCATATTGACCTAAGATCATGGGGTCATTGCGGATGTAACTGCAGGGAGTGCAGAAATGTGCAGGAGCCATCCTGTACCACTCCTGTCACCAAGACATATAATTCTGGGGCTCACTTTGAGCTGGAGTTAGAAGCTCGAGGGGTAATGTGGTTGTCTGAGATGACCCACAAAACCCAAAAAGAACTATGGGTTGAAGCTTAGGACAACAACATAATACTTGGTGAAGAATATATCACTTTGATGCAAAAATATGCACCCCCCATATTTTATTAAAGTCAATAAACCATTAAGTGCTTAGATAGGTGTATATATACAGTAGAAGATCATTGATGGAAGTCCAAGGTTACTTGGCCATTAACAAGCTCATTGGAATTAGCAAAATGTGATATAATTTCTCCTCACAGTATGCCAAATTTATAAAAATAACAGTAACAACAACAACAACAACAACAGAAACAACAACTCAATACACCTTCACAAGAGTAGGAAATCTTGGGAAATTATTGTGAGATATAAAGTTTGAGTGCTTGGCTTCCAGAAGTTGAGAAAGAAAGTTGAATTCAGTAATTGTTTTTACATTTTCAGAGCTCAGATATTTTCTGTTTAAAGCAGAAGCAGTTTGATCTTTGGGCGACTGTATTCTTGATTTGACCCATTTTTCAGTAAATGAGTACACACACAGAGAAGGTGATGATCCCTCGATTTGCACAGTGGTATCCATCAGGGTCCAGTAAAGAACTGGATTCCCTGGAATCATTCCAATGAGTAGAATTTATTAAAGGGGAGCAAGCATGTGTCTGAGAACCCAGAGATGAGCTACTGCTGGAAGGTACTGAATCCCCTGGAGAAAAAAAAATCAAGGGGATAATCTGAAGAGGAGGCAGTGCCTCTTGGAATTCTACAGTGTGGAGGAACATTGCAATTTCTCTCACACCAGAGCTACAACCAAGAGTAAGACGGAGAAATCCTGAAGCTTCCTCCAGGCTAGGCATATTCTACCAGTGCTCAGGTGGGCTAACCCTCACCTCTGGACATCTATTATGGTTATGGGTCCTGCCTTGGTTATGCAGAACAAGGCCATAGCCTGTCTGTGTAAAGGTCAAGGCAAGGATAAACAGAGATCAATTTAAAATGAGGATGCTTAGCAAAAGAGCTCCAAACGGTTTTCCAGCCAACCGTTATAATGCAACTTGTGACTGAGTAGCTTCCTTTTTTATTTAATTAATTAATTAATTAATTAATTTTTTATGAGCTGATTTCTGTATACAGGTTATGACTCTTTTACAGTATAAGAACTAGTTTGGATGACCAAGTGGTTTTATGTTCTGCCAACAGCTAGGATCCATCCAGGTTTTACATATTTTTTTAATTAAATATCATATTTCCTATGATAATAATGATCTATTCATGTTTATTGAAGTCACAGTGCCTATCATAAATTTTACACATTTCTCATGAAGATAAACCTTGAACTCCCCATAATGGGGGACTCTAAAACAGGATCTTTGGTGAATCTTCCAATGGCAAGTGGTTTAAATGTCGGACAGCGAACAAGACAAATTATGGCAAATACAAGCAAAAGTAATACAAACAAAATGCTACTACAAATCTTTTCCTTGTATTTTGTATTTTGTACAAAATATTATTTAGAAATGTGTTTGAGAGATGGCTAATACAGCTAGACTGCATCAGAATAAAGTCTTTTTAAGATAATTTTTTATTTATCAGCTGCAATTGTGACATACTTTAGTGCTATTTATAAAAGTATTCCCAAATCTTTGTCTTCTAGGAACAAGTGAAAGTGGAAATTCCCTTATTCTCTACTTTGGCCAATAAAATGTGAATGGCAGTGTCAGGTTCATTCCTAGGGGCACATGGAGACTCTCCCCCCACTGCCACAGTTAGCAGCAATTCTGCAAAGACTGGCCACAGTGCAGGCTCAGGTCCTCAATGAGAAGAATGCAGGAAATCATAGCAGCTATGTTGTTTGAAGCCACCATAATGTGAGTTTGTTTTACTGCAGGATGATTTTGCTTGTGTTGTTTCGTAGAGGAAGTGTTCAAAGCAAAAGCAGCTCATGTTTGCAAAGCCTGCCATCAACGAAGGATGTAGTAGCGATGATATGATCAAGTTCTTCATGATGGTGGCTTCATGGCTTGAGAAAATGGCTCCCACCTGCAAACCTTCCCTTTGCTGCATATTTTATATTAAAAAACCACCTGAGGCCTGAGAGACTCTTGGTAATGGAGGTTATTTGTGCCTTAGTGATCTGTTGGTGAGGTACTTGGGGTAACACTAGCCTCCGCACTGACGCCATCATGCAATGCCTTGGTGGGTGGCAGACAGTCGGTTCCCACATTTATGCAAAGGCTGAGCTTCACACAGCTCACACATCTGAACTGTGGGGCCTCTTAAAAAATAATTAAAAGCAGACATCTGGAAAACACTGATTACTGAGGCATTCATAGCCTCAGCAACATTCTCCATGGCTAACCAAGGCTTAGTTTTTTGTTTGTTTGTTTGATTAATTGCACTACTGGGTATTTACCCCAAAGATACAGAGGTAGTGAAAAGAAGGGCCATCTGTACCCCAATGTTATTTACAGCAGCAATGGCCACAGTCGCCAAACTGTGGAAAGAACCAAGATGCCCTTCAACAGACGAATGGATAAGGAAGATGTGGTCCGCATACACTATGGAAGGATGAATACCCAACTTTTGTAGCAACATGGAGAGGACTGGAAGAGATTATGTTGAGTGAAATAAATCAAGCAGAGAAAGTCAATTATCATATGGTTTCACATATTTGTGGAGCATAACAAATAGCACGGAGGACAAGGGGAAATGGAGAGGAGAAGTGAGTTGAGGGAAATTGGAAGGGGGGTGAACCATGAGAGACTATGGACTCTGAAAAACAATCTGAGGGTTTTAAATGGGCGGGGGGTGGGAGGTTGGGGGATCCAGGTGGTGGGTATTGGAGAGGGCACAGATTGCATGGAGCACTGGGTGTGGTGCAAAAATAATGAATACTGTTATGCTGAAAAAAATTTAAAAAATTAATAATAATAATAATAATAATAATAATAATATAATTCTCCAAGCAATGCAATCTAAGAACAGCAACCATTGTAGAGAGTATTACCTCCATGCTGGTCCTTGAATATTACCTCCATGATGGTCCTTTTGGGGGGACTTGAAATATGCTGCTAATTATTTCAAGTGTCCCCTTTCCTTTGTTGGTGTTGACCTGAAGAATGTATGGTTCTTTCCTTTAACATCTCAGCGGGTGACTTTGAGAGCAGGAAACACTCATCTGTGGAAGACAGAGCTGAAATGTTCATCCTGTGAGAAGGGATAGTCATGCAGCATTTATCAGAACCAAGAGCTGCCTGAGCTGGGCTTCCCTCTGTAAAGTTTATTTATTGGAGGTGCTGACTGAGGTGAGACCCCAACCAGAGTCATTAAAGTGAGTCCTTTGATCTCTGTATGGGAACAACTAGATTGCTTCTCCAAGTATAATGGCCACCAAGAAGAAAGACCATTCTTTGAAAGTTTAGAGGAAAGCAAACTGCACCCAGACTTCCATCTCAGAGAGAGGCCTCAGTCTATTCCCCTCTGGGTGGCCTGGCAGAGCACTGTCCCAGCCACTGCCTCACAGGTCACAGGAGCTCTGGCTTGGCTCTGCACAACGGTGCTACTAAAACTGCAAGCAATATTTGTCCAGGGAGACTACTTTTTATGAAGCCAGAATTATGCTGATCCCCAAACCAGGCAAAGACCCCAACAAAGAGGAGAATTTCAAACCAATATCCCTGATGAATATGGATGCCAAGATTCTCAACAAGATCCCAATTAATAAGATCCAACAGTACATTGAGAGGATTATGTAGCATAAACAGGTGGGATTTATCCCTGGGATGCAAGGGTGGTTCAACATTTGCAAATCAATCATTGTGATAGATCAATCAATAAGAGAAGAGAGGAAAACCACCTGGTCCTCTAAATTGATGCAGAAATAGCATTTGACAAAATCCAGCATCCATTTCTGATTAAAACCATTCAAAGTATAGGGATAGAGAGAAAATTCCTCAACTTCATCAAATCTATCTATGAAAAACCCACAGCAAATTTCATTCTCAATGGGGAAAAGTTGACAGTCTTCCCTTTGAGATCAGGAACATGACAAGGGTGCCCAATCTCACCACCTTCTTCAACATAGTATTAGAATCCTAGCAACAGCAATGAAACAACAAAGAGAAATAAAAGGTATTCAAATTGGCAAAGAATAAGTAAAACTCTCTCTTTGCAGATGCCATGATATTTTATATGGAAAACCCAAACTATTAGAACTCATACAGCAAATCAGCAAGTGCATGTTACAAAATCAATGTACAGGGATGCCTGGGTGGCTCAGTGGCTTAAAGCCTCTGCCTTCAACTCAGGTCATGATCCCAGGGTCCTAGGATCAAGCCCCATATTGGGCTCTCTGCTCAGCAGGGAGGCTGCTTCCTCCTCTCTCTCTGCCTGCTTCTATGCCTACTTGTGATCTCCATCTGTAAAAAATCAATGTACAGGGGCGCCTGGGTGGCTCAGTGGGTTAAAGCCGCTGCCTTCGGCTCAGGTCATGATCCCAGGGTCCTGGGATCGAGCCCCACATCGGGCTCTCTGCTCGGCGGGGAGCCTGCTTCCCTTCCTTTCTCTCTGCCTGCCTCTCTGCCTACTTGTGATCTGTCTGTCAAATAAATAAATAAAATCTTTAAAAAAAAATCAATGTACAGAAATCAGTTGGTTTCCTATACACTAACAATGAAAATATAGAAGGGAAAATGAGAGAATTTATTCCATTTACTATAGCACCAAAAACCATAAGATAACTGGGAATAAACCTTACCAAAGAGGTAAAGGATCTGTACTCGAGGAACTACAGAACAATAATGAAAGAAACTGAAGAAGACAAAAAAAAAAAAAAAAAAGATGGAAAAGCATTCCATGCTCACAGATCAGAAGAATAAACGTTAAAATTCCTATACTGCCTAGAGCAATCTATACTTCCAATACCATCCTGATCAAAAATCCACCAGCATTTTTCAAAGTGCTGGAATAAGCAATCCTAAAATTTGTAGGGAACCAGAAGAGACACCATGCTGCTAAGGAATTGTTGAAAAACATAAACAAACCTGGGGGTATCACGTTGCCTAATTTCAAGCTTTACTACAAAACTGTGATCATCAAGACAACATTTTACTGGCACAAAAACAGACACATCGACCAGTGGAACAGAGTAGAATCCAGAAATGGACCCACAGCTCTATGGCCAAATAATCTTTGTCAAAACAGGAAGAAATATCCAGTGGAAAAAAGACAGCCTCTTCAATAAGTGGTGCTGAGAAAATTGGACGCTATGTGTAGAAGAATGACACTCAACCATGCTCTTACTGCATACACAAAGATAAACTCAAAATGAATAAAAGACCTCAACGTGAGGTAGGAATCCATCAGATTCCTAGAGGAGAACATAGGCAGTAACCACTTCGACATAGGTCACAGAAAATTCTTTCAAGATATGTCTCCAAAGGCAAAGGAAACAAAAGGAAAAATGAAATTTTGGGACTTCATCGAGGTCAAAAGATTCTGTACAGCAAAGGGAACAGTCAACAAAACAAAGAGGCAACCTACGGAATAGGAGAATATATTCGCAAATGACACTACAGACAAGGGGTTGATATCTAAGATTTATAAAGAACACCTCAACCTCAAAACTCAAAAAACAGATAATTATATATATTTTTTAAAAATGGGCAGAAGACATTAATAGACACTTCTCCAAAGCAGATGTACAAAAGTTAACAAACACATGAAAAAAGCGGCTCATCCTTATTAGCCATCAGGGAGATTTCATCAGGGAGTTCCTCCAGTACAGATCCTTTACCTCTTTGGTTAGGTTTATTTCCAGGTATCTTATGGTTTGTGGAGCCATAGTAAATGCAATTGATTTTCCAATTTCCTTTTCTGTATTTTCATTGTTAATGTATAGAAAACCAACTGATTTCTGTACATTGATTTTGTATCCTGCACATTGCAGAATTGCTGTATGAGTTCTAGTAGTTTGCAGGTGGAGTCTTTTGGGTTTTCCATATAAAGTATCATGCCATCTGTGAAGAAAGAGTGTTTGACTTCTTCATTGCCAATTTGAATACTTTTTATTTCTCTTTGTTGTCTGATTGCTGTTGCTAGGACTCTTAACACTATGTTGAACAAGAGTGGCGGGAGTGAGGATCCTTTTCGAGTTCCTGATCTCAAAGGAAAGGCTGTCAGCTTTTCCCCATTAAGAATGATATTCGCTGTGGGTTTTTCACATATTTGATGAAGTTGAGGAATGTTCCTTCTATCCCTATATTTTGAATGGTTTTAATCAAGAATGGATGCAGTATTTTGTCAAATGCTATTTCTGCATCGATTGAGAGGACCAGGTGGTTTTCCTCTCTTCTCTAATTGATTAATTGTATCACAATCATTTGCGAATACTAAACCACCCCTGCATCCGAGGGATAAACCCCACCTGGTCATGGTGGATAATCCTTTTATGTACTATTTGATCCTAATAGCTAGGATCTTGTTGAGAACCTTGGCGTCCATATTCATCAGGGATATTCGTCTGAAATTCTCCTTTTTGATGGGGACTTTGCCTGGTTTGGTGGATAAGGGTAATGCTGGCTTCATAGAATGAGTCTGGAAGTTTTCCTTCTGTTTTTGTTTTGTTTTGTTTTTTAATGAATTTTCAAGATAAATTGAAGAAGAGAATATTCAAGAAAATAAGTATTATTTCCTTTGTGAATGTTTGGTAGAATCCCTAGGGAATCCATTAGGTCCTGTGCTCTGTTTTTTTGGGGGGGAGGAGGTTTTTGATCACTGCTTCAGTCTTGTTACTAGGTATTAGTCTATTCAGGTTGCCAGTTTCTTCCTATTTCAGTCTTGGAAGTTTATTCGTTTCCAGGAATGTATCCAGTTTTTCTAGATTGCTTAATTTACTGGCATAAAACTGTTGATAATTTCTTATGACTGTTTCTATTTCTTCGGTATCAGTTGTGATCTCTCCCCTTTCATTCATAATTTTATTAATTTGGGTCCTCTCTCTTTTCTTTTGGATTAATTTGGCCTTTGTTTTACTGATCTTATTGATTATGTCAAAGAACCAACTTCTTGCTTTTTTGATGTGTTCAACTGCATCTCTAGATTCTATCTCATTGATCACTGCTCTAATCTTCGTTGTTTCCCTTCTTGTGCATGGCATTGGCTTAATTTGTTGTTGATTTTCCAGTGCTTTAAGATGTAAAGAGAGCTAGTGTATTTGGGATTTATCAATTTTTTTTTTGAATGAGGCTTTGATGGCTATCTATTTCCCCCTTAAGACCACCTTTGCCCTGTCCCATAGGTTTTGGACCAATGTGTCTTCATTCTCATTGGTTCCAGGAATTGTTTAAGTTCTTTTGACTTCCTACTTGATCCAAACATTCTTAAGTAGGGTGGCCTTTAGCTTCCAAGTGTTTGAATTCCTTCCAAACTTTTTCTTGTAGTTGAGTTCCAGTTTCAAAGCATTGTGGTCTGAGAATAGGCAGGTAAAATCTCAATCTTTTGGTATTGGTTGAACCCTAATTTGTGACCCAGTATGTGATCAATTCTGGATAAAGTTCCATGTGCACTTGAGTGGGATGTTCTGTATATATCTAAGAGGTCTATCTGGTCCAATGTATCATTCAAAGCTCTTATTTCTTTATTGAGTTTCTGTTTGGATGATCTTTCTATTACATGTGGCATGGCATTTTAAGATCCCATAGTATTAATTATTCCTATTAATCGACTATTTTGATTAATAGTTGGCTTATGTAGTTGGCTGCTCCCATACTGGAGGCATAAATATTTACAATTGTTAAATCATCTTGGTGAATAGACCCATTAAGAATGATGTAGTGTCCTTCTGTATCTCTGACTACAGTCTTTAGTTTAAAATCTAATTTATCTGATATGAGAATTGCTATACCAGCTTCCTTTTGAGGCCCATTCGCATGAAAGATATTTCTCCATCCCTTCACTTTCAGTCTGGTTCTGTCTTTAGGTTCCAATAGGGTCTCTTTTAGACAACATATGGATGGGTCTTGTAAATTTATCCAATCTGCAATCCTGTGCCATTTTATGGGAGCATTTAGGCCATTCAAATTGAGAGTGATTATTGAAAGATACATTTTTATTGATATCATGTTGCCTTTGAAGTCCTTGTTTCCATAGATTGTCTCTGTAAATTTCTGTTCTTTGTCACTCTGTGGCTCTTTGTCTTTTGATAGAACCTCCCCCCTTAATATTTCTTGTAGTGCCAACTTGGTGGTTATGTACACTTTAAATCTTGCCAGTCTTGGAAGCTCTTTATCTCTCCATCTATTTTGAATGTCAACCTGGCTGGATAAAGTATTCTTGGCTGCATGTTCTTCTCATTTATTGCCCTGAAAATGTCTTGCCAGCCTTTCTGGCTTGCCAGATTCCTGTGGACAGGTGTGACGTTATTCTGATGGTCCTTTTTCTATATGAAGGGGTCTCTTCCCCCAGCTGCCCTGAAGACATATTCTGATTTTATAAATGAGGAATTTCAAATTATGTGTCTGGAGGTCTTTCTAGCCTCGTCGTTCTTGGATAGTGTCTTCTCTCCCTCTAGGACATGAACACTTGTTTCATTCTCCAGGTTAGGAAAACGTTCATCCAGGATTTATTCACCTATATCTTCTAGTGTTCTCTCTTTCTCCTCCCCCTCATTCTTCCCAATAATTTTGACACTGGATCATTTCATGCCATCATTAATTAGCCCAAGTCTGTTGTCATGGCTTCTAAGCTATTTGTTCCAGGCCTCCTCCTTGTTCTTCTTTTTCCATTGCTTTCTAGACCAGTAAATTGTTCTTCTGCCTTTTTTACTCTAGGTGTTAGAGTATGTAGATTAGATTGGATCTCACTGATAGTATTTTTAACTTCTGCCTGATTTGCTCTCACTTCAGACCTTAGAGATTATATGTTGCCATAAATGGTGTTTGAAAACATAGCTAGTGCCTGGATAATTGTTACCCTGATTTCCATTTCCAACACTTTGTTTATGTTGATATCCAATAGTTCTGTATCAGAGGTCACAATCTCTGAATTTTTCCTCTGTTGGGTTTTCCTTCTTCTAATAATTTTGGTGAGAGCTGGATGAATGGATGTACAGCTGAATATATCCAACACTATCCAGGCAAGGTGCAATCCAGAACATTGCAGAGCTATTGGAAGTCACCACTAAAAAGAAAAGACAAAAAGAAAAAAAAAAAGGAGAAAAAAAGAGAGGGAGAGAGAAAAAAAGAGTAAGCCCAGCCAAAATGAGCCCACAAGGTAAGATTTATAATGTATATGAACAGCAATGAACAAACAAAAAGACTGAAAAAGTAAATTAGAAAGAAAAGAACTCAGCGAAAATAAACTCCAAGAATAAGATTTATATACCAGAAAGAAAAAAAATGATATGCAGAAACACTGTCAGAAGAAAAAGTTGGAAGGTGGTTATAAATCCTCAGTGTGGGTGAGAAATATTATTTTGGTTCTTCCTGGGAGCATCTTGATATCTTTGTTAAAGGACTCAACTTTCCAGAGATAAAGGGAGATTAAAACTGGTTTATATACAGGGATAATATTGAATAGAGAAAAAGGAATACCTTGACGTTTATATCTATATGTATATTTTAAAGAGAAAAAAAGAAAAGAAAAAGAAAAACACACATATATGTATGAAAAAAAGATCAAGTTAAAAGGTTATTATGAAATATGTTGTATTAAACCTCTGGTTGTAATGGTAAATACATTAATTAAAAAAAAAACAAGAATCCTGATAATGAATTTTTTTTAAAAAGTTATATCTATGAAATTTCCAGGTTTTTGGGAAATACCATTAGCTAATATATTGTTTTTTTTTCTCCTGATGTTGGAGTTTTATAGTTTTTGGAGACCCTGTGGTGAATGTTTTCTCATTCTTTTGGCTTGCCTTATGGGGAAGGAGCTTGCCGCATTGTTTTTCAGGCAGTCTTGCTTGGGCTGAGTGCCCCTGACACGTCTCAAGGGGCTGGGCTCTGTGGGAAATGGTTTTTCAGAGTTTTGTTCTCTGGAGACTTTTTTTCCCCCCTTTGGTGGCTTTTTGGAGGTTTAGTTGAAAGCAAACTGCACCCAGGTTTCTGCCTCAGAGAGAAACCTCAGTCAGCTCCCCTCTGTGGTCCATAACACATAGACTTCCCTCCCCACAGCAAACTTCGCTGAACAGCACAACCTCACACAATCAGTGC
The DNA here is from genome assembly GCF_902655055.1 of Lutra lutra. Lineage (NCBI taxonomy): Eukaryota > Metazoa > Chordata > Mammalia > Carnivora > Mustelidae > Lutra > Lutra lutra. The sequence continues at coordinate 238,833 of NW_025923836.1, read as the reverse complement.
ACTCCCCCAGACACTGTCTCCGTGATCATCAGAGGTGACTGCTTGTCTCATCTCCCCCCTTGCCACTAAAACTGTGAGTGATATTAGTCCAGGGAGACCCCTTCCAGAGTCTGCCTTTGCCAGGACTACTGTCCAGGCCCAAGGCAGGGTGCATTCACACCCCAAGTTCAAGCAGTTCATGGGAGGCTGCCATTGAGGGATCCTAACCAGAGATCATGCAGAGTTCTCTCAGGCATGGGCTGGAATAATTCAGACCCTTTGACCAGTGACAGAAAGCCACAGTCCTAGAGAACACCAGCTGGTGCTCACACAGTCTCTCTCACACATGGGCGATAATGCACTCAGACCCCACAGTCAATGCAGGGCATGAAGAGTGTGGAAGTCTGTGGGGTTAGAAAGCACCAACAGGAGCCAACACCGGACTCTCACGTGTGGGCAGGAGTCCACCCAGCCAAGTGGTGGTGCAAGTAGCAGAAAGCTGGGGGCTCAGGGACCACGGACTGGATGCTCTGCCCACTCTTTCAGGCATGGGTTGTTGTCAGTAGTGGACATCCTGGGTCTGTGGGATTAGGCCATGTTCGTGACTGCCTGATTCCATCAGTTTCCCCTTAATATTTTTTGATCTTTTTGAGTTCTTTTAACCAGACTCCAAGTTAATGCTGGTCCCCTACCACAAGGCACTTTCATATTGGGGTATTACTTTCCAATGGGGTTGCTTCTGGTGACTCCCTCCCTGTTCTGGTTATGTTCTGATATCAGTCTGAGCATCCCCGCTCTGCTTTACCTCTCAACTGATGTCTTCTGCTCTCATAGAGGTCTAGACGTGTATAATCTTACATCTTAGACTGATTTCCTAGATGTTCAGAGTGTTCTGGTAGATATATAGCTCAATTTAGGGGACTGGTTGAAACGGGGTCTCCTACTTCTCCTCCATCTTGTCCCTCCTTCCCAAAGACACTATTTAATGCTCAGTTCACTATCACATTGAGAAAGTTATGGGAGTTTAAGATTCATTCTATCTTGAAAATAATGAAATTCTGGGACTCTAGCTAAGGGAAAGGAATAGGAAGTAAGCATCATTTTTGACCACCTAGAAATTATCCAAGTTCATAATTTTATTTTCAAGTTCATTTCTATGATGAATCAGAAGTGTTCCCATAAAAAGCTAAAGTTTCTACTATGACAACTAGATTCTTTACTGTATTGCCTAGAGGCAAAAATTACATAAATATCATTACCTTGAAAAATAAATCTTACTTTATATAACATGCTTTTTAGGTTAAAAACAAGGTATATTTTTGGTAAAATATACAGAGTCTTACTATTATAATAAAAATACTATTTGTACTACAAGGAAGAAGTACAAACTTAAACAAGTATATTTGATCCAATTCTATTTACACCATGAGAAAGCACTCATACACTGTATTTTAACTGAGGTTTTGTAAAAGTCAGGAACTTTGTTGCACAGGCAGAAATTCTCAAGAATTTTTTTTTTCTTTCATCTCAAGGAAGAAATCCAATTATACTTTTTCTTAAGAAGCTGCCCATGAAATTATTATTCTACCTCTAAAGTAGCCCAACGAGAAAATAAGTAAAGCATTTATTTTTCAGTTGGGAACCAAATTGGAAAGGGTTCTACTATTTACAATTTCAATCACTCAATTAACAATAAATGTATAATCTGGTAACATTCCAACATTCAGATAACATGACCTTGAAAACCATGATGTTTCCCTGACATTGGGTTTGCAAAAAGCTCTGGAACCTTAACTGTTAATATTATACCAGTTATATATGACTTTTTCAACAGGTGAAGTCAATGAAAAAGTCAGGATGATTAATATGGGGTGGAATGAAAATGCTTAGCGTCAAAAAATTGTATCTTCTTAGTCATGATTTAACTTCAAATAAAACTTGAATATAAAACATGCTTTTAGGGGCACCTGCATGGCTCAGTTGGTTAAACATGTATCTTTGGTTCACGTCATGATCCTGGAGCCCAGTGTCTTGTCAGCCTCCCTACTTGGTGGGGAGTCTGCTTTCTCCCTCTCCACTGCCCCTACCCCTACTCATTCTCTCTTTCAAAAAAAAAAAAAAAGAAGTGAACTCTTTAAGACATGTTTTTAGTGAAGATTTCCTAAAGCAAAACAAAATCTGATCAGTGCAATATTTGATAAGGCTAGTATAAAAATATTTCTGAAAATCATAAATGCTTCAGATAGAGGTTTTAGAGATGTTGGCACATCGCTTCTAAATTTAAGGCATTGAAAATACTTTGAGGGTACCACTTTAAACATTGCCCTAATCAAAATCTTGGACCGGTTCTCATATAAGAACAAGATGTTCTATAAAATAAGAAAATCAAGAGAAGTACTTCAGTATTCGAAGTGGACATGGGATCCATATTTGAAGCTAAAATGTCAACCTGATAAATTATCAAGCACGTGTGGAAATGGATTCCCATTCTAACAAGTGGCAATGTATTGTTTAATAAACTTCAATGTTTCAATCAGGCTCTGCCATTTAATAGCTCTGACTTTGGGCAAGTTACATAATGTCTTGAACCTCTTTTCCTATGGAAATTAAGAACAATCAGTACCTCATAACCCATTGTGGATAAAAGGCCACAGTAAAGACTAATTCTATAACAAGTTTCCTTCCTTTTGCTCTGTGTTGAGTGTTTCCAAACCACCTATTGTCTGTGTTTCTCTAATAATATTTTTATCTTATATTCCATTTTCCCCCACAAATACAAGTTCCAATGAAGATATTTCCCCAAGCCCACAATACTTATTCCTTCAATTGCCGAAGAACACTCCAAAGGGCTGGAACGTATCTTTGTCTTCATGAGGACTTTCCCTCGATTTTATCAAGATGTATTGGAAAGAATAGAATGGCAAACCAATTCTGAAATCCAAGCGGGGAGACACCATGAAAAGAAATGACACATACATGAATTTCAGCTGGCTGACTGTGATTGGAGTGTCAATGAACAAAGAACACAAATGAATCATCAAACATGAGTGTAATAATGGAAGGATTGATCAAGAGATTCTTTATGTTCCAATAAACAAAAGTATGTGCTTATAATAAAAGATATAACCCCCTAGAAACTTTTTTTTCCACCAAAGGGAATACTGTACCTTTCTGTCAAGTATTAATGGAAAACAAAAGACTAGAAGACTTTATTTCATGCTGATGCTTTTAACAGTAGAATAAATGTCCTGCTACATGTCCCCATGGAATCAAAATTGGATAGGCTTTGGATCATACAGAGAAAATGAAAAAGACAAAATTACTTGCCCTTTCTCCCTTTAGTTTTGTCCTCCAAAATATTAAGGTCACAGTGATTTTTTTTAGGGTCACTGTATGCATCTCATGAAACAATATACATGAAAACACTTAGCAAACTCACACACAATAAACTAACAAAAGAGAACCATTTTTTATGACCTTACTTGGTCAGGAAATAAGAACAATTAGACATCTTTCAGGAATATTTTACTCAGCATTCAAATTCCCTCTCATTTCAATCTCGCTCTACGCAAAGTATAAATCACAAACAATAAGAAAAAGGCAACAAAATGCTGTTCAGTTCTTGGAGTCACATTGCAGCTCTACAGAAAATAATAATTTGGGTGCAGAGGTTTTAATATGGTCTTTGGTTTCTCAAATTTAGATTATATATATTACTGTAAGGTGAAATTTCAAGTGAAGATTGGGTGAGTCTAACGTGTCTATTTTTCCATTGTACACAAGGAATGTATTCCTTGCCATTGGTAAATGCTGCTCAGCAAACATTATTATAGTTGTAGTATGTGCCAGGTGTGGGAGGGATGCAGGATGAACTACTGTCCCAAGGAGGATCACTACAGTAAGGCCAATATACTTTTCCTAATCACTCAAGGTTACTTGTGATTCAGGCATGGTATCCCAAATTAACCTCATTGGTGCAGACACTGGTCATATTTAGAACGTTTGTGCAGACAGCTGAATGTTACCTGGACAGGCAGTGGAACGGTAACTCACCAGACTCAGAAGTTAACTCCTAAGCATTAACATCACAGATTAACACTCCAGAGAGCCCATGAGAAGGAATTTTTGTTTGTATGTTTCCCTGTCTTTAAAGAGCATTTTTCAGAAGTGGGTGGAAAGCACATAACAAGGCAAGTGAAGAGCTTTCTATATAGAAGTCTAAAATTTTAAAGTCAGTCTTCATCTTCTTGGGTCTGTTAAAAAGAAATCCATAGAGATGCCTGGGTGTCTCCATTGGTTAAGCATCTGCCTTGTGCTCAGATCATGATCAGAGTGTCCTGGGATCAAATCCCACTGGATCCCTGTTCTTCTCCCTGTGTCTGCTTCTCCTCTTGTGTATTTTCTCTCTCTCTCTGACAAAAAAATAAATAAATAAATAAAATCTTAAAAAAAAAAAAAAAAAAAAAAAAAAACTACAGACCCAAAATGGCAACCTTTAACTTAAGGCCCAGGTCACTAAACTAAAACTTACTACCTAAATCAAGTACAATTTCAACCCCCAGAAGAGACCTTTAAGCAGTGAACATGGGAGTTTCCTGTTCAGCCTTAGGAAGATTCCTAATTGATCCCTCCCATTTGTCTTAGAAGGGAAATAATACCTAACACAATGAATTTTTTAAAAAAAGATTTTACCCAGTTATTTGATGGCAGAGACCACAAGTAGGCAGAGAGGCAGATGGCGGGGGGGAGCAGTTTCTCTGCTGAGCATAGAGCCCAAAGTGGGGCTCCATCCCGGGACACTAAGATCATGACCTGAGCCAAAGGCAGATACTTAACATACTGAGCCACCCAGGAATCCCACAATGGACTTTTTGTTAATGATTTCTTTCTTCTCCTTTTCCTTTGTTGTAATCCTTTGGAGCTCACCTATACTTGTAAGGGGGGATGATGCATCACTCATGAATTGATTGATTAATACAGGCTTTGTATCCTTAACATTTACTTGGTTGAATTTTTGTTATTTAATAAATTTGGAGGGATCGGGAGGAGTCAAGATGGCGGAGAAGTAGCAGGCTGAGACTACTTCGGGTAGCGGGAGATCAGCTAAATAGCTTATCTAAAGATTGCAAACACCAACAAATCCAACGGGAGATAGGAGAGAGGAAGAACAGCAATTCTAGAAACAGAAAATCAACCACTATCTGAAAGGTAGGACTGGCGGAAAAGTGAATCCAAAGCGACGGGAAGATAGACAGCGGGGGGAGGGGCCGGCTCCCGGCGAGCGGCGGAGCAACAGAGCAAAATCAGGACTTTTGAAAGTCTGTTCCGCTGAGGGACATCGCTCCAGAGGCTTAGCTGGGGTGAAGCCCAGGCGGGGTCAGCGCAGCCTCAGGTCTCGCAGGGTCGCAGAAGGATTGGGGGTGTCTGAGTGTCGCAGAGCTTACCGGTATTAAAACGGGGAGGCCGGCTACAGAGGCAGAGCCGAGGAGTGACTCTCAGCTCGGGGTTGCCTTGAACCGGTCGCAGGCTCGGTCAGCTCGGAGCGCGTCCAGAGGCCAGGGTGACGGGAGTCATTGGGCGCTCTTCTCTGAGGGCGCACTGAGGAGTGGGGCCCTGGGCTCTTGGCTCCTCTGGGCCGGAGACCGGGAGGCCACCATCTTCATTCCCATCCTCCGGAACTCTACAGAAAGCGCTCAGGGAACAAAAGCTCCCGAAAGCAAACCCGAGCGGATTACTCAGCACGGCCCCGGGTAAGGGTGGTGCAACTCCGCCTGCGGCAAAGACGCTTGAGAATCACTACAACAGGCCCCTCCCCCAGAAATTCAACGGGAAACAAAGCCCGGACCAAGTTCACCTACCAAGGAGTGCAGTTTCAATACCAAGGAGAGCGGCGGAATTCCAGAGGAGAAGAAAGCAAACATGGAACTCATGGCTTTCTCCCCATGATTTTTTAGCCTTGCAGTTAATTTATTTTTTTTTTCTTTTTCAAATTTGTTTTTTCTCATCTTCTGCTAAATTTTTTAACTTTTACCGTTTTCTTTTTTAACGTTTTTTAAATAGTTTATCTAATATATATATATATATATATATATATATATATTTTTCCTCTTTTTATATTTTTTCTTTATCAGCTTTCATTTTTTTAATAGTTTCGTTTTTTTTTTTTTTTTTCTTACTGAACCCCTTTTTATCCCCTTTATCCCCCTTCACAATTCGGGATCTCTTCTGATTTGGCTAAAGCATATTTTCCTGGGGTTGTTACCACCCTTTTAGTATTTCACTTGCTCCTTCATAAACCCTTTTCTGGACAAAATGAAAAGGCAGAAAAATTCACAACAAAAAAAAGAACAAGAGGCAGTACCAAAGGTAGGGACCTAATCAATACAGACATTGGTAATATGTCAGATCCAGAGTTTAGAATGACGATTCTCAAGGTTCTAGCCGCGCTTGAAAAAGGCATGGAAGATATTAAAACAACCCTCTCGAGAGATATAAAAGCCCTTTCTGGAGAAATAAAAGAACTAAAATCTAACCAAGTTGAAATAAAAAAAAAACTATTAATGAGGAGCAATCAAAAATGGATGCTCTCACTGCTAGGATAAATGAGGCAGAAGAAAGAATTAGCGATATAGACGACCAAATGACAGAGAATAAAGAAGCTGAGCAAAAGAGGGACAAACAGCTACTGGACCACGAGGGGAGAATTCGAGAGATAAGTGACACCATAAGACGAAACAACATTAGAATAATTGGGATTCCAGAAGAAGAAGAAACAGGGAGGGAAGCAGAAGGTATGTTGGAGAGAATTATTGGAGAGAATTTCCCCAATATGGCAAAGGGAACAAGCATCAAAATCCAGGAGGTTCAGAGAACCCCCCTCAAAATCAATAAGAATAGGTCCACACCCCATCACCTAATAGTAAAATTGACAATTCTTAGTGACAAAGAAAAGATCCTGAAAGCAGCCCGGGAAAAGAATTCTGTAACGTACAATGGTAAAAATATTCGATTGGCAGCAGACTTATCCACAGAGACCTGGCAGGCCAGAAAGAGCTGGCATGATATATTCAGAGTACTAAATGAGAAAAACATGCAGCCAAGAATACTATATCCAGCTAGGCTATCATTGAAAATAGAAGGAGAGATTAAAAGCTTCCAGGAAAAACAAAAACTGAAAGAATTTGCAAATACAAAACCAGCTCTACAGGAAATAATGAAAGGGGTCCTCTAAGCAAAGAGAGACCCTAAAAGTAGTAGATCAGAAAGAAACAGAGACAATATACAATAACAGTCACCTTACAGGCAAGACAATGGCACTAAATTCATATCTCTCAATACTTACCCTGAATGTTAATGGGCTAAATGCCCCAATCAAAAGACACAGGGTATCAGAATGGATAAAAAAACAAAACCCATCTATATGTTGCCTACAAGAAAGTCATCTTAAACCCGAAGACACCTCCAGGTTTAAAGTGAGGGGGTGGAAAAGAATTTACCATGCTAATGGACATCAGAAGAAAGCAGGAGTGGCAATCCTTATATCAGATCAATTAGATTTTTAGCCAAAGACTATAATAAGAGATGAGGAAGGACACTATATCATACTCAAAGGAACTGTCCAACAAGAAGATCTAACAATTTTAAATATCTATGCCCCTAACGTCGGAGCAGCCAACTATATAAACCAATTAATAACAAAATCAAAGAAACACATCGACAAGAATACAATAATAGTAGGGGATATTAACACTCCCCTCACTGAAATGGACAGATCATCCAAGCAAAAGATCAACAAGGAAATCAAGGCCTTAAATGACACACTGGACCAGATGGACATCACAGATATATACAGAACATTTCATCCCAAAGCAACAGAATACACATTCTTCTCTAGTGCACATGAACATTCTCCAGAATAGATCACATTCTTGGTCCTAAATCAAGTCTCAACTGGTATCAAAAGATTGGGATCATTCCCTGCATATTTTCAGACCACAATACTCTAGCTAGAACTCAATAACAAGAGGAAATTTGGAAAGAACCCAAATACATGGAGACTAAAGAGCATCCTTCTAAAGAATGAATGGGTCAACCAGGAAATTAAAGAAGAATTGAAAAAATTCATGGAAACAAATTATAATGAAAACACAACGGTTCAGAATCAGTGGGACACAACAAAGGCAGTCCTGAGAGGAAAATATATAACGGTACAAGTCTTTCTCAAGAAACAAGGAAGGTCTCAGGTACACAACCTAACCCTACACCTAAAGGAGCTGGAGAAAGAACAAGAAAGAAACCCTAAACCCAGCAGGAGAAGAGAAATCATAAAGATTAGAGCAGAAATCAATGAAATAGAAACCAAAAAAACAATAGAACAAATCAACGAAACTAGGAGCTGCTTCTTTGAAAGAATTAATAAGATTGATAAACCCCTCGGCAGACTTATCAAAAAGAAAAGAGAAAGGACCCAAATAAATAAAATCATGAATGAAAGAGGAGAGATCACAACGAACACCAAAGAAATACAGACAAGTATAAGAACATACTATGAGCAACTCTACGCCAACAAATTTGACAATCTGGAAGAAATGGATGCATTCCTAGAGACATATAAACTACCACAACTGAACCAGGAAGATATAGAAAGCCTGAAAAGACCCATAACCAGTAAGGAGATTGAAACAGTCATCACAAATCTCCAAACAAACAAAAGCCCAGGGCCAGACGGCTTCCCGGGGGAATTCTACCAAACATTTAAAGAAGAACTAATTCCTATTCTCCTGAAACTGTTCCAAAAAATAGCAATAGAAGGAAAACTTCCAAACTCATTTTCTGAGGCCAGCATCACCTTGATCCCAAAACCAGACAAGGATCCCAACAAAAAAGAGAACTACAGACCAATATCTTTGATGAACACAGATGCAAAAATTCTTGCCAAAATACTAGCCAATAGGATTCAACAGTACATTAAAAGGATTATTCACCACGACCAAGTGGGATTTATTCCAGGGCTGCAAGGTTGGTTCAATATCCGCAAATCAATCAATGTGATACAGCACATTAATAAAAGAAAGAACAAGAACCATATGATACTCTCCATAGATGCTGAAAAAGCATTTGACAAAGTACAGCATCCCTTCCTCATCAAAACTCTTCAAAGTGTAGGGATAGACGGCACATACCTCAATATTATCAAAGCCATCTATGAAAAACCCACCGCAAATATCATTCTCAATGGAGAAAAACTGAAAGCTTTTCCGCTAAGGTCCGGAAAACGGCAGGGATGTCCGTTATCACCACTGCTATTCAACATAGTACTAGAATTCCTAGCGTCAGCAATCAGAAAACAAAAGGAAATTAAAGGCATCCAAATCGGCAAAGAAGAAGTCAAACTATCACTCTTTGCAATGATATGATACTCTATGTGGAAAACCCAAAAGACTCCACTCCAATACTGCTAGAACTTGTACAGGAATTCAGTAAAGTGTCAGAATATAAAATCAATGCACAGAAATCAGTTGCATTTCTCTACACCAACAACAAGACAGAGGAAAGAGAAATTAAGGAGTCCATCCCATTTACAATTGCACCCAAAACTATAAGATACCTAGGAATAAACCTAACCAAAGAGACTAAGAATCTATACTCAGAAAACTATAAAGTACTCATGAAAGAAATTGAGGAAGACACAAAGAAATGGAAAAATGTTCCATGCTCCTGGATAGGAAGAATAAATATTGTGAAAATGTCTACGCTACCTAAAGCAATCTACACATTTAATGCAATTCCTATCAAAGTACCATCCATTTTTTTCAAAGAAATGGAACAAATAATCCTAAAATTTATATGGAACCAGAAAAGACCTCGAATAGCCAAAGGAATATTGAAAAAGAAATCCAAAGTTGGTGGCATCACAGTTCCGGACTTCAAGCTCTATGACAAAGCTGTCATCATCAAGACAGCATGGTACTGGCACAAAAACAGACACATAGATCAATGGAACAGAATAGAGAGCCCTAAAATAGACCCTCAACTCTATGATCAACTCATCTTCGACAAAGCAGGAAAGAATTTCCAATGGAAAAAAGACAGCCTCTTCAATAAATGGTGTTGGGAAAATTGGACAGCCACATGCAGAAAAATGAAATTGGATCATTTCCTTACACCACACACGAAAATAGACTCAAAATGGATGAAGGATCTCAATGTGAGAAAGGAATCCATCAAAATCCTTGAGGACAACACAGGCAGCAACCTCTTCGACCTCAGCCGCAGCAATACCTTCCTAGGAACATCACCAAGGCAAGGGAAGCAAGGGCATAAATGAACTTTTGGGATTTTATCAAGATCAAAAGCTTTTGCACAGCAAAGTAAACAGTTTACAAAACCAAAAGACAACTGACAGAATGGGAGAAGATATTTGCAAAGGGTTATTAGATAAAGGGCTAGTGTGCAAAATATATAAAGAACTTAGCAAACTCAACACCCAAAGAACAAATAATCCAATCAAGAAATGGGCAGAGGACATGAACAGACATTTCTGCAAAGAAGACATCCAGATGGCCAACAGACACATAAAAAAGTGTTCCATATCACTCGGCATCAGGGAAATACCAATCAAAACCACCATGGGATATCACCTCACACCAGTCAGAATGGCTAAAATGAACAAGTCAGGGAATGACAGATGCTGGCGAGGATGCGGAGAAAGGGGAACCCTCCTACACTGTTGGTGGGAATGCAAGCTGGTGCAACCACTCTGGAAAACAGCATGGAGGTTCCTCAAAATGTTGAAAATAGAACTACCCTATGACCCTGCAATTTCACTGCTGGGTATTTACCCTAAAGATACAAACGTAGTGATCCGAAGGGGCACGTGCACCCGAATGTTTATAGCAGCAATGTCTACAATAGCCAAACTATGGAAAGAACCTAGATGTCCATCTACAGACGAATGGATAAAGAAGATGTGGTATATATACACAATGGAATACTATGCAGCCATCAAAAGAAATGAAATCTTGCCATTTGCGACAACGTGGATGGAACTAGAGGGTATCATGCTTAGTGAAATAAGTCAATCGGAGAAAGACAACTATCATATTATCTCCCTGATATGACGGAGAGGAGATGCAACATGGGGGGTTGAGGGGGCAGGAGAAGAGTAAAGGAAACAAGATGGGATTGGGAGGGAGACAAACCATAAGTGACTCTTAATCTCACAAAACAAACTGAGGGTTGATGGGGGGAGGGGGTTGGGAGAGTGGGGTGGGGTTATGGATATTGGGGAGGGTATGTGCTATGGTGAGTGTTGTGAAGTGTGTAAACCTGGCGATTCGCTGACCTGTACCCCTGGGGATAAAAATATATGTTTATAAAGCTGTAAAAAAAGAAAAAAGAAAGGATGAATACCCAAGATTTGTAGCAACATGGACGGGACTGGAAGATATTATGCTGAGTGAAATAAGTCAAGCAGAGAGAGTCAATTATCATATGGTTTCACTTATTTGTGGAGCATAACAAATAGCATGGAGGACAAGGGGAGATGGAGAGGAGAAGGGAGTTGAGGGAAATTGGAAGGGGAGGTGAACCATGAGAGACTATGGACTCTGAAAATCGATCTGAGAATTTTGAAGGGGTGGGAGGTTGGGGGCACCAGGTGGTGGGTATTAGAGGGCACGGATTGCATGGAGCACTGGGTGTGGTGCAAAAATAATGAATACTGTTATGCTGAAAAAATAAAAAAAAATAAAAAAAAATTTGGAAGCAACAACAGGATCAGAAGTGGATTTCCACGGACATTCAGACACAATGAGAAACACGTGTGTGAGGCTTGAGTCCTTCTTGTTCCCTGTATTTCCTGCTATTTTCAAGTCCTGTGGGTGAGTTCCTCTTGGTTCTGAGCTTCCCTCACTTTCTATTCAGGCTCCGGATCTTAATAGGCTTTCAGGTCAGTGTGGGCTGCCCAAGGATCTCAGCTGGGCTGGCGTGTTTGTCTAGAGCTCTATTGAGCTCGCATATTTGCCCAGAGCCCAATTGAGCTGACAGAAACATCTGCCCCAAACCAAGCCCCTAAGCTTTCAGATCCCAGTTCCCTGGGTATAATCCAAGCATGGTTCCAGGGAGAATTGTTGGTGCACACAGAGCCTTCCTTGCCCAGAACACAGTGCTATATTTACTGCCCATACACCAAGGTGTACATTATAGTTTGTCTTTTTTTGTTTGTAGATAAAGACTACTCCTAATAAGGATTTCAGAGGCAGAATAACCTACAAAAACAGAAGGCATTCATCAAGCATTCAAAAGCTATTAGAGCCCTTACCACTCCAAGAACATCACCCTGATATGATAAGTTGGGCAGGGAATGGGTAGGCAGGACAATAGGTCAGCCATTAACCTCAAGAAAACTCATGTACTGAGAGCTAACACTGTAACACACACACACACACATTCCCCAATTCCAGGACACATCCATGCAACGTGTTAGCTCTGCTTAGAGAAGTCTAGCTCCTAGGAACTTAAGTTACGATGAGTCAAGCTCACCACCTTCTAGTATCCCTGCTTATTGTACAACTAACAACTATTTTCCCAAATGTTACAGATATCTAGCAAAAATGGCAAGATCCTACTAAGCTTGTTTCGTGTCCTAAGGAACGGGCTTGGTAACTGTCAGGTTGGAGATCTAAAAATCAGTCCTGACAGAAGTGTGAACTACAACTTATTTGTTGATATATAGCTGGGTATAAAGGGATGTTGATTCCATTAGTGGCTAGTTTTCATTCTGCTGTCAGCCCTCAGGACAATTAGAACCTAGAAATACAATGTCCAAAATGGGTAAATTTCCAATTAGATAACAGCACTTAAGAAATGCATTTAGAAGCAAGCATTCTCCAATTAAGCAAACTAAGAAACCTCTGTTATTTGGCAAAAGTAGTCTATAAAATGTTTCAAAATTCCAAGGTTATTCAAACATTCATTGTAAAAGTTTAGTGAAAAATTAAAGGTTGGAGAAGTACCTAAAAGAGAAAAACCTAATGAAGACTGATATAACTCCTCGTGCTCCCATTTTTGCTCCTTTGAGCACTCATTCTAGTCTGAATTGTTTTTCCACTCTGCAGACTACACAGCCATAAACAGATGTTGCCATGGTCATGGGCTTCGACACACCCCAGTATCTACCTTCATGAGAGGGCCCCTAAATGAGCTCCTCCCAGAGCTGATGAAACTGGATGATTTCTGGAAAGCTACTATATAGGTATAATACTATACCCTCAAACAGCCAAGTGGAAATTCTAATAAAATCTAGGGCCCACAGAAGGGGTCCTGCAAAAACTGGCACTGTGGAGGGATGGTTACAAACCCTTAGCAGAATTAGCTCCTTCCAGATCTCTCTGTCTGCAGTGCTTGATACAGAGAGGATAATAAAATTTCATATTGTCCCATCCTTCCAAGTCCAGACCCATTCCTATGGATCCCTTCTCTCACAAAGATAGGCTATTGCCTTCTTGCTGGTGCATCCTGCATACTTGCTCTTAGCTTCTGCCTGCTGGGGACCTGCGGCTGGTTTGTTCCTTCCTTTGGCTCTCACTGTGAGTGACTCTGGATCTTGGGAGAGAGTATCTTTGCACCCCCTTTGGGAACCCATCTTATACCCCCAAGTGGGGTCATTCCATACTGCCAAAAATCCTTAAAATTCAAATTATGCACCCAGAGGGAAGGAAGCAAATTGAAGCTCATATGCTGGATGGGTTGGATCAACATAGGATGTCATTTCATGTAAATATAAGTCTGTGAGTCATTGAGAGCAGCTGTCTTCACAAATCTGAACAGAACTGTAAATGTAGCTCTTTCAGCAATTCAAAGTTCCCCTCTTCCGTTTCCCAATCTCCCAACTTCTCCTGGTTATCAAAGGGGGCTTATAAAAGATTGGCTTTTTTTCTCCTTAAAGTTATACATCTTATCGTATCTTTGAAATATAAAACCAACCTACAGATGCCCAAGACTGAGAGAAAAAAAAGGAAAGATGCCTTTTAAAAATAAAAACTGCTAATAATACATAAATATAAAATACAAACTGTTAAAGGGCTACTGTGCCTAAATTCTAGCATAGTCTCCTTCATATTCCAGGGACACATACAGATCTTAACGTTTTCTCCATACATGTTAGTGACTCTAGGCTCCATGCAGTGGTATTTGTGACTACAAATATATGTTGTCAATGTGAGATATTTTTCTCAATGGACGGATATTGCTCAAATTAGTTTGTAGAGAACCCTATCTCCTTGGATTAGATACAAGTACTTGTAAGGATTGGGCATTCTAAAACTGTCAGAAAGATAAAAACTAACCTAAATGTGTTTCAAATTCATATGATCTGGGCAAATAGAGTTGGTTTTAGTTATCAGCACTAAAAATAAAACTGTCATGTTGATGTCAAGTAGATGTGATCTTTATTCAAAATTTAAAAAAATAGCTTGGAAGAATGACAAGCTTTTATGTTTCCTAATTTTTTTTTAATTTTTATTTGAATTAATTTTTATTTTATATTTTAAAATTTGATTTTAATTCCAGCTACTCAACACACCATGTTATATTTGTTCCATGCGCACAATACAGTGATTCAACACTTCCATCCGTCACCTGTACACATCAGGATAAGCACAACCTGCAATCCTCATCTCCTACTTCACTGATCCCACCCCATGTCTCACACGATTTTTATGAGTAATCTCAGTGAAACTGTTAGGAACAAGTTACATTGAATCGATGTAAATAAAATTATATATTTTAGATCAAGTCTTAGTCTTCCAAATCTTTTTGGTAAACTAAAACTTTAATGTTTTGGTGAGTTAGGTCAATGGTTAAATGAAATTACTTTCATTAAATATCTAGATCATTACTAGGTAAGATAATACTAAGTTATTAGTAAATGAACATGAGTTTATCTCCTTTTGGTTACCTTATTGCAAAGAAACTGGGCTTGTTTTTAAATGCATTCTGTGATTTCCTGAAAGATTGTTTAATGAAGAAGCACATATTTCAGCAAATTATGAAATGCATTCATAAATTTCCCAGCCTAAAGAATACTTGTTCACAGTTCACAGCTGCTTTTTTAAAAATGGAAGTTTCCAAGGGTTAAGAATTCTAACTTATGTAATGAAGGCTACTGAAAATAATAAGAAAAAAACAACTCAGAATGCAAAGAAGGTAAGATGTGTGTTTTTCATAAGTAAAGGAATGAAAAATGGAAATCCTTCCCCCATCCAGGGGAAAAAAGAAGGGAATTTTGTTTTAGAGCAAAGCTGGTTACCTAAAGAGGGTAAACTCAGGACAAAAATCTGAATGTAAAGCCTTCTAAAAAGGGAATATTTGAAAAGGAATGATATGAGTGGTCAGGACAGTCTAAGGTTGGAATGAAGAATTTTCCAATCAAGAGTAAGCTGGTAAAACATCAGAATTTGGGCTGCCTGGTAGCTCAGTGGGTTAATCCTCTACCTTTGGCTCCTGTTGTGATCTCAGGGTCCTAGGATTGAGTCCCGCATAGGGCCCCCTGCTGGGCGGGGATCCTGCTTCCTCCTCCATCTCTCTCTCTCTCTCTCTCTCTCTCCCTCTCTGCCTACTTGTGAACTCTCTCTGTCAAATAAATAAACTCTTTAAAAAATCAGAATTTGGTTTCCCTTTCTGAAGAGAATGAAGGATTTTGTGTTTGTTTGTTTGTTTGTTTGTTTTTCCTTTGGAATATTAACCCTCTTAAGACTTTTTGACCTGGAACATCCCAAAGGATTTGCTAAATTAATTTAGCTTATTTGATATGTTAAATTACATGGGAAACATTATCAAATAAAACTTCCTACTAAGTTCTCTTTTTTCTATTATAGTTGTAAGATTGTGGCACATGTAAATAAGGTCCATTCCAGTTCCACAAAACATGGCTCTTCATTGCCAGATGCAGGCCATCCTGATGTCCCTGTAACATGGCACCTGTTTTCTTCTGAATTGGAGAGAAGAAGGTTGGTAAATAATGGGAGTGTTTTAGAGAAAGAATCAGGCAAAAGGAAAACCAAGACAACCACTTGGTTCTTCGCAGATCCCTGGCAAAACCAATTTTTCTTCTTATTATTTTTTTTCATTCCTTCACCCACAATTGGGCATTTAAGATGATTCAAATGATAAATGGACATCAGTAGGAAGCCTTCTAAAGCAGACAAAAAAAAAAAAAAAAGTTTACTAGTGGTGTCTAACTTGTCAGGTCCTTAATCCAGAACAACTTTTTGTCTCCAGAGGTTTCAGGCCTCATTCCTTTGGACTCTTTGAACAGCTGCAACTGGGTTCATTCCATTGCCACTTAGTAGGGTTTGTAATATACCCTCGTTGCTGTTTCTGTATTTTCTGCATCAGTTAAAGCCTTTCCCTGTCAAGAGGCTGATGATTGCACTATGGCAAAGACCCTGTTAAAAATTGGTTTCTCCCTTGGGACACACTTTCTGTGATCTCCAGTGACCAGGGCAAATATTTCACTGGGCAAATCACAGGAGCCTTTAGGAAATCCTTGCACACTTCATTGAATTGTCTCAGTGTACAACCTTTTACTCACCCATTGTGTTGCATGCTGGACTATCCAACTACTGTAAGTCTGTGATTTCCAGTGCTCAAGCCTGCAATCAAGAGGTACTGGAAGACTTCCTAGATCACAGTTAAAAAGATCCTCTCCATCACAGTTTACAGCCTGGTGATTAAGTATTTGAGACACATCATTAGAGGAAGACGGCCCTTGAAAGCCAGTAAAAGAGGGACTTTACTAAATCTCCTTCTCAAAAACTCAAAGGTATTGAGCCTCTGGTGCACATCTCACAGCTACAGAAGTCTGCACCTGACACCTGGTCCTACACAGACACTTGATATTCCTGAATCTACTTGGAAGAAAGTGAAATAGCTGACATCTAGGTAGACCATACTCACCCAAGACAATGGATCAAGACTCCAAGCTTTAACCAAACATGTGATCCTTTATCTCCTTTCTCTTTCCCTTTATTCTGGCTAGTCCTGGAAAGGTAACACCCTCATCTCTATTGTCCAATTTATTAGTACTGCAGTATCCTCTGGAATTTAGAGCCTTTTATTTCAGGCTACCAGAAAATTCAACCCTGGTCTGAAAATTACTCAAGCTAAATAAGACATCTCATTGGTTAACTTCCCTACATTCATGTTCCGAGTTAGAAGGGAACTACCAGGAAAAATTGTGTTCCAAGATTCATGCCTTTGGCTGGCCTTACTTCCCTGGTTAGAGATAAACGTAGATGGAGTATGACCAAGATCTTTTCCTTCATTCTCTAAATTTTTGCAGATCCCCTTACCAAAGCAATGTCTGCCCAAAAGAATCCTTACACTCTGGTCAAAGGAGTTCTTGAAAAAAAGATAGCCCTTAGTTATCTCTTTGCTGAGCAAGGCTGGGTCTGTGCTGTAGACAACAGCATGTGCTAAACCCCAATGAACAGTTCTGGGGGAAGTTGAAGCCCAATAATGTCAGATTACTAAGAAATCCACGTGGCTTAAAAGAGTGACTCCTTCAGCAGGGCCTTTCTTACTCATTTGTTTTTAACTGCTTTGAGTCTTGGAGTACATAGCCTCAAATTGCACTGCAAACATTGGGAATTATCTTGTTTATTGTAATCAATATAATCTGTGTGGTGCTTTATGTTTTATCAAAAGCTCTAAATACAAATTCAGAGACACTAACCTGTACACAAATGATCTTTCTAAGACTAGAACATCAGATAAACAAACAAACAAAAAGAAGATCATGGCCAACTCCAAAATTGTAAGCCTGCAGTGGTGACCTGTGAACATCACTAGGGTTAATCAGAAAGGTCAAGAACTCTGTCACTCCCCCTGCTTATGCCCCCTTCTCTGTCTCTCAAATAAATAAATTGGTCACCATGATGGTTGGGTTGAGGGGAGCACAGAGCCAGCTGCCAGAATCTGTGGCTCCTCAACTGCCTGTCAATGGCCTGCAACCAGGGCCTGTGTCACCTGAGCAGAGCCAGAGTCGCAGGGCCCAGGCAGATGCACATTGGAAAGGACTGGAGCCAGGGAGGGAGGCGGGCAGGCCCAGGGAGCCGCATCAGACAGCCAGATCACAGGGGGACTGAAGCTCAGCTCTGTACTCTGTGACACATTGGAGGGTTGGCATGTCTCAGGGCAAAAAGCACACAGCAGGAATTCTGCCATCACCACAACCCTGAAGTATTAGGTGTGTTGTGGAGCGTAGTCAGGCACCTGGATACAGTGTGTGTGTCTCCTAATCCAGTATTCTTTCGAATGCCTAGGTCAGCACCTGGGCATTGGATGAAGGGAAGCTAGCTAAGGTGCAGGAGTTCTTTCTGAGGAGGCTGGCAGTTGGAATGCTGCCCCATGGCTAGGGTGGGCTGTGGGGTTAGAGACCAAAATATCCTGCTAAGCGCTAAGGCTCAGGCTCTGTGCAATGGGATTCTTGGAAGCGCCACAGAAGAAGAACCCCATCTCCATGTCCCTGCAGCTCTGCTCCCCCTGCACAAACCTTGGATGGGTGCAAGGAGGGAGAAAGGGTGGGAAGGAGTATATTTGCTCCTTCCACACCTATGCAGGTTACCATCTTCCAAAGAGATCCATCAAGGACATGGAACACAGAGGCTGTGTGACCTCTGTGGTGGACACCAGGAAAGGGTGTGCTGTGCAACCGGGGAAGAAAGGGCTAGACCTGCCTGACCATGGTGGATGCAAAGTGGGCACTGAACAGTTTTGTGGGCCTCGGGCAAGGCAGTGGGCTGCAGGGTTCCACCATCATCCAGGAAGCCTCCGTGAACACTGTTGCAAATCCTTTACAACCCCTCGGGTTTTCTCCTTGGGACAAAATTTTAGAAGCAGAACCCTTAGCTCAGAAGACATGAGTGTGTTGGAGATACGGAGATACGTAAACTTGGCTTGGAGATACGGAAACTCATGGACATACCATGCCTTAGGGACCGGGATGCAGGTCTTGTGGCCTCTCTGCTTCCATGCTGATGTTTTGCCTTCAATGATTGGTGAAAATATATCTCATTAAGCGTGTGTCCACAGGCCTTTCATCCCTACTCTACCACTAAATGCCTGTCACTTTACACGGTGATTTGTCTCATGGGTCTTAGTGTCTGATCGTGAAAATCCTCAAACTTAACTGGGTACAGATTTGCAGAACTCATGGAAAAGCTGCATTTAAGCCGAATAAGAATTAATATGGGGGAGACTGAGTGAATTGAGGAAGATGAGTCTCCCTTTTTGACTCTTGTTTGAAACATTGCTGGTTCTTTACTGTTTCTTCTTCCAGATTGATGGAAACTGTATCTGAAAGTATCCATGATGTACAGAAATGTGATGATAAATTTCTGTGTGAGCAAATGGAAGCATTTAACTTCTCTCCCTCCCTGAACCCTGCATCATTCAGAAACTCTCAGGGAGAATTCTTTCTTCCAAGGTACTTAGGATTATTGGTGTAAATTCAGCACAAGTGCCTTTTCTTTGTAACAGGACACCGCTGGAAACATTGGTTATTTTACCAAGGGATTGAGTGAAATGTCCAATTTGAGAGTAATGTGTATAGACTCAGATAATTACCAGATAATTTTCAGGAATTAAGGTTGGCTTTGTGGAGCCCCTTGGCAATAGTGGCTTCACACCTCAATGACACAGTGCTCAGGAGCCTTGCCAGATGAGTAGGGAAAGTTACTTTTTGGCAGGTATAGGAACCTCAATATTTGGGGGACCTCAAGAAGAGGAATCAACCCAAATCGACAAGTATTGTAGTCAAGTCTGATGGGAGTACCGTGTTTGGCTTTGGCTTGGACACACTACTGAATATTCACTCTAGAGATTCCTCATGAAAAGTTCCAGCACAACAGGGTTTCAAAATCTGTATGGAACGGTCTGTCACTATGCCTGCCAGTATTAGTTAGAATTGATGCTAAGAAACCAAGTTTGCTTCTGGCTGCCTTCTTGCATTTAAGAAACCATCCCAAATCCGTTGAACTGAAATCCATCAGCCCTGTGGACTGGCACCCACTGCCACCACCGCCAGGCAATTCTGTGCCTCACAATGGGTCCCGTGAAGCTCTGAATCTAATTAGTTTGAAATCAGGTCTGGAGGCTGGCAGTGTTTTCTTATTGGGAAAATCCTATCAGAACAATACCCCAAATTGTACCAGAACCCTCTAGAAGCTGGTTGTTGGAGGGCTTGCCCTTTTGGTCAGTAGCATAGTCGCTGGATAGGAGTGAAACAATCTTCAATCTCCAAGGTATAGGTTACATTCATTTTGGGTGGTGATTAGTTGTTGTTTTTTTATTTCTTTTTTTGAGTTCCAGGGTCCATGAGAGGCATGTCTTAGAAAGGAAAGACCAGAGGCTCATTTCAGCCAAATAGAGTTGTGAAAGAAGAGAGAAAGAAAGACTAACAGAGTCAATCACGTAGAGTAGAAAAGACATTGAGCAAATAGAGTATATGCACATCTCCTATGGGAGTTCTGTGTCATTGAAGTTACAGGGTAGATTAATGAGAATGCTTGTCAAAGGTGAAAGAAGATTCAAGGAGAAGTAAGCAACCCTAGGACAGTCATGCAAAATGCAGTTGAAATAGGGTTTCTGCAGATCTTCTTTTCGGGTTCTGGAGCAGCAGGAACTTTACTTAGACTCTCGTCACTAGTTGCAAATGGTGATTGACCTCTGGGCCATCTCCTGGCCCACATCCTCCTGCTTGGGACTGGCATGGATATCCTGGAACACCCGGTAGCCAATTTACCATGCATGTATTATTTGAAGGTCTGCCATCAACAATGTTAAGTCTTTCACAAATTTCGGGTTCCTGTAGTTTTGGCCTCTTTGAGCTTGTGCTCTCTGCTGGAAGGGAGGAGCATGCTTTCAGTTTTGTATGACATTGTGTCTTCAGAGTATGGGTCCTGGGACCTCAACTAAATGCTCTCCCTGTTTTTACAGGTGGTGCTTCAAGGCTCAGGTGACTTGGCCTCGTTGGCAGCATCCAATGCATCTGGCCTCTGTCTCTTCAATGCAGATTCAAGTGCAATACGTAGAGGAGTGTGACCCCTGTCATCTCCCTGGTGGATGTGCATCACAGCGGTAAGTTGTCCTGGTTATGAAACTTCCACCTGGGTTGAGGTCCAGGTCTTGAATTGGGTGCCTCTTTTACTGGCTTCTGTCTTTCTTCCGGAGGGAAAGATACCCTCTTCTTTTCGATTAACTTAACCAGAATATCTAGAGTTTGTTGCTTGGGGAAAATTACTTAGTGGCACATATGGAGAAGGTTCTGCAAGTCCCTGCCCCAAACAAAACATCTGAACGACAGGTTGCTTCTGTTAGCAGAATCCTGAGTTATTTGGGTTATCTTATAAATAGACATTCTCTCCAAAATAGTGTTTTCTGAGGGAGGAGTCAAGATGGCGGAGAAGTAGCAGGCTGAGACTACTTCAGGTAGCGGGAGATCAGCTAAATAGCTTATCTAAAGATTACAAACACCTACAAATCCAACGGGAGATTGAAGAGAAGAAGAACAGCAATTCTAGAAACAGAAAATCAACCACTATCTGAAAGGTAGGACTGGCAGAGAAGTGAATCCAAAGCGACTGGAAGATAGACCACGGGGGGAGGGGCCAGCTCCCGGCGAGAGGCGGAGCAACAGAGCACAAAATCAGGACATTTAAAAGTCTGTTCCGCTGAGGGACATCACTCCAGAGGCTTAACTGGGGTGAAGCCCAGGCTGGGTCAGCACGGCCTCAGGTCCCACACGGTCACAGAAGGATCGGGGGTGTCTGAGAGTCGCAGAGCTTACTGGTATTAGAACAGGGAAGCCGGCTACAGAGACAGAGCTGAGGAGTAAGCTCTAATCTCGGTGTTACCTTGAACTGGTCGCAGGCTCGGTCAGCTTGGAGCGCGTCCGGAGGCCAGGGTGACGGGAGTAATTGGGCGCAACTCTGAGGGAGCACTGAGTAGTGCGGTCCCGGGCTCTCAGCTCCTCCAGGCTGGAGACAGGAGGCCGCCATCTTCATTCCCGTCTTCCAGAACTTTATGGAAAGCGCTCAGGGAACAAAAGCTCTGGAAAGCAAACCCAGCAAACCTGAGCGGATTACTCAGCCCAGCCCCAGGTAAGGGCGGTACAACTCCGCCTGGGGCAAAGACACATGAGAATCACTACAACAGGCCCCTCCCCCAGAAGATCAACGAGAAACCCAGCCAGGACCTAGTTCACCTAACGAGGAGTGCAGTTTCAATACCAAGTAGAGCGGCGGAATTCCAGAAGAGAAGAAATCAAAGCATGGAACTCATGGCTTTCTCCCCATGATTCTTTAGCCTTGCAGTTAATTTAATTTTTTTTTCTTTTTCAATCTTTTTTCTCTTCTTCTGCTAAATTTTTTTAACTTTTACCGTTTTCTTTTCTAACGTTTTTTAAATAGTTTTTATAATATATATATATATATATATATATATATATATATATATATATATATTTTTTTTTTTTTTTTTCCTTTTTATATTTTTTATCGGCTTTCTTTTTTTAATACTTTCTTTTTTTTTCTTTCTGAACCCCTTTTTATCCCCTTTATCTCCCCTCAAGATTTGGGATCTCTTCTGATTTGGCTAAAGCATATTTTCATGGGGTTGTTGCCACCCTTTTAGTATTTTACTTTCTCCTTCATATACTCTTATCTGGACAAAATGACAAGGCGGAAAAATTCACAACAAAAAAAAGGAACAAGAAGCAGTACCAAAGGCTAGGGACATAACCAATACGGACATTGGTAATATGTCAGATATACAGTTCAGAATGACGATTCTCAAGGTTCTAGCCGGGCTTGAAAAAGGCATGGAAGATATTAAAGCAACCCTCTCGGGATATATAAAAGCCCTTTCTGGAGAAATAAAAGAACTAAAATCTAACCAAGTTGAAATAAAAAAAGCTATTAATGAGGTGCAATCAAAAATGGAGGCTCTCACTGCAAGGATAAATGAGGCAGAAGAAAGAATTAGCGATATAGAAGACCAAATGACAGAGAATAAAGAAGCTGAGCAAAAGAGGGACAAACAGCTACTGGACCACGAGGGGAGAATTCGAGAGATAAGTGACACCATAAGACGAAACAACATTAGAATAATTGGGATTCCAGAAGAAGAAGAAACAGGGAGGGGAGCAGAAGGTATGTTGGAGAGAATTATTGGAGAGAATTTCCCCAATATGGCAAAGGGAACAAACATCAAAATCCAGGAGGTTCAGAGAACCCCCCTCAAAATCAATAAGAATAGGTCCACACCCCGTCACCTAATAGTAAAATTGACAATTCTTAGTGACAAAGAAAAGATCCTGAAAGCAGCCCGGGAAAAGAAGTCTGTAACGTACAATGGTAAAAATATTAGATTGGCAGCAGACATATCCACAGAGACCTGGCAGGCCAGAAAGAGCTGGCATGATATATTCAGAGTACTAAATGAGAAAAACATGCAGCCAAGAATACTATATGCAGCTAGGCTATCATTGAAAATAGAAGGAGAGATTAAAAGCTTCCAGGAAAAACAAAAACTGAAAGAATTTGCAAATACAAAACCAGCTCTACAGGAAATATTGAAAGGGGTCCTCTTAGCAAAGAGAGACCCTAAAAGTAGTAGATCAGAAAAAAACAGAGACAATGTACAATAACAGTCACCTTACAGGCAATAAAATGGCAATAAATTCATATCTCTCAATACTTACCCTGAATGTTATTGGGCTAAATGCCCCAATCAAAAGACACAGGGTATCAAAATGGATAAAAAAACAAAACCCACCTATATGTTGCCTACAAGAAACTCAGCTTGAACCCGAAGACACCCCCAGGTTGAAAGTGAGGGGGTGGAAAAGAATTTACCATGCTAATGGACATCAGAAGAAAGCAAGAGTGGCAATCCTTATATCAGATCAATTAGATATTAAGCCAAAGACTATAATAAGAGATGAGGAAGGACACTATATCATACTCAAAGGAACTGTCCAACAAGAAGATCTAACAATTTTATATATCTATGTCCCTAACGTGGGAGCAGCCAACTATATATACCAATTAATAACAAAATCAAAGAAGCACATCGACAAGAATACAATAATAGTAGGGGATTTTAACACTCCCCTCACTGAAATGGACAGATCATCCAAGCAAAAGATCAACAAGGAAATCAAGGCCTTAAATGACACACTGGACCAGATGGACATCACAGATATATTCAGAACATTTCATCCCAAAGCAACAGAATACACATTCTTCTCTAGTGCACATGGAACGTTCTCCAGAATAGATCACATTCTTGGTCCTAAATCAGGTCTCAACCGGTATCAAAAGATTGGGATCATTCCCTGCATATTTTCAGACCACAATGCTCTAAAGCTAGAAATCAATAACAAGAGGAAATTTGGAAAGAACCCAAATACATGGAGACTAAACAGCATCCTTCTAAAGAATGAATGGGTCAACCAGGAAATCAAAGAAGAATTGAAAAAAAAAATTATGGAAACAAATGATAATGAGTTAAACACAACGGTTCAGAATCTGTGGGACATAACAAAGGCAGTCCTGAGAGGAAAATATATAGCGGTACAAGCCTTTCTGAAGAAAAAAGAAAGGACTCAGGTA
Organism: Lutra lutra; assembly: GCF_902655055.1. NCBI lineage: Eukaryota > Metazoa > Chordata > Mammalia > Carnivora > Mustelidae > Lutra > Lutra lutra. The sequence continues at coordinate 214,177 of NW_025923836.1, read as the reverse complement.
CACAAACTAACCCTACACCTAAAGGAGCTGGAGAAAGAACAAGAAAGAAACCCTAAACCCAGCAGGAGATGAGAAATCATAAAGATAAGAGCAGAAATCAATGAAATAGAAACCAAAAAAAACAATAGAACAAATCAACGAAACTAGGAGCTGCTTCTTTGAAAGAATTAATAAGATTGATAAACCCCTGGCCAGACTTATCAAAAAGAAAAGAGAGAGGACCCAAATAAATAAAATCATGAATGAAAGAGGAGAGATCACAACGAACACCAAAGAAATACAGACAATTATAAGAACATACTATGAGCAACTCTACGCCAACAAATTTGACAATCTGGAAGAAATGGATGCATTCCTGGAGACATATAAACTACCACAACTGAACCAGGAAGAAATGGAAAGCCTGAACAGACCCATAACCAGTAAGGAGATTGAAATAGTCATCACAAATCTCCAAACAAACAAAAGCCCAGGGCCAGATGGCTTCCCGGGGGAATTCTACCAAACATTTAAAGAAGAACTAATACCTATTCTCCTGAAACTGTTCCAAAAAATAGAAATAGAAGGAAAACTTGCAAACTCATTTTATGAGGCCAGCATCACCTTGATCCCAAAACCAGACAAGGATCCCACCAAAAAAGAGACCTACAGACCAATATCCTTGATGAACACAGATGCAAAAATTCTCGCCAAAATACTAGCCAATAGGATTCAACAGTACATTAAAAGGATTATTCACCACGACCAAGTGGGATTTATTCCAGGGCTGCAAGGTTGGTTCAACATCCGCAAATCAATCAATGTGATACAACACATTAATAAAAGAAAGAACAAGAACCATATGATACTCTCCATAGATGCTGAAAAAGCATTTGACAAAGTACAGCATCTCTTCCTGATCAAAACTCTTCAAAGTGTAGGGATAGAGGGCACATAGCTCAATATTATCAAAGCCATCTATGAAAAACCCACCGCAAATATCATTCTCAATGGAGAAAAACTGAAAGCTTTTCCACTAAGGTCAGGAAAACGGCAGGGATGTCCGTTATCACCATTGCTATTCAACATAGTACTAGAAGTCCTAGCTTCAGCAATCAGACAACAAAACGAAATTAAAGGCATCCAAATCAGCAAAGAAGAAGTCAAACTATCACTCTTTGCAGATGATATGATACTCTATGTGGAAAACCCAAAAGACTCCACTCCAAAACTGCTAGAACTTGTACAAGAATTCAGTAAAGTGTCAGGATATAAAATCAATGCACCGAAATCAGTTGTATTTCTCTACACCAACAACAAGTCAGAAGAAAGAGAAATTAAGGAGTCCATCTCAATTACAATTGCACCTAAATGTATAAGATACCTAGGAATAAACCTAACCAAAGAGACTAAGAATGTATACTCAGAAAACTATAAAGTACTCATGAAAGAATTTAAGGAAGACACAAAGAAATGGAAAAATGTTCCATGCTCCAGGATTGGAAGAATAAATATTGTGAAAATGTCTACGCTACCTAAAGCAATCTACACATTTAATGCAATTCCTATCAAAGTACCATCCATTTTTTTCAAAGAAATGGAACAAATTATCCTAAAATTTATATGGAACCTGAAAAGACCTCGAATAGCCAAAGGAATATTGAAAAAGAAAGCCAAAGTTGGTGGCATCACAATTCCGGACTTCAAGCTCTATTACAAAGATGTCATCATCAAGACAGCATGGTACTGGCACAAAAACAGACACATAGATGAATGGAACAGAATAGAGAGCCCAGAAATAGACCCTCAACTCTATGATCAACTCATCTTCGACAAAGCAGGAAAGAATGTCCAATGGAAAAAAGACAGCCTCTTAATAAATGGTGTTGGGAAAATTGGACAGCCACATACAGAAAAATGAAATTGGATCATTTCCTTACACCACACACGAAAATAGACTCAAAATGGATGAAGGATCTCAATGTGAGAAAGGAATCCATCAAAATCCTTGCGGAGAACACTGGCAGCAACCTCTTCGACCTGAGCCACAGCAACATCTTCCTAGGAACATCACCAAAGGCAAGGGAAGCAAGGGCAAAAATGAACTATTGGGATTTTATCAAGATCAAAAGCTTTGCACAGCAAAGGAAACAGTGAACAAAACCAAAGACAACTGACAGAATGGGAGAAGATATTTGCAAATGACATATCAGATAAAGGGCTAGTTTCCAAAACCTATAAATAACTTAGCAAACTCAACACCCAAAGAACAAATAATCCAATCAAGAAATGGGCAGAGGACATGAACAGACATTTCTGCAAAGAAGACATGCAGATGGCCAACAGACACATGAAAAAGTGCTCCATATCACTCGGCATCAGGGAAATACAAATCAAAACCACCATGAGATATCACCTCACACCAGTCAGAATGGCTAAAATGAACAAGTCAGGAAATGACGGATGCTGGCGAGGATGTGGAGAAAGGGGAACCCTCCTACACTGTTGGTGGGAATGCAAGCTGGTGCAACCACTCTGGAAAACAGCATGGAGGTTCCTCAAATTGTTGAAAATAGAACTACCCTATGACCCTGCAATTGCACTGCTGGGTATTTACCCTAAAGATACAAACGTAGTGATCCGAAGGGGCACGTGCACCCGAATGTTTATAGCAGCAATGTCTACAATAGCCAAACTATGGAAAGAACCTAGATGTCCATCTACAGACGAATGGATAAAGAAGATGTGGTATATATACACAATGGAATACTATGCAGCCATCAAAAGAAATGAAATCTTGCCATTTGCAACGACGTGGATGGAACTAGAGGGTATCATGCTTAGCGAAATAAGTCAATCGGAGAAAGACAACTGTCTTATGATCTCCCTGATATGAGGGAGAGGAGATGCAACATCTGGGTTAAGGGGGTAGGAGAAGAGTAAATGAAACAAGATGGGATTGGGAGGGAGACAAACCATAAGTGACTCTTAATCTCACAAAACAAACTGAGGGTTGATGTGGGGAGGGGGCTTGGGAGAGGGGGGTGGGGTTATGGATATTGGGGAGGGTATGTGCTATGGTGATTGCTGTGAAGTGTGTAAACCTGGCTATTCGCAGACCTGTACCCCTGGGCATAAACATATATGTTTATATAAAATAAAATTAAAAAAAAATAAACAAAAAAATAATAGTATTTTCTGTCAACACATTGTTTTTAGGGCCAGTAAACTAGAGTAAAGAATATCGGGCATCTTTACAAATGGATCTCTGAGTGGACATGCCTTTTTTTTTTTTTTTAGAAGGGGATGTGCGAGAGAGAGGGAGACACTTGGCAGGCACCACATGCTTTGCAGAGCGTGACACAGGGCTCGATATCACAACGCTGGGATCATTATCCCAGCCAAAATCACGACGGTCAGTAGGTAGGTCACATGAGGAGGTAGTTTGCACATCTCCTGTAGGAATTCCATATCACTGAAGATTCAGGGTAGATGAATGAGAACATATTTCTAATATGAAGATTCTAGGAGAAGTAAGCATCGCTAAGATGGTCATGTGAAATGCACTTGTAATAGGGTTTCTGCAAGTCTTCTGTTTGGTTCTGGGAGCAGCAGGAAGTTTATTTAGTCTCTTGTCACTAGTTGGTGGTTTTCGTCTGGGTCACCTCTTGTCCTACATGCTCCTCCTTTAGTCTGGCATAGACATCGTGGAACTTCTGGTAGCCAAGTTTGGAAGGGGAGGTAGTGAGGGAGAGAGAGACCTTTGCGCAGGCTCCACCTGCAGTGCAGAGCATGACACATGTCAGGGGCTCGATCTGACGACCCTGATATCAGGATCTGAGCCAAAATCAAGAGTTGGTCCCTTAACTAAAAGAACCATGCAGGCATTCCTGGAATGGCTTTGTGTTTATGGAAGGGAGCATATGTATCCCCTCCTGTTCTAAATCTTCTAAACTGGGGACTGTTTCCATATCGGCAGTGGTCTTACACCTCCTCAGGCCAAGAGATAAGGAGCTATTGTTGGTGGTGGAGAAAAGCAGTTGGCTACCAAATTCTCATAGAGGGGGAGGAAGCCCTCACTGCCTGAATCTGAACAGTAGAGAGTAATTCCTGTCCTGATACACACAATTCTTCAAAAACAGCACCATTGCAAAACATGAAATTAATTTGCAAGTCCCTGGGTGGCACAGTTGGTTAAGCATCTAGCTTTGGCTGAGGTCAGGATCCCTGGATCCTGGAGGATCAGGCCCTGCATTGCGCACCCTTCTCAATGTGAAGCCTGCTTTCTCTCCCTCTTCTCAGCTGCCAAACCTGGACTCTTCTTGCACCCTCTCTAGCTCTCTCACTCTCAAATAAGTAAAGAAAATAGAAATATTTCTAAGCATGTAATTAATTTATAAATATTTTCCGATTTATGAGGACAATATTAGTAGAATTAAGGCCACATGAGAGGTAGATCACACACCATGTGTTTGTTGTGTCTTGTTGCCATTCATCTTTGCGATCTACATACATCGATAGATTAATGTTTTCGTGAACATACGCCAATCAATTTTGTTCTAAGATTCTAAGTTAACCCTTCAATTGATGTTCTCATGGATCCCACGCAGTTTATATGTGTGTCAAACTTCCTACCAAGAGACAGTACCAGTGTCAGTTGTGAGAGCTGGTAAAGGAAAAGTCCCCCCATCTTCATTGGCACAGTGTGCATGGTTGTGAGACCCCTACTTTTCAGTGATACTGGCCTTTATGCAAGTACTGATTGATGGGAGCAGAATTGCTTTATTTCTAGCTATTGATTACTGAAATACTGCATTCAGCATCCCTCAGAACGTGACACAGTTGTATGTGTTTGCAGTGAAAAATTGTCAGTGTCTGAGTTTGTATCTCAATTTCACCCTAAGAAATTCCTTTGGAGGATTTGCCCAGTGATTTTCTGATGTGAGTGTCTGGGGAAGAAGTTCCTCTTGTTGCATTGGGATCAGTGTTTGCTCGGTGTGAGTGTGTCATTGCTGGCTAAGGAAGAAGGGATACCTGAGAACATTCCTTTCCTCCTTACTCCGGGAGGATTTTCTTCTGTGTGAATCCTCCCAGGTCCTTCACGTGTTGGCTCCATGAGGAATGGGATTCCCACATGGATTTCATCAGCATTCAGCAGCAGCAATTATGCAGGGTGTGACAGGATGTCCCTGCACCTTCGCTCCTGTATGAGGGATGACCTGCTCTCTGAGATGGTAGCAGGAGCTTAGGCCAGAGCCCCGGTTGAAGCTTCTTCCACCAAGATACAGCCCTAGTGGTTCTCCCCGTGTGAGTTCTCTGGTGTTGGGAAAGGGACCACATCTGGCAGAAGGCTCTGCCTCAGTGATCAGAGACACAGGGTTTGTACTCTGTGATTTCTGTGGTGGTGAAAAAGGTGGGCACTCTCGGTACAGGCAGGATCCCAGTAATGACAGACACAGGTTTCCCTGGTCTGAGTTGTCTGGTGTCTCCAAATGTGAGAGCTTGATCTAACAGCTCTTCCACGTTGACCACATTTGTCGGGGTTCCCACTGGTGTGAATCTCAGATGCTGGCTAAGGGTGTGGCTGTACTAAATGCTTTCCCTTGAAGATGGATTCAACCAATATCTGTCTGTGGCAATGTGCCCATGGCCTCGAAGGGATGCATGTTCCTGTGAGCTCTGGTACAGCAATGCCACCAAATGGCTTCTAACCCCTGTGAGGTCATGGGGAGGAATAAGAACAGAGCTCTCTGAATGAAGGGTCTCCCACCCTTGTTACATCCCTAAGGTGCCTCTCCCATGGTTTTGCTGTGTGCAGAGGTGAACCCTGCCCTATAATTGTTTCCCCCATGCTTATCATGTCTACTTTCCTCAGAAGGGTGAATTCTCTTGTGACTCCCGAGGTTAGAGCCCTGACCAAAGGCTCATCCACAGTGGCGAGATGTGTGTGGTGCAATCCCGATGAACGAGTTCTGATGTCATTTGAACTGGGGACACATGGCTGAAGGTTCTTCCACATTGTCTGTAAATACAAGGTTTCTCTTCCCAGGGCATAACACACATGGAATGAGTTGAGGTACATGAGAAATCTCCCTCCTGTGCCCCAGCATTGGCTGGGTTCCTGTTCAGGGTGAATGTCTGCTAATGGCCAAAACAGGAGGGGCTGTGGAAGGATTGCTCACTCATGTTCCTCCATTCCTAACTCAACATAAGAATTCCAACCCCTTCCTTCAGGAATTGTCTCTGCATCAACCTCTGCATGCCACTTATAGTCAGGTGCCGTGTTATTTTCCGCAATTCAGGGAGACCTTTCTACATGGTAGCCTCACACCCATGTCAACTGCTGATTAAATTTTAGATGTTTGAGTTTCAAAGACTGTATCGGGGAGTCATGTTCAAGCCAGTGACTTTTACAGACACTTAGGCGATGGTTTGACTTGAGGCACATTTCAGCCCAGAAATAAAATTATTCAGATTTCTGTGCTATGCTGGGGTCATGATGGGAGGCTGACTCTATCTAGGATGGGGTTGGGGGTGGTCAGGCAAAAGGGAGGTTTTGCAAGATCGTTGCAGTAGGACAGAGGGCACACAGGCTACAGGAGGCTTTGCTCTTGTCAAATGAAGGTGGTTTTACCTTCTAGGAAGACATTAATGGAAAGATAGATGGGAGCTTCCTTGAGGAACGTTACTTTCCTCCTCTCACAAGTCCTTCTCAAGGGACTGCAGGTTTGAATAGAAATTCCGTTGTATTGACATTTCCTTCTGCCTCCCTCAGTTTGATGGAAGGGATGGGGATGTTAGAGCTTCAGGAAATGGAGTTATGGGTCTCTGGATGGTAGCTAGCCTCTTGTTAAGAAAGCCTTTTCCTTGAGAATCACAAGGACTTTTATAAACTGAGGGAGACTCTGGTCTTGCAGGGTTTTGATCTCTATTTTTGGAGAATCTGTTTTTTCCTTTCCTTATTTTAGGGCACTCAGAGCACCTGAGGAATGTCACTCATATCACATGTTGTGGGTGGGGGCTGTGTTGCGTGCCAGCTCCTGCTTGGTGCTCAGCTGGCTTTCTCCTCCCTCCTCGTGTGCCCCTGAACAGTTTAGACCCTTCTGTCAATAAGGTTGTTGAAGGAGGATGGTCTCATCTTCTTTAACTTCTTCCTGCTGAATAGGGGCATAGAGCTTTCCCTACCTGTGGGTCATTCCTGGTCAGTTGGGGGGCCTCTCTGTGTCAGAGTTGTGAAATGAAGAGACTGCTGAGTGCAGGGGAGAAGTTGTGACTGGATCTTGTTGAGTGGAAAAGACCATGTGTCCTCTGGAAGTTACTGCAGTGAAGGGTTCCTGGCACCACTTGCAGAGACAGGGGGGATGGGAGGGGAACAACACAACATGGTTAGAAGAAGAAAGAGAAGGAAAATCCCCATGAAGAGTCCTTTGATAGTGGGTGAGAACCCTCCCCCAGGTGAAGAGTTGAGCCAGTCCTTAAAGATAGGGATCCTTGGAAGTACAGATTTGAGCAGTGGTATCTGTTAGGAACCCAGAAATCTCTTTGTGATAGTTGGGAATGTACCCACATTATTCTGACTTTAGATTGGCACAAGCTCCACCTTGTGCAGCAGTTACAACATCTAAAGTCTCTGTGTTTTGTAGAACTGCTTCATGCCTTTGGATCATTTCCTTATTTCATTGAGAAATCCTGTTTTGACCTATATGTAGGGCCTTGACTGTGTACTCTATAAGGACTTTCCCATTCCACACGACATCCTCCAGTTCCAAAGAGGGACAAAGATGGATGCTAGGTGGCCATGTCCATGAAATGGAGCACACGTTGCTTGAAATGGGGAAGGTTGGCTGTGTCGGGGATGGTTTTCATAATGCGCCCAGGCATGTAGGCCAACTCTAAGTGTCTGGTGGCCTCTGGAGCTTGGGAAAGCCATGGGCACAGGTTGGAGCTTCATGGCCATTGGGTCCCAGCTAGGGGCCCTTATCTAATCCTGAGTCTCCTTGAACTGCAGTCAGGCTTTCAAGGGCTCCTCGGGTTTGGAGGGCCATTCTTGGAATGTGCAATTATTTCAGGCCCATGTTGGGTTGGCGGGTTATGTCTTGGAAGAAGAGCCTTTTCTGTAAATTGCTTCATGGGTGTAGAGGACGAAGAAGGCCTGTTGGAGTCAGTATAAACACTTGTAAGATTTTTGTCAATTACAACCAACAGGTGGGCACTAGGATCTCTGCTTTGGGGGCAGACAAGTTTGCTGACAGACTTTGGACTCAGCAGTCTGAGTTAGACTGATGACAGCAATCCTGGTTTTTCTTAACCCCTTTCCATGAAACTATTGCCATTGCTAAAGCACCTGTCTGCATTTTTGTAGGGACATCTTTTTTTTTTTTTTTTTTTTTTTTTTTTTTTTTTTTTTTAAGATTTTATTTATTTATTTGACAGAGAGAGATCACAAGCAGGCAGAGAGGCAGGTAGAGAGAGAGGAGGAAGCAGGCTCTCCGCTGAGCAGAGAGCCCGATGCGGGGCTCGATCCCAGGACCCTGAGATCATGACCTGAGCCGAAGGCAGCAGTTTAACCCACTGAGCCACCCAGGCGCCCCTTTGTAGGGACATCTTAAGTCTGGTCGACTTAAGAACCTTTCAAGAGTTATGAGCCATGGGCGTAGAGTGGTCGGGTCCAGGCCTAAGGGTCGCTGGGTTTAAAGTTGGGCTGGTTTCCGGTGTTAGTTCAGGCATATCTCAAAATGTAAGCTGGTAGTTGATAAATCAGCCTGTATCATTGTTTGGTGGCCTTTGTTCTCTGTGATGCTCTGGAGCTGATATCAAGTCCTTAGAGTCAGGGGCCATCCCTGTATGAATTGGGAGGTTCCTTTTTCCAGGAGGGCAGTTGGATGCTTAGCTAAAGCCTTTGTTTGCCATTGTACCTAAATGGGGTGGCTTTTTGGATCAGTAGGACTGGGAGGGAAGAAACCATTCCAAGAAGCCCTTTTTATTTTGAGGTCTTGTCTGAATATCCTCGTTAGTAGGAGTTGCTGGTAACTGGGAGAAAACTTGTCCGGCAGATAAGGGCCTTCCTAAGTGCACCCTCCACTCCAGTTACAGGGACAGCTGGGTCCTTCATTGTCTCCATAAGTCCCCAGAGAACCCTGTGGAGTGGCGTATGTTCTCTGGCTTTGAGGGAAAGAGTTCCTCATCCCAGCCCCATCCAGTTGGTCAGGGTGCTTGTTGAGTTCCACAGTCGTGGGGGAAATCATTCGTATGTTCCAGTTGTTGAATTAGACCTGAGCCCATGCGGTCCTGGTATCCCCACAGAATAAGAAGCAAGGGGATTGCCTGTCCATGAACTAATGTGGAAATGTTTCTGAAGATGTCCTCAAGTTGTTAGCTTAGGTAAGCAACACATATGGAAAGGCCATCAGAGTTAGACTTGAACATCCACAACGGTGGGTTTTTGAAGCCTACTTTTCCTCTTCCAAAGAATGCTCCTTCCTAGAGAAAGCCAGCTCAGGGCTCACGTCCTTGGAAAGCAATTCCCGATTTAACCGACCCAGTGCAATTATCAACTTAAGCTTAGCGAGCCTAGTGATCAATCATGGTGATTGCTTAGAATCTGCATCACTGGGACTTTTTTGAGGAATCTCTAATCATTGTCTCTCTAGGCCAGAAGCCAAGGGAAAAGCTTGCCATCAGACATGTCTGCAATACCTGTGGATTTGGGCACATTCCCCTTCCTGAGGTGCCTGATATATCCGAGGTTCCTATACCTGCCAGAGAGTGACATTATTTATGCTCCTGGTGAGGCAGCGGGGCAGTCTGGAAGCAAGGGGTCAGGCCAACATTCCTAAAGGGCTTGATGGCTGCAGGTTTTCCAAAAGTCAGCCTTAGTTCCTTATAGCCCTTTGGTCCCATCTGAGTCTCTGCCTAGCTCTCTCCATAGGACAGTCCCATCCAAGCCTTGGTCAAATCACCCATGTTTTCAATGATGCCCTGTTACAAGGAGAAGAGATTCTTCTTGAACATAGGGAGAGAGATTAGGGTTGCCTGAGGAGAAGAGATGCTTCTTGAGTCCTTGGAACTTGGAGGACTCAGGTAGAGCAAAACGTGCAATGCTTTAACATGCTTCCTAAGGAATGTTGGCCATTGCTGCTATGAATATTGGGGTACAGATGGCCTTTCTTTTCATTACATCTGTATCTTTTTGGTAAATACCCGCTAGTTCAATTGTAGCTCATAGGGAAACTCTATTTTTAATTTCTTAAGGAATCTCCACACTGTTCTCCAAATTGGCTGCATCAACTAGTATTCCCACCAAAGGAATGTTGGATCCAATTTCTGTAAGCCCTAGGTGTCTAGCATTGCCGTCCTTAAGGCCCATGTTTTCCCCAGGGTGCAGCATGGTGATTGGGGTCCTATTTCCTCTGCCAGGGTGTATGGGTGCTCCAGAAGTCAAGATCAGATTAGGTACAGTCTCTCCTCCCTACACCTGTTGCTGCTGCAAAACACACGGACTGAGCAGGGCCCATTTTGTGGGACCACTGCCAGTGATGAGCCCAGCATTGGTCATGGTCATTTGCGTGGAAGCAACAGAGGTGGTTCAGGGGTGGCACCCTGGGGGAATACAGCTGGGGTGGCTGCTGTCCCTCGAGTCGATTCCAGGGTGGTCAAGGGGCCCTGGCCATCCTGCTTCTTCCTTCATCTGTCATGCTCTCCATGTTTTCTGGGGACTGGAGGGACATCGGGAAGAGGAGAAGCCCTTGAATCAGACAGGGGAAAGACCAGAAGGCTGCTGTGCCCCCCAGTCCCATGGGGGCCCAGTCTCACCAGACAATGAACTATTGTAGGACCAGATCGTTGCCTCGTGCTCCAAGTGTCAGTCATAAGCAGGGCTTGTGCAGCCAAATCTGGGTGTTGTGGCCGACTCAGAGGGTCCTCTTGTCTCATCCTTGTGGTTCCAGTGCCTTCTTCTGGTGGGTTGCACAGAAGTGTTCTCTTTGTTTGGCCTGCGGAGGTCAGGTGCAAGAGAGCCATTCCTGTAGGTGTGTTTCCTTGTGTTCTCATGCTGAATCTTCCTCCAGCCCCAAATCAAAGCCATAAGAGGAGCCCCAGGGCCTTCCTGACTCCCTTTGTCTGAGCACATCTGGAGACTCTGGTGCCTTGGGGTCGTGGGCATACTGTTCTGTGGTGGAGCTGTGGAGACAGCATGTGGTGTGGTATGAGATAGTGAGTGGCATGTGGCCTGGGGCAGGTCTTACCAGAGGCCTGTGGGGTTTTGTGGGATATGTCTTCTGAGGTGTTGAGGTAGAGGTTTCCCTGCAGGACCCATGTGTGTCATGAATAAAGGGAAGTTTCCCATGGGCCCCCTGGGGCTGAATGAAGGCTACACTCCCAGGGTCACTCAGGTCCCTTCCCTGACCGTCTTCCTCCATTACTGTCAGGTCCTTCTCCTGGTGGGCTGTCCCTTCTCCAGCCTCTCAGAGAGCCCTCGACATGCCCTTCTCTGTGGGGGGAGCCTTTGCCTACACGAGTGTTGCAGGTGGCATGACAGAGAAGGCATGCTCCCGACTCCCATGGGAAGTGAGTTTGTATGGGCCCCACGCTGTGTGCAGTTGGTGGGCAAGGTGGAAGCAGGCAGGGTGGCCTTTCTTTGATGGGTCTTCCTTGCAGATTAAGGGATTGAGGAGAGTCTCTAGAATATCAAACTCACATAGTGACATGGACCATGAGGGTACCTGCTACCTCCCTCAAGGCATCTTGGAGGCTTGGGGGTCTGGAGGTGTTGGTCAGATCTTACAAGAGTGGCCAGCGTACATGACTCAGCTGGAGAATGGTGCCTACTCTGTGCCAACAAAGATGCAGCACTGGGTAAGGTGAGCTGTCCTGCTCCTATGAGCCTGGGGGCCTGTCTTATTTGCTCATTTCTCAGGTGCATGAAGTGGGAGATGGGGCCACCCCACCACTGTCTCTTCCCGACTAGTGTTGTTCAGGTGCAAGCCGTTCTGCCGATTTTTACAGGGTGGGAGAGAAAGGCTTGGGTTGTGCAGAGTGAGGGATCAAGGGGGCGTGGGGTCCTTTTCCAGAAGAGCACAGTGCATGGGATACCTGTGGTCCAGTCCCTCCAGGAAGCCAGCGCCCTCCCTCCAAGATCAGCAGCTCCTGGATGACAGCGCCCAACCACCACAGGGAGTTGCACAATCAGGTGGAGGTTCCCTGAGGGATGTTCTCAGGCTTCCTAATGCCTGCAGGGACTGTGACCTTCCTCTCCTCTCCTCTTTGTGGTCAGAGGCTAGGACAGCACCCCAGGTTTTGTGTGATGTACCAAGGTGCCCAAAACAAAGTCAGGGCAATGTGGGAGAACATGTATCCATGTTTGCCTGTCCCTTTTCATGCCTAACTCACCATGTTCCCAAGTCCTTCTCATCTTCTGCTTTCCTTGTTGTTTCTGTCAAGTCCACAGAAGGGAAGCTTCTTGAGAGTTGAAAGCAAGAGCAGAACAGGGCATGAGCACAGACTCCCAGGCAGCAGAGAAACAAGTGGGGACACCCAGGCCCAGCCTCCCTTCCTGAGGCCCCTCCAGAATGGTGAGCTGTGCCCTACCGATTCCAGTCCTACTGCCTGCTTTGCGATCCTGGGCTGCTTCCCAGACTCAGTGGTGAGGGATCAGGGTGATGATAGGAAAGGGCTGAGGGGGGATACCCAGCAGTTCAGATGCAAAACCTGAGTGTGTGCCAGGGATTAGTTCCTCCAGGCTGAGCGTCATCAAAGCAGGGTAAGGACTTCTACAGCTCTGAGAGTCCCCTTGAAGGTACAGCAGCTTGGACAGAACCAGGAAGGTTTGGTATTGGACGTTATGAGGGAGCGAGTTTACCTGTCTTCCATGTCCTGGCTCCCAATAGAATGTAGTGTCCTGGTTCTTTTGCACAGGAGAGGGTGGTTTGGCCTGCCAAGTCATGACCATGACCAGGTCTGGGAAGAGGTGCTTATGGACAGTTGAGAGAGGAAGCCCAAGAGAGGGAGGTTTAAGGATCCAGTTCAGTGACAAAACAGAAAAACAACAAACAAAACTAAAACAAGGAAAGAAGAATGGGATTTCACCAAATGAAAGAATCTAGAAAAAGACTTGAATAGATTGTGCTGCAAAGAGAAAAAATGACTGGCCAAACAGACATATGAAAAGATGCTCAACATAACACATTATGAGGGCAATGTGAATCCAAAGCACACTGAGCTGTGGGATTGTCTGGTAGGATAGCGAGGACCCAAACCACAAATTCAAGCCCACAACCCATGTCGGAAGGATGCAGAAAATTTGAGACTCTCTATGCAATTAGTGGAATGCAGAATGGTGCAACTAACCGGGAACAGCCTCTTGAGTGTCCTCAGAGAGCAGTGAAAGGTATTCCTGTGGATCCCACAGATGCGAGTGAGGAAAAGAGAGTGCAGAAAATCAGATTCTGTTCAAAAATGTGTTTCTCACAAGAGAAAGTCTTGTTTGCTGCCAAAGAACCTTAAAATCCTGATTTCGCTGTTTCCTTTCACAGGCCCTGAACTCCCTTGACTTCTCTATTGGTCCAAAACTTCCGAATAAAACAAGCCCCTCTTGCAAGGACAATGGCGAGCGAGATGTGTGTTGATTGTCCTGTCACACCCGTTGAGGCTTGAGGTACTCTTTTGCCACCTTGCAATGCACAGAGCACCCTTCGTTCCTGCATGGAGGGGGCCCCGGTCCCCCCAGTGATGCTCAGTCCCTGAAGACAACCTCATTCCCCCTTTGATAAGACACCTTTTGGGCCCACCTCTGAGACCCTCAGCTAGGACCAGTGGTGGGTGTGTAATTTCCCCTGGGAGAAGGCCAGTTGCATTCTTAGACACAGTGTCTGCAGGGAAATGGTAGATCTCCACGGAGAAAAATGGAGTGAGTTGGCCCCATCTGTTCCTGGCCACTGCCCCTTTCTCAGGTCCTCCCTGAACGGGCTGTTGCACAAAGCTGTCCTGGAAGCCACCTACAGAAGGGAGGAGTGTGCCCCAGTACTCAGTGCTTCCAATGAGGTTGGAAAAACGCATCATGGGGCCTCTGATACAGAGACATATGTGTGAGTGTAATGTCAAGAGGGAGGTACTGTGACCATTCATGCCCAAGACCTACCTTGATGGGAGAGACCCATGGACACTGATTCAGTTACACGGATTGGAAAAAACACACTTATGTCTTTGGGCACAGTCTAGCCCTTCCTAGTTAGCGATGGGATTTGTTTTCTAGGGGAATTTATGTGTATTTTCAAGGAAAGAACACCTATTTCAATTGTAGGTGATGAAAAGTTTTCACCTGAATTGACGTTCATGACATAACGTAGATGTGAAACTTCTCTGAGAACGTGGACACCATTAATCGCCATGTTGAGGGGACCAGACACGTTTGAGAACATACCATTCACCCACCTAACAGACACACCAACCCTGAGAACCACAGCACATGGATTCGCATGTAAACACACCTCCTGCCCATTACACAATCCTACAGCACTGAAGAACAGCACGTTAGCTTCCTGGGGCAGGGTCACGAGGCCTCTGGTCTCGGTCCGGAACATGACCCTTAGTCTCATTGCAACAGGATCTGGATTCTGGGTGGTTCTCAAGATGGAGCCTGCAAGGAAGCCCCACCTTGCCCATTGTCCAGGTTGCTCCAAACCAATGAGTGACTCTAGAGCACAGCATACTTACCACTCTCCCTTTCCAGCAGGGCCACCTGCGATCTCAGAAAAAAAAAAAAAAAAAAAAAAAAAAAAAAAAAAAAAAAAAACATGATGAACATCAAGTCATGTCTCGTCCTGTGTGCACAGCTCTTTTTTTTCTCTTGGTAATGGGCAGGGTCATGGGCAGTGATATGGAATCCACCTAGAGGTTGCATTCCCTGGGTCCATTGGGTGGCAAGGTGGTGTCAGTAGCAACCATGAAAAAGCTCACTACCCTGTAGACATTAACTGAACCTGCTGTTTCCTGCAGGGTCTTTGGAATGTGGTCTCCATGGCTAACAGACGTTCCCTCAATAATCTTCCCAATACAGATGTTGTACATGCTGAGGTGTTTGGATCTGATTTCAAGAATAAGAGAAACAAGGGTTACTGTACCTCACATGAAGAAAGGCTAACTTACCACCTTGGTGAAAAATGGGGCCTCTCCCTCTGTGCTGTCCACTTCAAGGCCATCACACAGGCTTGCCAGGGGATCTAGGTAGATGCACACAGAGAGTGTCAGGACCCCGGCAGGGCTCTTTGGGAATCGCTCAGGGAGCTTTACTTGGCATGTACGTGCAGACAAATGTGTGGCGGTGGGGAGCTAATCAGTCTGGACTGAGCTGCACTTGGCCCTTTCTGGATGGAGGATGAAAGGTCCTGGAGTGTAGCAAGAACATGAATAGAAACTCTGGCTCCTGTTGGAGCTACAGGACCTGGAGTAGCTGTGAAATAGTCCATCATCAAGGCACACATACTCCCTGCCACCAAATCTTCACCACCTAAGAGCAGCGGAGTAGTTTCCGTGGACAGGGCCATGAGGCCATGGGTTGTCCCCCAGAAAATCCGTTTCTGTTATTCCGACCATTATTCTCAGTCCCACCGGACCTGGAATCAGGATGGTTCTAATCATGGAGCCTGTGAGGAAGCCCCACCTTTCCCCTTTTCCAGGTTGTTGCAAACAAGTGAGTGACACTAGAATCTAGAACACTCACCGCCATCCCCTTCCGGCAGGGACATCTGTGATTTCAGAAAGGAAAACAGTATGAACATCAAATCAGGCTTTGTCCTGTTTGCATGGCTCTTTTGTTCCCTGTGGGATGGGAGAAAACCAGATGGGGAAGTGTGCCAGAGGCCCGTGAGCCGCAAAGTATGAAGAGAGCAAAATGAGTCCTGCCCAAATGCGCCCAGTCTTCCTACAGGTCCCACGTTCCAGGTCCCACTGGACAAAATAGTTGGCAAGGAGGGAATAGCTGCTACCTGTACCAAAGATCTCTGCCCTCCAGATGGTAGGTGATCCTGCTGTGGTTGTCCCCGGCCCACTGCACTGCCTTTGGGATTAGGTAGCACTTGGTAACAGATGCTCACTCAAACTTCTCCCTACCCTGTCAATTGTGCATGCTGAGATTGTTGTATGTGACCTTGATTAAAAAAGCCAGAAGACTTTTGTGTCTCCCACAAAGAATAGCTAATGTACCACCCTGGTGAAAAATGGGGCGTCTTTCTCTGTCATTCCTGTGGAACGTTCACCCGCCTATCCATCCAGCAAAGCTAGGGTGAGATACACAAATGGCCATTCCACTGGTGGGGCTTGGCAGGAAGAGCTCAGGGAATTTAGCTTGGGGTGGGCATTCATGGGAGTGTATGGAGACCTTGGGTTACATGGGTATGGACTGAGCAAGCTGCTGCTGCATCAACAGAGGTCAGGGCTAGGAGCAGGAATGGATAGAAAAACATTGACTTTGAACTTTAGCTACAGGGAACTGAAACAGTGTGACCTCTTAAACCCGAAAAAGGGTAAACACTAATATGTACTGACAGGCAAGTTCTTCCAAGCAGAGACTGTGTCGTGGTCATTGTTAAGACCGTTTATTGCTGCTTCTACCTATCTCTCCCCTCTTCCAGGAGATTGTATTTCTTCAGAAGAACACTGTTTGGCAGGGTTGCATTCAATGCAAGCACAAGTACCCTAGAGGTTTACATTTGTTCCTGAGTCATGCATGGTCAGGAAAACCAAAGGATTTCCTGACAGGATTTCTACATACTGACATCTGTGCATTCCAACAGAGTCCCCATCCACAAAGTGCTGATTCTTCCCAGTCTTCCTTTCCTGTGGCATGTGGGTGTGTCCTTCGAGTCAGTGGGAGCCATTTTCCCAGGACCCCCCCCCCCCCCCGCAACCAGAACCAGCAAGTTCATGAGAGAGCTGAGGCCAGGTGAGAGAAGGGCACTCTCTAATCTGGCCATGTAGCAGATTGTCAGGAAGTTTGATCAGGCCCCAAGCTAATGATGAAGCTTTCCTGGCAGTTGTCATTTGCCAGTGAGCCTTCCCTCTGTGCATTCAAGATGAGTGCTTTTGTAAGGTTGGTGATAATGTTTTGGTAGACTAAAGTAACTTCTGATACTTTTGTGTTTGACCATGTCTGAGAAATGTCCCCAGCTAGGACAGATGTCAGCCTCTTCCTTTCTTCCCATCCCTGTCTGAGGAAGGGGAATCCTAAGCAGCCCTCCAAGTAGAACTGTGGTTAGCTTGGAATGTGGTGTCCTAGGGGGGTGTGCACAGTGGGGATGAAGGAGGTTTGGCTTTGAAACTTTGACCTGTGCACTGAACTTCATTAAGTGGGAGATGTCTTCTGATGAAAGACACCCAGTCAACACACCCACATGCCCAGTCCCATCACATCGATCCATACAAGAACAAGCCACAACCCTCAGATGCACCAGGCACACCACCTGAATGACCTAGTGGTCTGCAGGGACTGTAGTACAGGGTCTGATTTTCTAAAGGACACGCTGCTTGTTCAGTTCAAACCAGCCTCTGTTCCCAGCAGGAACTCAGAATTGGGGAAGCTCTCCAGACCAAAGGAGGAGAGAAAGCCCTACCTTGTTCTTCAGCTAGATCTATCCCGCTAAAGTGAGTGATGGGAACACACGTATATGGGACATATCCGGTTGCTGCTCCGGCAGTTGGAGAAAGGGAAACCCAGTGAGGATCCCAGCACTCTGTGCACACCATGTGCACACATCTCTATGCCCTGGGTGTCATAAGCAAGCTAGATGGGATGCAGTCATTGCATTTAAGATCCAGCGATGGAGAAAATGAGCTCCAGAGAAGGCTCTGGCTTGGAATGTCAAATGTCAGAAGTCCATTTTCTTCAGCAACTCATTACAAAGCCATTTTCCATAGACAGAATGACCTCCTGGAAAATGCTCATGACCATCCATTGCGAAGGAATGGTGGTGATGTTTTCTCAGTGCCCGTCTAAATATGGTGTCCGTTAATGGTATAAACTCACTGCAGGCTCTCAGCACCAAGGAAATTGTCTCCCCTCTGGCATGTACATGCTCAGATGTTCATGGAAAGAGAAACCAAACACTGTTTGTCCCTCAGAAGCACAAAATGACTTTACCAAGGTGACCGAGCTCCTCAAACATTGAAGCTTCTGCCTTCAGCTCAGGACCTGATCATAGGGTCCTGGGATGGATCTCCACATTGGGCACCCTGCTCAAAAGGGGAGCCTGCTTCTTCCTCGTCCTCTGCTACTCCCCCTTCTTGCACTCTCATGTGCTCTCTGTCTCTCTCTCTCCTACTCTGTCTTTCTGTCTTTCAAATAAATAAAATGTTGAGGAAAAATGAATTTACCTGAGGGAGAGGTGGAGTTTCTTCCTCTACCTTCAAAATGGGTAGCTCTTCCATCAGGCCCTCGGGGGGAGCTAGGAGGATACAGAGCCACTGTGAGGACACTGGTGCGGCTACTCAGGAAGTAGGCAGGGAGTTTTGATGCATGAGGACAGGAGGCGAGTGTGTGCATATGGGTGCATTGCAGGTACTGACCGCACTGCTGCTGGGCCTTCTCCTTGGTGCAGAGAGGAAGGGATGGGAGAGGAGCAGGGAGGAAACACAAAGAGTGTTTTTGTCTTTCTAGCTAAAGTGAGCCTGATCAAAGCCAACTAGTCAGTCCAATACATGTGAACCCTAACCTGGCTTCTGTGTGAGGGCCGAGTCCCATATCTTCTCCTGATTGACATGCCACTAAGGTGTCCCATGCTTCTTCTTTGGAAATTAGTTCTGGGCACAAGATCCCAATATGCTGTGACTATATGCATCACGTGTCTGTAAGATTTTGCACGGCATAAAAAGCAGTCTTGCTTGCCAGGCTGAATTCAACCCTCAGAAAAGAAGCCTAGTAGTTTGCTTCACTCATCATTTGTCTTCAAAACATCCCATATACAACGCTTGAGCGCACTGACATCATAGCTTACATAAACTGCTGGCAGCGTTGATGAGTTTGATAGATTCCTTCCACTATTCTTGAGCTTTCCTGTGTGTGTGTGGGTGTTTCCCGTGAAGACAGTGGCTGACTGAACCCTCCCAGGTGTTCTGACCAGTGGGAAGTTTCTTACACAGAGGAGTCTTGGAGACTGTGCTGACACGCTGCAGGCCAGCTTTGCAGGAGATTTACCCCAGGGGTGTTGGTCCAAAGCTTCCAACCAAGCTTGAACTTGATTTCCTATTTACCAGTGGTGTGTGAGTGTGTGCTTAGAAAATTTGAACCTTCCTGGGGCTTACAGATATCTTATCAAGTACAGTAAATTCACTCCGTGATGCTTTTCTGCCATAGGTCGTGTGTACACACTGAGACCAGTTATGACTGATGTTGCCCTGTTCTATCCTCCATGGGTCCACACCCTTTCCAGCAATGTGGGCTTGAGCACGAGGATGTGGTTTTTCTTTGTGTGCTTGACTCCAGGGACCAGGCTGTAATCTTTAACATGGGCTTCTATCCTTGCCCTGGTTTCTGTGACCTTGGAAGTCACTGTGTCATGTTGGGTCCTCTTGGGGACCATCATAGAATCTAGGTTTTTGGCTGTGTGCAGAGATGCTGTTGGCCCTTTCCTAGCTAGCACCTATGGTACAACATGAACCCCTGGCTGAGGGACTAACACAGGTGCATAGGCCAGAGCAACTTTCAGATTGAAACCTGAGCTAAAATCTTGGCTTTCCAAATAGGAGGTCAAGGGTTTGGATCATTCATCTCCGCCCAATGCCCGTCTCAGGAAAGCAAAGGGAAACGTCCTCCAGGCATAGCTGTGGTGAGCAGAGGAAGGAGTATGTAAAGTGTGCCAGGGTGATGAGAGTGTATTGGAAGGGTGACACTTTGATTGTGATGGAAGTGTGAGAAATATCTCCTGAGAAAGGCACACATTCGTGTTCACAAGCATAACGCATGAACACACAAACATGCACACAGACACACATAGACACGCACCCATGCTCCCATGCACACAGGGCCTTCATCCCACATTCACACAAGTCACCCCTGCCCTATGTTTGAGTTTGTCCAGGCCCTGTTCAATGTGGTCACTGTGCCTCACTGGACAGTCTCAGTCAGTATCCCTCAACCCCCATTACTTGTTGGAACCCAAATCAGGGGCAGGCTGATTTTTCATCTAGATTTCCTCCCAGAGGTTGATGTTGTTAAATATATACAGCTGTCATTCCTCCCAGCATCTACCTGCGATTGGGGAAAAGGAAACACTGTGAGGATCCCAGCATCATGTCCGCTGTTGGGCCAGCTCTTTGGTTTGGGGACGACTTCAGGCAGTTAATTGGATGAGGTCCCATGGTTGAGTCCATGTCCCCCCACATGAGTTGAAGAGGACAGTTGGAATCACACTGGAGCTGTTCATGGCAGATCTCCGAAGTCCATTCTGATCAACAGACAGAACTTTCTTTTTCAAGGAGAAACATTTTCTGCTGAAGAAGTTGTTTGATCCCATCGAGTTTGTAACTGAGGCTGTCCTGTGTCATCACCCTTTTTCGGTCCACTGTGCTTAAGAGGTCGGACCCAGCGTTCCTCCCCGAGGGGAGACTGCTGCCCCCTTTCACTGGGAGTGCCAGTTTTCATCAAACTCCATTGATGGAATAAAATCAAGGAAGCACCATTACTGTCTCTGAGCAAGAGAGGTGAGCTTATCTTAAGAAGAGTTGGGGCGCCTTCCTCTGTCCAGCCCCTGGGAAGGCCCTTGGACTGGCCCTCCACAGGGTCTAGGAGAACGGAGAGAAGCTGTCAGGACATTGGCTGCACTACTCAGGAATGACTAGGGGAGTTAAGTCTTCTGGATGTGGATGGGGGGCAGAGTGAATGGATGTGAAGAGTGACCAAGCAAGGCCTGACGTGCTGCTGGGCCCACATCCTTGGTGTACATAGAAACACAGAGGAG
Source organism: Lutra lutra (assembly GCF_902655055.1). Lineage (NCBI taxonomy): Eukaryota > Metazoa > Chordata > Mammalia > Carnivora > Mustelidae > Lutra > Lutra lutra. The sequence goes on along the minus strand of NW_025923836.1, from coordinate 193,253 downwards.
GGGAACAGGATGCAAAAGGGAAACAGGGCCTTGACTTTCAAACAGAGGGGATGTCATCAGTGGGAACTCATCAGCGTCCGTCTGGGAAACACTCAAGGCACACTTGGTTACAGGGCGCAGTCCCCTGAGCCCTCCTGCCCACTGTGAAGACAAGCCAGCTTGTGACTACTTCATCTGGTAATAAGGCCTGTTCAGTTGTCTTTCCTGCACCTCTGCTGTGACCCTACCACTCCTCTATTGTCTTGGAGTAGTGAGTTCTTCGGTGATGGAATCTAAGTACTGTGGATGGTTGTATTCATTAGTACGTGTACGTTCAGTGACACTGCTCACATCCCTGATGCTTTGTAGACAGCGCTGCCATCTATGGGGAAAACATTACCATCCTATCTCATGGAACCTCTGTGCCCGTGACAACATGACCGGCCCTCCCCCTTTCCTCCCTGCACCATCCCTTCCACTTTCTGGGTCTATGAATGCCCCTACTCTAGTCTCCTCAAAGCCTGGGATCGTGTAATGTACCTCTTTCCTTGTGTGCTTGTTTTCAAATTATGTGTTAGGTTTCCAGGGCCCATCTATTTCCTAAAATATTGGACACCTTTGTTTCTTCTTATGCCTGAATTGCACACCATGATGTGTATGGATGCCATTTAATGTGTCCTTTCCTCCCATGTTGAATTCAGGGACTGTGCCTGTCTGTGGCTATTGGGAACCCAGCAGTGTGAGACATTACTGCACAGATTTCTGTCTGTTTCCAGAATGAGAAGACGTCACTGAATGTATTGGCCCAATTTGTAGAATGGTAAACACATGGAATGTACTGGGTACTTGAGATCCCCAAATGTGATGTAGTTTTGTTCCTTTGAAGGTATGTAGCACACCCATGTAAGATGTGGCTAATGGGCGGATGTGGAGGGGGGAGATCGTGAAACCGCCTGTCGTATTCTGTTCCATTATTCTTTCAGCATTACTGGTGGAAAACATAGTCTCTTCCTTCCTACACATCTAAGAACCATGGTTCTTGGAGAGACCTATAGGGACCTGTGTGTTCCAGAAAGACCTAAAATCCATACCTTCAGCTAGTAGACACTTTTTTCCTGTGCCCGTTGGATCCAGTTTGAATGAGAATTTCATCGTGACTTGTGGACTTAATGGGGACGGATGGCATAGAGGGAAATGGCTACCAGTGAAATCAGAGGAAAATGTGTCTCAGCAGGTTTAAAATCTTCGGTTATGTTTGTGCTACTGAACGAAAGAATGCGTCTCCAATCAACGTAATGAGTCACTCTCCAAGGTACCTTCCTCGGTGTCCCCAATGTGGTAGACCTGATCGTGGAGGGAGAACCAGACTTTCTTCTTGGGTGGTCGTGCAGGGGCTCATGTGGTTATGGGAGGCTCCACATCCTCAGGGGGAAGCACCACACAGATTGCTGGGAGACACATAGAAATAGAGATCGGCACCTTGTTGTCAGAAGCCCATAGGGGGATTTGACACTCTTTATTTCTAGTCCAACCGTCTCATGCCCCTACTCACCAGCTGACCAGCAGGCATTCCTCCCTCCAGGTGGGACTTAGAAAGAGGTCGCTATGAGCTGTGCTCTGAATTCCGCCGCTCCCACACCCACAGGTTCTTTGGGCAATGGCTTGTATGCAGCAGAGACATGACAGAAATGCAACAGAGCACCATGAGCATGCCTGATGGCCTGGGTTCACATCCCACTGAGCAGCCACACCTACCTGAAAGTGTTCCCAAGAACCCTCTGTGCCCCTTTTTTCTACCCTCCAGCCTAGACGTTAGGGTGCCATCTTGGTGTCCCAAGTGATTGAGTCCAAGGAGCGCCTGGGACCTAGGGAGGGACGGGATGCTTCCCAGTCACTTGGCAGGTGTTGAGGAACGGACTGCCTATGGACATGGCTAGACAGCTGGCTGTGGGTGAATCCAGATATGGGACTTGGGATGGCTCCACTGCATGGGAGGACGTAAGCCCCCTCTTTATCCTTCCCATGAGAATTATGCTTGACAGCCAACACAGGATCCATGTCCCTTTCTCCTGTCCTCCCCACAGCAGTACCAATAGGAGTGGCAACGGGGTGGAAGCCCCATTGGTCAGTGGAGGGCACTGAAATGTAGGGTGGTGAAGAGACTGTCCTGAGTTTCCACCCTGATGAGGGATGGATCTGGGACAGGAATGTCATCGTTTCCCTGTGGATGGAGATCCCCGAGCCCCTGAGACCCACACAGGGCGCCTGAGAAAACGTCTTGAAACCCGAACCAAGAGCTGCCCTCACAATCTCAAAACCTTCTGTGCCAGTATTTCTGTAGGGGAGAGTGAGTGCCATGAGACAAGTCTCAGTCCTCACTCACATCTGTGTTTGTGTCCCTGGCATAAAATATGTGGTATTTTCTTCCAAATGGAGCCCTAGTGAAGGACCAGGAACGTGTAGCATTGGCCACGTTTGCTCACCTCTCTGCAAGGTCAGCACAGGCGCCCATGGATATCATGAAGGCCAGTTGAACCCCACGGCTACTGGGGTTCTGCTTGGCTCCCAAGCTGATTCAAACTCCCAATGGTCACATAGGACCCCACCAAGAATTCGCTTGCCTTCCACTCCCAATGGTGACACTTTGACCCCGCTGAGAACTCGCTTGCCTTGAGCTGGCCAATCTGGAGGAGCAGTTCATGGTATGAACGAACATGGAGGTGGCCATGTGGGCTGGGGATGGTTGGTTTCAGGAAGGATATGTATGATGCTGAATGGCCTACTCTTGATGTGAGGACTGTTCTGAGGAGCCTGGACGTAAGTGAGGCTACCCTGGCTGGAGTGAGTTCCCCCCTACTCTCTCATTTTCCCCCAACATCCCCTGTCTACTTTCAGGTCTCTTGATACCCTCTGGAGACTGTAGGTTTAGGAAACACACTCCTGTCTCCTTCCCTAGACTGGGCCTTGAGAACCCAGACCAAAAGTATCTTTGAGACCATCAGACAGTCCACTGTGCAGCTGCCATGTGTTCTTTCCACCCACCCATTGGCACAGCCTCTTCCCATCCACTCCCAGGCATCAAGCAGACGGCCTGTGAAACCCTCCACCTCAACCCATGAAAACACCCTGATACCTTCCGGTGTCTCTCCTAAAAACAGCTGCAATTGAGTGCTGATCGTTCCTCTCTGATTTTGTAATCTCCATCGGGAAGAGGTTACTGGCTATTCGTTCCCCTCAAATGTGTTGCCTGGGTCACACCAAGATTCTCCTGATCCAGGGACAACAGTGCAGTGTGTGACCTGGGTCTGTTCCCTGTATGACTGTGTCCAAAATTGGCATTCAGAAAGAGTATGGTTTTCTGAATGTAGAAGCGATTTAAGGAAGTCAGCTTCCCCAAGGTATCCCAATGAAATAACCCAGAAAAAATAACAAACACAGGCATCGAACCAGGAGGAGAAATCAGAGGGTGGAAAGGAAAAGCCAAAGAGAAGAAGCTGGTCTCTGTAAAAGGGAGGAAGCCAGCTTGAGAGAAGAGAGTTGAGAAAATCGATAGGCACATACCCGTAGAACAGCAGTTGAGATTTCCCATCGTGGGGACCTTCACACCTGTTCACCAATCTGCATGGGGCTTGACTAACAGAGTGACAGTTGAAACGGAAGGATGGGTGCATGTCATCAGGTCACCATGATGGTTGTTCATGACAGAACTCTCAGGGTGAAGGCATCCCTGCACACTGTGGGGTCATGGAGGGAAGTGGGTTGGAGAGGGGTCAATGGATGTTGGGCATTGAAGAAGGCCCTTGTTGTGACCAGATCTGAGTGGTGGAGAGAACTGATGAGTCCCTGAATTCTACTGCAGAATACAACAGTGCACTGTAAGTTAACTAACTACATGTTTTTGACATAAAAAAAAAAAAACGAGGGAGGAGTCAAGATGGTGGAGAAGTAGCAGGCTGAGACTACTACAGGTAGCGGGAGATCAGCTAAATAGCTTATCTAAAGATTGCAAACACCTACAAATCAAACGGGAGATCGAAGAGAAGAAGAACAGCAATTCTAGAAACAGAAAATCAACCACTATCTGAAAGGTAGGACTGGCGGAGAAGTGAATCCAAAGCGACGGGAAGATAGACCGTGGGGGGAGGGGCTGGCTCCCGGCGAGCGGCGGAGCAACGGAGCAAAATCAGGACTTTTAAAAGTCTGTTCCGCTGAGGGACATCGCTCCAGAGGCTAAACCGGGGTGAAGCCCAGGCGGAGTCAGCGCGGCCTCAGGTTCCACAGGGTCACAGAAGGATCGGGGCTGTCTGAGAGTTGCAGAGCTTACCGGTGTTAGAACAGGGAAGCCGGCTACAGAGACAGAGCCGAGGAGTGACTCTCAGCTTGGGGTTACCTTGAACTGGTCGCAGCCTCGGTCAGCTCGGAGCGCACCCGGAGGCGAGGGTGACGGGAGTACCTGGGCGCTGTTCTCTGAGGGCGCACTGAGGAGTGGGGCCCTGGGCTCTCGGCTCCACCGGGCCGGATACCTGGAGGCCGCCATCTTCATTCCCGTCTTCCAGAACTCTACAGAAAGCGCTCAGGTAACAAAAGCTCCCGAAAGCAAACCCAGCAAACCCGAGCAGATTACTCAGCCCTGCCCCGGGTAAGGGCAGTGCAAATCCGCCTGGGGCAAAGACACTTGAGAATCTCTACAACAGGCCCCGCCCCCAGAAGATCAACGAGAAACCCAGCCAGGACCAAGTTCACCTACCAAGGAGTGCAGTTTCAATACCAAGGAGAGCAGTGGATTTCCAGAAGAGAAGAAAGCAAAGCATGGAACTCATGGCTTTCTCCCCATGATTCTTTAGCCTTGCAGTTAATTTAATTTTTTTTCTTTTTCAATTTTTTTTCTCTTCTTCTACTAAATTTTTTTAACTTTTATCGTTTTTTTAACGCTTTTTAAATGGTTTTATATATATATATATATATTTTTTTCCTTTTTATATTTTTCAGCTTTCTTTTTTTTAATAGTTTCTTTTTTTTTCTTTCTGAACCCCTTTTTATCCCCTTTCTACTCCCTCACGATTAGGGATCTCTTCTGATTTGGCTAAAGCATATTTTCATGAGGTTGTTGCCACCCTTTTAATATTTTACTTGCTCCTTCATATACTCTTATCTGGACAAAATGACAAGGCGGAAAAATTCACAACAACAACAAAAAAAGAACAAGAAGCAGTACCAAAGGCTAGGGACCTAATCAATACAGACATTGGTAATATATCAGATATAGAGTTCAGAACCAGATTCTCAAGGTTCTAGACGGGCTTGAAAATGGCATGGAAGATATTAAAGCAACCCTCTCGGGAGATATAAAAGCCCTTTCTGGAGAAATAAAAGAACTAAAATGTAACCAAGTTGAAATCAAAAAAGCTATTAATGAGGTGCAATCAAAAATGGAGGCTCTCACTGCTAGGATAAATGAGGCAGAAGAAAGAATTAGTGATATAGAAGACCAAATGACAGAGAATAAAGAAGCTGAGCAAAAGAGGTACAAACAGCTACTGGACCACGAGGGGAGAATTCGAGAGATAAGTGACACCATAAGAGGAAACAACATTAGAATAATTGGGATTCCAGAAGAAGAAGAAACAGGGAGGGGAGCAGAACGTATATTGGAGAGAATTATTGGAGAGAATTTCCCCAATATGGCAAAGGGAACAAGCATCAAAATCTAGGAGGTTCAGAGAACCCCCTCAAAATCAATAAGAATAGGTCCACACCCCGTCACCTTATAGTAAAATTGACAAGTCTTAGTGACAAAGAAAAGATCCTGAAAGCAGCCCGGGAAAAGAAGTCTGTAACGTACAATGGTAAAAATATTAGATTGGCAGCAGACTTATCCACAGAGACCTGGCAGGCCAGAAAGAGCTGGCATGATATATTCAGAGTACTAAATGAGAAAAACATGCAGCCAAGAATACTAGATCCAGCTAGGCTATCATTGACAATAGAATGAGAGATTAAAAGCTTCCAGGACAAACAAAAACTGAAAGAATTTGCAAATACAAAACCAGCTCTACAAGAAATATTGAAAGGGGTCCTCTAAACAAAGAGAGACCCTAAAAGTAGTAGATCAGAAAAAAACAGAGACAATGTACAATAACAGTCACCTTACAGGCAATACAATGGCACTAAATTCATATCTCTCAATACTTACCCTGAATGTTATTGGGCTAAATGTCCCAATCAAAAAACACAGGGTTTCACAATGAATAAAAAAACAAAACCCATCTATATGTTGCCTACAAGAAACTCATCTTACACCCGAAGACACCTCCAGGTTTAAAGTGAGGGGGTGGAAAAGAATTTACCATGCTAATGGACATCAGAAGAAAGCAGGAGTGGCAATCCTTATATCAGATCAATTAGCTTCTAAGCCAAAGACAATAATGAGAGATGAGGAAGGACACTAAATCATACTCAAAGGAACTATCCAACAAGAAGATCTAACAATTTTAAATATCTATGCCCCTAACGTGGGAGCAGCCAACTATATAAACCAATTAATAACAAAATCAAAGAAGCACATCGACAAGAAAACAATAATAGTAGGGGATTTTAACACTCCCCTCACTGAAATGGACAGATCATCCAAGCAAAAGATCAACAGGGAAATAAAGGCTTTAAATGACACACAGGACCAGATGGACATCACAGATATATTCAGAACATTACATCCCAAAGCAAAAGAACACACATTCTACTCTAGTGCACATGAAACATTCTCAGAATAGTTCACATTCTTGGTCCTAAATCAGGTCTCAACCGGTATCAAAAGATTGGGATCATTCCCTGCATATTTTCAGACCACAATGCTCTGAAGCTAGAACTCATTAACAAGAGGAAATTTGGAAAAAACCCAAATACATGGAGACTAAACAGCATCCTTCTAAAGAATGAATGTGTCACCAGGAAATCAAAGAAGAATTGAAAAAATTTATGGAAAGAAATGATAATGAAAACACAATGGTTCAGAATCTGTGGGACACAACAAAGGCAGTCCTGAGAGGAAAATATATAGCGGTACAAGCCTTTCTCAAGAAACAAGAAAGGTCTCAGGTACACGACCTAACCGTACTCCTAAAGGAGCTGGAGAAAGAACAAGAAAGAAACCCTAAACCCAGCAGGAGATGAGAAATCATACAGATCAGAGCAGAAATCAATGAAATAGAAACCAAAAAATCAATAGAACAAATCAACGAAACTAGGAGGTGGTTCTTTGAAAGAATTAATAAGATGGATCAACCCCTGGCCAGACTTCTCAAAAAGAAAATTGAAAGGACCCAAATAAATAAAATCATGAATGAAAGAGGAGAGATCACAACAAACACCAAAGAAATACAGACAATTATAAAAACATACTATGAGCAACTCTACGCCAACAAATTTGACAATCTGGAAGAAATGGATGCATTCCTGGAGACATATAAACTACCACAACTGAACCAGGAAGAAATGGAAAACCTGAACAGACCCATAACCAGTAAGGAGATTGAAACAGTCCTCACAAATCTCCAAACAAACAAAAGCCCAGGGCCAGATGGCTTCCCGGGGGAATTCTACCAAACATTTAAAGAAGAACTAATTCCTATTCTCCTGAAACTGTTCCAAAAAATAGAAATAGAAGGAAAACTTCCAAACTCATTTTATGAGGCCAGCATCACCTTGATCCCAAAACCAGACAAGGATCCCATCAAAAAAGAGAACTACAGACCAATATCCTTGATGAACACAGATGCAAAAATTCTTGCCAAAATACTAACCAATAGGATTCAACAGTACATTAAAATGATTATTCACCACGACCAAGTGCGATTTATTCCAGGGCTGCAAGATTGGTTCAACATCCGCAAATCAATCAATGTGATACAACACATTAATAAAAGAAAGAACAAGAATCATATGATACTGTCCATAGATGCTGAAAAAGCATTTGAAAAAATACAGCATCCCTTCCTGATCAAAACTTTTCAAAGTGTAGGGATAGAGGGCACATAGCTCAATATTATCAAAGCCATCTATGAAAAACCCACCGCAAATATCATTCTCAATGGAGAAAAACTGAAAGCTTTTCCGCTAAGGTCAGGAACACGGCAGGGATTTCTGCTATCACCACTGCTATTCAACATAGTACTAGAAGTCCTAGCTTCAGCAATCAGACAACAAATGGAAATTAAAGGCATCCAAATCAGCAAAGAAGAAGTCAAACTATCACTCTTCGCAGATGATATGATACTATATGTGGAAAACCCAAAAGACTCCACTCGAAAACTCCTAGAACTTGTACAGGAATTCAGTAAAGTGTCAGGATATAAAATCAATGCACAGAAATCAGTTGCATTTCTCTACACGAACAACAAGACAGAAGAAAGAGAAATTAAGGAGTCCACCCCATTTACAATTGCAAACAAAACTATAAGATACCTAGGAATAAACCTAACCAAAGAGACAAAGAATCTATACACAGAAAACTATAAAGTACTCATGAAAGAAATTGGGGAAGACACAAAGAAATAGAAAAATGTTCCATGCTCCTGGATTGGAAGAATAAATTTGGTGAAAATGTCTATGCCACCTAAAGCAATCTACACCTTTAATGCAATTCCTATCAAAGTACCATCCATTTTTTTCAAAGAAATGGAACAAATAATCCTAAAATTTATATGGAACCAGAAAAGACCTCGAATAGCCAAAGGAATATTGAAAAAGAAAGCCAAAGTTGGTGGCATCACAATTCTGGACTTCAAGCTCTATTACAAAGCTGTCATCATCAAGACGGCATGGTACTGGCACAAAAAACAGACACATAGATCAATGGAACAGAATAGAGAGCCCAGAAATAGACCCTCAACTCAATGTTCATGTCATCTTCGACAAAGCAGGAAAGAATGTCCAATGGAAAAAAGACAGCCTCTTCAATAAATGTTGTTGGGAAAATTGGACAGCCACATGCAGAAAAATGAAATTGGCTCATTTCCTTACACCACACACGAAAATAGACTCAAAATGGATGAAGGATCTCAATGTGAGAAACGAATCCATCAAAATCCTTGAGGAGAACACAGGCAGCAACCTCTTTGACCTCAGCCGCAGCAACATCTTCCTAGGAACATCACCAAAGGCAAGGGAAGCAAGGGCAAAAATGAACTTTTGGGATTTTATCAAGATCAAAAGCTTTTGCACAGCAAAGGAAACAGTGAACAAAACCAAAAGACAACTGACAGAATGGGAGAAGATATTTGCAAATGACATATCAGATAAAGGGCTAGTGTCCAAAATCTATAAAGAACTTAGCAAACTCAACACCCAAAGAACAAATAATCCAATCAAGAAATGGGCAGAGGACATGAACAGACATTTCTGCAAAGAAGACATCCAGATGGCCAACAGACACATGAAAAAGTGCTCCATATCACTCGGCATCAGGGAAATACAAATCAAAACCACCATGGGATATCACCTCACACCAGTCAGAATGGCTAAAATGAACAAGTCAGGAAATGACAGATGCTGGCGAGGATGCGGAGTAAGGGGAACCCTCCTACACTGTTGGTGGAAATGCAAGCTGGTGCAACAACTCTGGAAAACAGCATGGAGCTTCCTCAAAATGTTGAAAATAGAACTACCCTATGACCCAGCAATTGCACTGCTGGGTATTTACCCTAAAGATACAAACGTAGTGATCCGAAGGGGCACGTGCACCCGACTGTTTATAGCAGCAATGTCTACAATAGCCAAACTATGGAAAGAACCTAGATGTCCATCAACAGACGAATGGATAAAGAAGATGTGGTATATATACACAATGGAATACTATGCAGCCATCAAAAGAAATGAAATCTTGCCATTTGCGACGACGTGGATGGAACTAGAGGGTATCATGCTTAGCGAAATAAGTCAATCGGAGAAAGACAACTATCTTATGATCTCCCTGATATGAGGGAGAGGAGATGCAACATGGGGGGTTAAGGGGGTAGGAGAAGAATAAATGAAACAAGATGGGATTGGGAGGGAGACAAACCATAAGTGACTGTTAATCTCACAAAACAAACTGAGGGTTGATGGGGCGAGGGGGTTTGGGAGAGGGGGCTTGGGGTTATGGATATTCGGGAGGGTATGTGCTATGGTGAGTACTGTGAAGTGTGTAAACCTGGCGATTCGCAGACCTGTTCCCCTGGGGATAAAAATATATGTTTATAAAAAATAAAATTAAAAAAAAAAAAACGATACTCCTGAGGGCACATAGGAGACTAAAATATTCATTTTACTATCTGATACTCTGGGAAACTCCTATTTATACGAGATTGTTTCACAAAGTCTCTCTAGGAGTTCTTGGGTGGCTCAGTGGGTTAAGTATTGGCCATCGGCTCAGGGCCTGCTCTTGGAGACAATTCAGAACTCCTTGGCAACAACCTGGGGGATATAGGCATTTACAGGCAGCAAATATTAGTGTGATTTCTTTAAAATAATTTCTACCTGGGGCACCTGGGTTTCTCATTCGCTTAAGCAGTTGCCTTCGACTCAGGATCAAACCTAGCATCAGGCTCCCTGCTCAGGGGGAGTGCTTCTCCCTCTGCCCCTCACCCAAGTCATGCCTGCTGTGTCCAGTAAGGAAAATATGTAAAAGAAAAAGTGCTTAATGTGGGGCTCCCCTCCCCAGGAATGCCCTGTGTTCCTTCCAGGAGCACCTTGGAGCCAAGTGTGACAGTTACTAATATTGTCTGTGTGGCAGACTGCCTGAGCCACGAGTTAAGTATACAAACATATGTCTGTCATTTTTCTGTGAGTTGCATTAATATGGATCGCACGGTGCCCTTTCTGCAGGAGACAGAGAGATACTCTTTGAAAACGCTGGATCCTCCCTGTGTGTCTGATTTCAAAGGCCCTTAGTGCACTGACCTCCCTCTTCCCTGCCACCCATCCTCCATTTCTGGTCTGCAGGGAGGGTCTCCCTTTGTGGACAGCGGGTTGTCTCCACCACGGGATGGCACCTCCGGGGCCTGCATACATGGCATGCATATGTGGTGTCCCTGCATGGACACAGAGGATGAGTCAGATGACAGCTGTGCAGGACCCTCTTGGCAGCCAAGGTCAGTCTGTGCACTCTGGATTGTTTTGACCCAAAACCTCTCTGCTGGTTTCACCCCTTATTCTTGTACTCCATGGAGCTTGGTATGCAGGGGGCTACATCCATTGTAAGTCCCTGTGGGCCTGGCCACTGCCGTGTGGTCTCTTGGAAAGTGACAATTCAGAACTCCTTGGCAACAACCCGGGGCATATAGGCATTTACAGGCAGCAAATATAACGTGATTTCTTTAAAATAATTTCTACCTGGGGCACCTGGGTTTCTCAGTCACTTAAGCAGTTGCCTTTGACTCAGTTCCAGGCCCTGGGATCCAGTCCATGTCGAGCTCTCTGCTCAGGGGAGGAGAGCCTGCTTCTCCCTGGCCTGTCACTCTGCCTGCTTGGGAGCTCTGTCTCTCTGCCAAAGAATTGAGTAATATCATTACAAAATAAACAAGTTAATAAAAATGAAATGTAAATGAAGATATTTTATGAGTTCTGCAACATAATACAATCGAAAGGGGGAACAAAACCCAACTAGTAACAACATATATTTACACACGACAATATAATCGTCATGCTGCTTCAGGTAACACAATTATACCCTTTTATCCAATTGATATCTAGATAGAACATTTTTCTGGCACAGTTTTGGAAAACTTTCTTAATGATGTTATGAAAATATGTACTTTTAAAGAAATTAAATTTTGAATAACATTAAGTAATCTCTGTCATTTTGGCAAATGCAGGAGACAGAGAGATACTCTTTGAAAACACTGGATCCTCCCTGCCTGTCCGATTTCAAAGGCCATTAGTGCACAGACCTCCCTCTTGCCTGCGACCCATCCTCCCTTTCCGGTCTGCAGGGAGGGTCTGCCTTTGTGAAGAGTGGGTCATCTCCACCACTTTTTGTGTTTTTTGTGTGTGTTTTTGTTTTTAATAAAACAATTAATTGGAGTTTACGACTTGGCGAGGGTTTCCTTGGACGTGGTGGTGTGAAGACAAGTATGGCTATTAGGAGTACCTTAGAGACTATGATGGAGGAAATTGGATCGATTTCTGACGTTCTGCCAAAATAGACCTTTTTTTTTTTAAAAGATTTTGCTTATTTATTTGACAGACAGAAATCACAAGTAGGCAGAGGCAGGCAGAGAGAGATGAAGAAGTAGGGTCCCGGCAGAGCAGAGAGCCCAATGTGGGGCTCAATCCCAAGACCCTGGGATCATGACCTGAGCTGAAGGCAGAGGTTTTAAAACACTGAGCCACCCAAGCACCCCAAAAATAGACATTTTATTTCCGACAGCCGGGGCTGGTTCTTTGGAAAGAAGTTTTCAAAAAAGACTGAATTGGAAACCCTTTGATTTCAGGAAACTGAATTTAAGGTGAGGTGTTGGAGGCTACGGCATGGTTGGAGTCGTGGATCAAACCAGGCCCTGACTTGTGTCTCCTTTAAAGTCTGGACACCTTGACAAGGGGTTAAGGACGGAAAAATTGAGTAACACTGAGAAAGGGTCTGTGCTATGTGTCATGTGCTCACCTATGTGACTTCCCACATGCTCTCCCTACAGAAGGGAACAATGTGGTCTGGGTCATGAGTTCTTAGTTGGTCCTTGTAGTTCCTGTACCTCCCATAACCCACTCCCTGATTGATTGTCTTGCTAATGACTTTAGCCGAGACTACCTGGCATCACGAGGTTTGCTTGTAGTTAATGTAAACTTGTTATAGAAACTTGTAGTCATCGGACTAGATACTGATGTATTACTCCTCCTATTGTGGTCTGCCTTATAAATGATTATAAGATGTGGAATAGAATCGGTACTGTTGGACATCATCCTCAGTGCTCCTCCTGCCCCCATCTCTTTGTCTCTTAATTTCTTTTCACCATCCTCTTACGCTCACATTTCCTGGTTGATTTGTCATGCTGGCCGTGACAAGTGGCGCCCGAACATGGACTGTAAGCACGTTACATGGGAGCGTGGAAGTACAGGTGAGTGGTTATTAAGATTTCGGTAAGAGGAGCCCAGGTTGATGGGCGATGGCAGGAGCAAAATAATATGGGCCAGTCTCATTCTAAGGAACAGGAGGATCTTTTTGTTACAGCATTGCAGGCCCTTTTAAAGCAGAAGGGGTCTAAGCACTCAAAGAAGGCCTTACAGCAATTTTTTGGTGTGGTATCTGATCTTTGTCCTTGGTTCCCTAAAGGAGGAATGGTAAATTTACAAATGTGACAGAAAGTAGGGCAAGAGATTAAAAATCAGTTGAAAATTAGAGGACCATGTGCTTGCCCTGAAGGAACCATGATTCGGGAAGATATTCGAGAGAATTTAGATCCGCAACATTCTATAGAATTAACCTCTATAGTTTCTCATGATGCTCTTTGTAATTTGGCCATAGATTAATTGGAGAATGAGTATGAATATCTCGGTGCTGGTATTTCTTCTGAGTTAGTTGCTGACCTCACTGATTCTCATTCCGATCCTTTTGATACTCCTGGAGATGGAGTGACTCTGAATGATGATAAAGACATATTTCTTGCCTCTGCCCCTGTAGACCCCAGCCATTCTGTTTGTCAGCCAGAGTATCCACTTTGGAAAAAAAAATTGAGTCTATTGGGGTACAAACAACCTTTATGACACATAGACGAACTCAGAAGGAATCCTTTAAGATTTCTACCCCTAAGGACTCGAGTGTAGGATTTCCAGTAATGCAGCATCCTCAATCTGGTGTGCCCTACAGAGATGGGGAGCCTATGCCTAAATGTATGTTTCCCGTGAGTCCACACTCAATTGTTTATCCAAAACAACTTCCTGAAGGAGTTGAACCGCTAAAAACTACACCGCTACAGCGGTCACTTTATCAAGCGCAACAAGCGGGAAAGGATACTTCCGCCCTTTCCACTTACCCTATGACACAACTGCCTGATGGCCAAAGGGCTTATAATACTGTAAATTTTAAAATGCTAAAAGAAATTAAAGCGACCACTTCACGATATGGGCCTACTCCTCCATACACTTTATCTCTACTGGATAGCGTAGGTTTAGAAGACTTGTGCCCTGGAGATTGGAAAGTCATAGCACAGGCATGTCTGTCATGGGGAGATTATCTTTTATGGAAAACAGAGTTCTTTGAAAGGGTTAATGAAATGGCTATATATAACAGGAGAACTCATATACCTATATCCTACGAAATGTTAACAGGAGATGGGTCTTATGCTGAGGTACAAACACAAATTGATTATCCCGAAATTGCCTATCAACAAATTTCACAATGTGCCTTAAAGTCATAGAAGCATCGTCCTTCATCAAGAGTGTGAAATGAGGAATTGTCAAAAATTCAGCAGGGCCCAGATGAACCTTATCAGGATTTTGTAGCCCAGCTCTTAAAGGCTGTTGGTGGAATTGTGGTAGATGGAGAAGCTGGAACTATTATTGTCAAACAATTGGCCTTTGAGAATGCTAATTCTGCCTGTCAAGCTGCTATCTGCCCTTGAAAGAAAGCAGGTACTTTAGAGGATTATATTCACTTACGTGCAGAGATCGGATCATCCTATATCCAAGGGGTAACTTTAGCGGCTGCATTGAAGGGTATTTGTCCAACAGTAATGCAAAGACCAATGATTAAAAAGGAGCAATTACAAAAACGTCTTTGTTTTAAATGTGGACAACCTGGGAATTTTAAGGCTCCATGCCCACAATTGAGAGTAATTTCTTCAGGACCTTCTTCCTTCTTTAATATTGGGAGAAAGTCTGCTCCCAGTTCCTTATGTCCTTGTTGTCCCCGAGGATTTCCCAAAGGGACAAATTTGGGAACCTTATTCAGGGAAACTGGAATCGGGGCTCGCTGCAGCCCCAACAAACAATAGCAGCAATGATTCCTCAGTCACCCCTGTCAGGGCCAATACCGCTGACCTCCCAGGCATCGACAAAATATATTGAGGTACCCCCTCCAGTGCAGGATTAGACTTGGCCCCAGATACACCTGTTTACATGGAAGCTGGGGAACCTCCCAAGACTATTACAACAGAAATCTGGGGACCATTACCTAAGGGGATTTCGGGTTTATTATTAGGGAGATCTAGTTGGACAATGGAAGGACTACCTGTCCATCCTGGGGTGATAGATGAGGATTATACAGGAGAAATTAAAATTATGGCCACTTTAAGAGAAGGAGTGCTCTCACTGCAACCTCGGAGTCCTATTGCACAATTAATTATTATGCCACAGCTAGAAACCAATAATCCAGTGGTAAAGGGCAAGCAAGGAACCGGAGGCTTTGGTTCTACTGATGTTTGTTGGCCTCATTTAATTTCTGCAGACAAACCTTATTTGACCTTATTCCTTCAGGGTAGAGCCTTTCCAAGATTGGTGGACACTGGAGCAGATGTTTCAGTAATCGCATCCCTGCACTGTCCTAAAAACCGGCCTCTTGTAGATTCAGATACTTCTATTAGAGTTGAGGACAAGTCTATGCTCCTAAGTTAAGTGCTAATTTTTTAAATTGGTCCACTGCTGAGGGTCATCAAGGAGTATTCCACCCATTTGTGCTACAAATTGATCTTAATTTATGGGGACGTGATGTCTTAACAGATATGGGTGTTTCTTTGACAACAGCTCCTATCCCCAGATCTAAGAAGCATTCAGTGGATATGGCCTTTATAGAAAAAAAATGGGATATATTTCAGGTAAGGGCTTAAGAGAAAATTTACAGGGAAAACCCCATCTGCTTCATTTATAATCACAACCT
Organism: Lutra lutra; assembly: GCF_902655055.1. NCBI lineage: Eukaryota > Metazoa > Chordata > Mammalia > Carnivora > Mustelidae > Lutra > Lutra lutra. Next base: position 177,430 of record NW_025923836.1, on the reverse strand, counting down.
TCAGAAGCGGGGTTGGGTTTTCTTCAGGGTCACTGAACTCCCCCCATACGCTGCCTATCGAGTGGAAATCTAATGACCCTATACGGGTGGATCAGTGGCCCTTGCCTTCAGAAAAGCTGGCAGCAGTGGCTACCATGACAGAAGAGCAGCTGCTTTTGGGTCATTTAAAGGATTCCTGTAGCCCTTGGAGTACTCCTATATTTGTGATAAAGAAAAAATCAGGAAACTGGAGGTTATTATAGGATCTGAGAGCCATAAATGCTACCATGAAACCTATGGGGGCCCTTCAGCCTGGTTTACCTACATGATCAGTTATTCCTCTTCAATATAAATTGATAATATTAGTTTTAAAAGATTGCTTTATTACTATTCCTCTAGCCCCTCAGGATTGTGAACGGATCGCTTTTACTATTCCTAGTACTAATCATAAGGAACCTGCTAAGCTATATCAGTGGCAAGTTTTGCCCCAAGGTATGGCTAATAGCCCCACCTTGAGTCAAGAGTTTGTGTCTCGTGCAATTACCCCGTTTCGAGTACAGTTCGAACCAATGGTTTATTGCATACATTATATGGATGATACTTTATTGGCAGCTGAAACAGAAGACATTTTACAAAGTACTTTTGTCTTTTTAAATAATCAACTACAACAATATAATTTAATTATAGCTCCTGAAAAGGTACAAAAAATGGAACCATTTGAATATTTGGGTTACATCATTGAGAATAAAAGAATTCGCCCTCAAAAAATCTCTTTGAGAACGCAATCTTTACGTATGTTAAATGACTTTCAAAAATTATTAGGAGATATTAACTGGATTAGGCCCTTTCTACATTTAACAGCTGATGATATGAAACCTTTATTCGATATCCTAAAGGGAGTCAGTTCTCCTTCCTTTCCTCGAATTTTAACTGAAATCGCTAAGGCAGCATTGCAATTAGTCAATGATAAATTGTCACAAGCACAACTTTGTCAATATGATCCTACCACACCGATATACCTAATATTTTTAATGCCATCAAAATTACCCTTGGCAGTGATATGGCAAATTCAAGGACCCCTAGAATGGATCCATTTAGCACTACATCAATTGCATATTATTACCAGGCAAATAGAATTGTTAACGCAACTGATCACTAGGGGTCGCCAGCGAATTGTTCATATCAAAGGTAAAGAACCTGATTTTTTAATTTTTTTTAAAGATTTTATTTATTTGACAGACAGAGATCACAAGTAGGCAGAGAGGAAGGCAGAGACAGAGGAGGAAGCAGGCTCCCCGCTGAGCAGAGAGCCCGATGCGGGACTCGATCCCAGGACACCGGGATAATGACCTGAGCTGAAGGCAGAGGCTTTAACCCGCTGAGCCACCCAGGCGCCCCCTGATTTTTTAATTTTACCAATGTTAACTATTGATCGTGTGCAGACTTTATTCATATTTAACCTTGATTGGCAGATAGCACTTTCTAATTACCCAGGACAACTTTGATATCATTTACTAGCGGATAAGTTATTGCATTTCTTTTCTACAGTTTCTATTGCAATGATCCTATTCAGACAAGTCCCCTTGCTTCTGCTATTAATGTTTTTGTAGAAGCTGATAAAAGAAGACATATTGGCATTTATAAATCTTCTCATTCGGGTCAGGAGTCTTTTCAAGCATTTTATGCCACTATGTCTGTACAGAGAGCTGAATTAAAAGCAGTACATTTAGCCCTGGAGAAATTTTCTGAACCATGTAACTTATACAGTGATAGTCATTACATGGCACATGTCATTCCGTTGTTACCAACTGCTTATATTCTTACTAATGATGAGGAACTTTTTCATCTTTTTACAAGTATTCAATGTTTGCTTCAAAAAAGAGCTAATCCTATTTGTATCATGCATATTCGAGCACATACTAACTTACCTGGACCTTTAACTGAGGGCAATGCTATTGCAGATGCATTAACTCACATACAATTGGTGTTAACCACTAAGTTTTTTAAAAGATTTTATTTATTTATTTGACAGAGATCACAAGTAGGCAGAGATGCAGGCAGAGAGAGAGAGGAGGAGGCAGGTTCCCTGCTGAGCAGAGAGCCTGATGTGGGGCTCAATCCCAGGACCCTGGGACCATGACCTGAGCCGAAGGCAGAGGCTTTAACCTAGTGAGCCACCCAGGCGCCCCGGTGTTAACCACTAAGTTTGAGCAAGTCAGTCAAAGTCATGCTCGTTTTCATCAAAATGCAGTGGCTTTACGTAAACAATTTCGAGTAACTAGAGAAGAAGCTCGACAACTATTTAAGAGCTGCTCCACTTGCTTTATTCATCATCCCCAACCAACTTATGCGTGAATCCTCGAGGCTTAATGCCTAATCATTTGTGGAAAATGGATGTAACTATTTTCCCCCTTTTGGAAGACTTAAGTATCTCCATGTTTCTATTGATACCTTTTCTGGATTTTTACATGCTATGGCACACGCTGGGGAATCCTTTACTGATGTTCAAAATAATTTGCTTTCAGCATTTGCCCCTCTGGGCAACCCAGAAGCAATAAAGACGGATAATGGGACTGCCTTACATCTCAAGCTTTTCAAACCTTTTGTGCCATTTTTGACATAGCACACTCTACAGGCATCCCATATAATTCTCAGGGTCAAGCCATTTTGAATGTGCAAATAGTACTCTTAAATCCTATCTTAAAAAAATTAAAAAGGGGGAGATACTACAGGGAAAAGTAAAATATTCCCCACATATGCATTTAACTTTAACCTTACATGTTTTAAATTTTTTTAAATGTGGATGATATCTGTCGGATAGCAGCTGAGCGCTTCTGGCATCCTGATTTTTCTCCACTTCCATACACCCGGTGGATAGATCCTTTGACCAGAGTATGGAAAGGTCCAGACCCAGTGCTTTGAAAAGGGCGAGGGTTTGTTTGTATTTTCCCACAGGATGAGGACACCCCACGATGACTCCCAGAAAGATGGTGCTGACTTCTCACCTCTATGCCAGAGAATAGCAACGATGGCTCTTGATCGAAGGAGTCAGAGAAGACGAAGACAAAGGAGACATTTACCCCTCTTTTGAGTGGGACAGATGAGAAATCTTATAATTCAAGCCATGAACCTGGTCAACCAGGCCTGGCCCAATGAGGCCATTCTGGATGTCTTATATGCTTTATTGGCTTTAGTGAATATGCCTAAGGTTCAAGCCACTCATTACTGGGCTTAGTTGCCTGACCCTCCATTGGTGCATCCAATTACTTGGGATGATCCCATGCCCCGAATTCATACTAATATCCCAGAACATTTTGGAGGTATTGCCATGGAGGGAATAAAACATGCTGAACATTATATGAATTGGTCTGGAATTTCGGCACAAGTCCCTATTTGTTTTCAAGCCCCCTCTCATGAGCAAATTTTAATGTATTGGCTGCATGATGATTGAACAAGTTCCCCATATAGTGATCTCTCTCAAAGTAATTCCTCATATGGGGGCCATTGCTAAGCGAATGGAGGAATGGGATATTTATGAAATTGTTGGAGAGGAGAACCCTACCTTTAGTGGATTAGGTATGCGCCCACAGGGGTATTTACCTTGTCCCGAGAGTCTTAATTTCTCTGTTCCAGGCCCCATTTGGAAGGGATGTGTACAAGAGGTGTCGCAGATTATGTCTCCGCCAGGTGTTCCCGGATTCACTATTACTGATTGGTCTAAGTCGTCTAGAGTTCAAATTGAAAGACCCTTTGTGCATCTTTCCAGAGACTCTCAAATAGGTCATCTATACTTTCATAACACAACACTTCCAGCAGGACTCTTTGCTACAGAAGAAATTATTCATCCTGATCTGTGGAAGCTGGTAGCTGCCTTGGGCCCCGCCACACGCAGAGTAGGAGACAACACTCTGGATGGAACTGCTTGGGAGGAATTTTCCGTGAAAGCTTGTGGTTCCCGCCCCTTTTTATTAGTTTTGGGCCCCGGTACAATTTCACCTTCAGTGTTTAAGGGGCCAAAAGGAGAATACCTCATGTATCACATAGAGTGTAATCAATGTGTATTAACTAACTGTATACCCATTTCTTTTTCTGTTCTAAAATGACACTCCATTATGATATTTTTAGTAATGCAACTTCCGTATGTACTCCTCCCTGTGGAAGTGGAGGATCCCTCGTATGCCAGTTATGGGTATCAGCTACCATTAGAACTGCAAGCTCAGGTGAAAAGAGTTAAGCTCTTCATAGGGTTACTTATCGTTGGGATAACTGTATTAATCTCTCTAATTGCTACAACTACTGTTTCTACTATAGCTCTTTCACAATCTGTACAAACTGCCACACATGTGAATTCTCTAGCCCAAAATATATCTTATGCCTTGGCTACTCAGGAGCATATAGACCAAAAAATTTTAACCCGGATGGAAGGATTGGAAGAAACAGTAGAATTTTTTTTTTGGGGGGGGGGGCAATTATCGGTGTTAAGAACTCAAATGTCTTTAGTATGTCATGGAGGATTTCAACATAATTGTGTCACTCCCTTGAAAGCCTTGAATTATTCTTGGGATGCTGTTAAACATCAATTGCAGGGAATATGGTTTCATAGTAATGTAAGTCTAGATCTTGCTGAGTTGCAGAAGGAAATTGCTAATATAGGACATTCACAACTAGATGTACAAAATCCTGCTACTATAGTATCTCAGATTTTGGATGGGTTGCACGGGTTTAATCCTGGAAATATAATGATTTATTCCTTTTGGATTTTTATCATTATATTCATTGTCTTGGCTATATTGATTGTAGGATGGGGAGTTTCCCTGTTTCGTACAGGACAACAATGACTGCAGGCTCAGGCACAAATTCATATGCTTGCTTTATTTAAAAAAGTAGGGGGAGATGTTGGAGGCTATGGCATGGTTGGAGTCGTGGATCAAACCAGGCCCTGACTTGTGTTTCCTTTAAAGTCTGGACACCTTGACAAGGGGTTAAGGACGGGAAAGTTGAGTAACAATGAGAAAGGGTCTGTGCTATGTGTTGTGTGCTCGCCTACGTGACTTCCCACATGCTCTCCCTACAGAAGGGAACGATGTGGTCTGGGTCATGAGTTCTTAGTTGGTCCTTGTCATTCCTGTACCTCCCATAACCCACTCCCTGGTTGATTGTCTTGCTAATGGCTTTAGCCGAGACTCCCTGGCATCACGAGGTTTGCTTGTAGTTAATATAAACTTGTTATAGAAACTTGCAGTCATCGGACTAGATACTGATGTATTACTCCTCCTATTGTGGTCTGCCTTATAAATGATTATAAGATGTGGAATAAAATCAGTACTATTGGACATCATCCTCAGTGCTCCCCCTGCCCCCATCTCTTTGTCTTTTAATTTCTTTTCACCATCCTCTTACTCTCATGTTTCCTGGTTGATTTGTCATGCCAGCTGCAACAGTGAGGTGGACATTGGCATTGAACATTTCCTCTGATGTTTGCCATAACTGGATGATATACAAATAGCCTACCATGGCCCTTTGCATTGGTACATCTTTGTGTCAGTCAAGAAGTGGGTGCTGGGAAAGAAAAGAAAAAAAAAGGACACTTCTGTTTGGGGAATTGGGACGGTCATCTGGGAGACACAGAGTGGAGAGAAATCAGGTGTGCTCCCAATTTTGAGCAGTGAGTACAGGTTTATGAGGAAAAAGCACAGGCAAGTGCTTTGCAAGGATGACAATGAGTGCTGGCAGTTAACAGGTGTTGCATTGTCTCTCTTTCAGTCCAGAGAAGATGGATGTGTACCAGGTGGTGGTGGATCTGTCACTGAGCATGTCCATGGGCCGGAAGTCAAAAGTTCACAGTGCTCAAACACTTAAAACAAGAGATGTGCCTAGGGTTTCCTTCCTGATTGTCTTTCACGCTCTAGTTTCAGAGTGGCTCTCTTAGCAATGCTTCCATTGCTATGGCTCTTCCTTGAGAATTCTCATCCATCTCTTTTCTGCCATCTTTCTAACAGGAAAACAGCAATGATCCAAGTGTGATTTCCTACCATCCCTTTTCACTGTCTGGGTGGCTGGCAACCTGCTTCGGGTCCCTTCTGCCCCTGGAAAGTGGCAGTTTCCTAGTTCCTGGGTCATCCAAGCTACTTGAGCCTTCAGACTGCATCCCACAGTCTGAAGAAGAAGACTTGAGGATGTCCAATCTAGATGGTACTTAGAGTCTCATTTCTGGGTAGACCTGATGGTTAACTTGTATTCTTGGAGGAACAATTATTTTGACATTTTCATTAGTACTCCAAGGAGAAATGCAATGTAGAAGCCACTGGAAAAATGACAAATTTAAAATACTCAAGAGTCCAAACAGTGCATTTCTTGCTCAGATGCTGGGGTCCTTCCCAATCTGTTCTCACAGAGAGATTCTAGAGGAACGGCAAGACCCATGACATTGTGTTCTGGTGCCTCTGCTTTTCCTCTGGAAAAGAGCCTGCTGTCCCCTTGACCCTGAGCGTAGAGGGGCTGGGTGGGTCTGCTGTTGTGCTGGGTGGATTAAAGTCCCTGCTCAGGGAAGGAGGAGGACACCACTCCACAAAGACCCTCTGGGGATGCCCAGGGCTTTCCCTGCAGAAGATCAGTGCGGTTCCAAGAGCGGGAGGTGGTTCTGGACACCCTGATCCCTGTCTCTTTCCACCTGTAGGTGCGAAGAAATACCGGCACTTTGGAGTCATCCTGACGGCCTCTAAGAGCATCGGCTTGAGCCCATCTGGTGTGTCCTGGAGGTGTTTGTGAGTGAGACAAGTATGCTCTGGGTGACCCTGCCCTTTGGGAGTCCTGGCCTGCCTCTATCAGGGGCTTAACAGTGTGCTCCTGTTGAAGAGCATAGTTCCAGGGCACCCTGGGAAGGGGAAACTGTAGGTTCCAGGTCACTGCTGGGAACGAGGAGATCTGTGGAGGGCTGGGCCAACCCAACGGACAGAGAGATGCTTTCAGTCTTGCCCTCAGAACTGAGGGATTATTTCACACCTGGAGGCATCCTCCTGCTTCCCAAGAACTGCTGCCAGAGAGAGGCCCTGCCTCCTGGGAAATCTAGGCATGTACAAGCCTTGGTCTTTGCCGAGAAGTCTGTGTTTGGTGGCCCACGGTGCCAGGTGAGCCAGCAGCAACCCGGTATCCACATCAGCCAGACCTGCTGGTCACAGCCCCTTCTCAGGTCTGAGAAATCCTTGTGGCTCATTGTTTATAGCCCTTTGTGATAGATGAAGCCCCTGAATTTGTTGTCATAGCTGCCCCTTCTTTGGCGGCTCCCAGAGGGATGTCATGTCTCGTCAAGCACCATGTGAGCTTGTCTCTGAGCCTAGGGCTCTGTCCCTTCTCCCCTCACTTGTGGGAGCTCCTTCTCAGGTCAGCTGGGGCAGTTAGAGTGTCATGCTTCTGTCCAGCAATGATGGAAATTCCCTCTGCAGGCAGAGTCCCAGGCTGGCAGGAGAAGTGGGCGTGGTCACTGGGCAAGTCCTCCAAAATGGGTGAGGTGACCTTTCAAAGACTGGGGAGGTTAAGGGTTCCAAACACCACAACAGCACGCATGGGCCATAACTTAGCCGGATTTTTCTGGAACCATCAGACAACCTTTGCAAAACGTGAGGACGAGTGAAATGCGCTACCTGGAGTGGAGGTTGTGTTGGTTTCTGGGGCTTCTGTCCCCAGGAGTTATCCAGGCCAGTGGCGTGGGGCTAAAAGGAAGGTTATTTGGGACTGATGTGCCTTAATTCTGAGGTGCCCTCTCTGTTTGAGCAGGTAGGCGAGGGCTGCAGTCCGATCTGGCAACTGGTGCTTGGGTTGAGGGGAGCACAGGGCAGGCCAGCTGGATCTGCGGCCACTCAACTGCTTTTTGCTGGTCTGTACTCAGGGCCTGTGGCTCCTGGGGCAGAGCCAGAGTCACAGGGCCCAGGCAGATGTTCATAGGAAAGGACTGGAGCCAGGAAGGGTGGGAGGCAGGCAGGCCCAGGCAGCCACAGCAGCCTGCCAGGTCACTGGGGTGCCGTAGCCTGGCTCTATGCTCTGTGCTTTATTGGAGGGTTGATGTTTATCAGGGCAAAATGCACACAGTGTGAAGTCTCCCATAGCCACGACCCTGAATTGGAAGGGTGTTGAGGAAGTGGAAGGTAGTTGTTGTTGTTGTTTTTGTTGTTGTTTTGTTTTGTTTTGTTTTTTTCCTGTTGAGTTCCAGGGTCGATGAGAGGCATGCCTTACCAAGGAAAGACCAGAGGTCCATTTCAGCCTCATGGAACTCCTGGCAGCCAAATCGCCAAACATGCATTACGGGAACGTCTTCCAGCAGAAAAGCTAAGTCTTTCACATATGGCAGGGCCCTGTGGTTTTGGCCTCCTTGAACCTGCACTCCCTGCTGAGAGGGAGGGGACTGCTTTCCATCATGGGTGACTCTGTTTCTCCCCAGGTGCGGGTCCTGAGACCTCAACTAAATGTTCTCCTTGTTTTTACAAGTGGTGCTTTGAGGCTCAGGGGACGTTGCCTCATAGGCAGCATCCAAAGCGTCTGGCCTCTGTCTCTCCAGTGCAGATGGAAGTGCAGCACATACAGGAGTGTGACCCCTGTCATCTCCCTGGTGGATGTGCATCGCAGTGGTAAGTTGTCTTGGTTCTGAACCTCCCACCTTGTTTGAGGATCAGGACTTGACTTGGGTGTCTTTCTTGCTGGCAATGTTACTTCCTGTGATCCAACTTCCTACCAGGAGACAATAACTGTGTCAGTTGTGAGAGTTTGTAAAGGAAAAAGTCCCCGTTCTTACTTGGCACAGTGTGCACGGTTGTGAGACCCCGCCTGTTCAGTGATCCTGGCCTTTATGCAACTACTGATGGATCAGAGAAGATGTGCTTGATTTCTAGTTATTGGTTACTGGAAGAGCGCATACCACATTCCTCAGAATGGGACCCAGTTGTATGTGTTTGAGTGTCTGAGTTTGTATCTCACTGTCACCCTAGGAAATTCCTTGGGAGGTATTTGCCAAGTGATTTTCTGATGTGAGTGTCCCGGGAAGAATTTCCCCCCATTGCATTGGGATCAGTGATTCCTCGGTGTGAGGGTGTCATTGCTGGCTAAGGAAGAAGGGATACCTGAGCCCATTCCTTTCCTCATCACACTGGGAGAATTTTTTTGTGTGTGAATACTCCCAGGTCCTTCACATGTTGGCTCTGTGAGAAATGGGATTCCCACATGGATTTCATCGGCATTCAGGAGCAGTGATGATACAGGGGGTCCCAAGAGATTCCTGCTCCTTTGTTCTCATGTGAGGGATTATGCACACTCTGAGATGGTAGTGGAAGCTCAGGCCTGAGCCCTAGTTGAAGCTTCTCCCACCAGAATACAGCGCTAGTGGTTATCCCCATGTGAGTTCTCTGGGGTTGGGACAGGGCCCACTTCTGGCAGAAGGCTCTGCCTCAGTGATCAGAGACACGGGGTTTGTACTGTGTGATTTCTGTGGTGGTGAGAAAGGTGGGCGCTCTGGGTACAGGTGGGACCTCAGTAATGACAGTCACAGGTTTCCCTGGTCTGAGTTGTCTGGTGTCTCCAAATGTGAGAGCTGTACCTAATGGCTCTTCCACATTGACCGCATTTGTCGGGGTTCCTGCCGGTGTGGCTCCTTGGTTGCTGGATAAGGGTGTGGCAGGACTTAATGCTTTCCCCTGAAAATGGCATTCAACCAATCTGTCTGTGGGAATGTGCCCATGACCTCGAAGGGATGCATGTTGCTGCGATCTCTTGTGCAGCAATCCCACCACATGGCTTCTACCCCATGTGAGGACCTGCGTGTGAATAAGAGCAGAGCTCTCTGAATGAAGGGTCTCCCACTTTCGTTCCATTCCTAAGGTGCCTCTCCAGTGGTTTAGCTGTGTACAGAGGTGAGCACTCCCATGGCATTATTTCCCCCATGCGTACTATGTCTACTTTCCTTGGACGGGTGAGTTCTCTCATGTCTCCTGAGGTTAGAGCCCTGACTAAAGGCTCTCCCATAGTGGGGAGATGTGTGTGGTGTGATCCAGGATGAATGAGCTCTGATGTCACTTGCACCAGGGACACATGGCTGACGACTCTTCCACATTGTGTGTAAATACAAGGTTTGTCTTCCCAGGACACAACACACATGGAGTGACGTGAGGGATGTGAGAAATCTCCCTTCTGTGCCCCAGCATTGGCCGGGTTCCTGTGCAGTGTGAACCCTCTGCTAATGGCCAGAACAGGAGGGGCTGTGAATGGATTGCTCACACCTGTTCCTTCCTTCCTGACTTGATGTACGAACTCCAGCCCCTTCCTTCAGGAATAGTCTCTGTGTCTACTTCTGCAAGTCACTTGTAGTCGGATGCAGTGTTATTTTCCAGAATTCAGATAGATCTTTCTATATAGTAGCCTCACACCCACGTCAGCTTCTGATTAAATTTTAGATGTTTAAGTTTCAAAGACTATATAGTTCAGTTGTGTTGAAGCCTGTGACTTTTACAGACACTCAGGCAATTTCAGTCCATTTGACCCATTTCAGCCGAGAAATGAAACTGTTCAGATTTCTGGTGGGATAGCCCATATGCTCAGTGTCTTGGGAGACAGGAATTTGTGATGAATGCTTAGCGTACCCCATGTCCAACTATAGTGTGGAAGGTCAGGGTTCATGACCATGAAGCTTCCCATTAACTTGCAGAGCAAACATTTGAGATGAACCTGTGTCGATATCACTTCATCCCTTATAATAGAGAAGCTATTGCTGTGAGCTCTTAGGTCTTTTACATGAAGAATGAGTCATGGAACACTACATGAAAAGTACTAAAGTACTGTATGGGGACTAACATAACAGAACCAAAGAAAGAAAGATGGGGAGGGAAGAAGGAATACAAAGAACAAAAAGATAATGAAGGAAAGGAAGTAAAGAAGGGTTGGAGAAAAAGGGAGAAGAGAAACTGGTAGAGAGGCATTAGGGGAAAGAAAAATTTTGAAAGTTGTGAGACAAACATCTGAGAGTTAAGATTTGAGCTTGATGACAAAGGAAAGAAATGGAGTCATCTACTCAGGAGCAGAAACCTGTTATAGGGTATTGGTGATTAGAACCTATTGACCAGATAAGCATGTGAGAAAAAGAAAGTGAAGATGGGATGCTGGGGAGTTTAAGATGGGCAAACTCAACAAAATCGAAGACTGGAAGAGCTGCCACGTGGTGGTTTCAGCCGAAGAATCACAGAAGTGTCCTGTCCTCAGAGGACACAGAATGTGCAGTGGGTTAGGTGGATGGAGTTGGAAGAGTTGACAGAAATGGGGCCGTGTTGCATGGTTATTTCCACAGGAGCCCTACAAGAGACAGGACTGATGTAGGAAACATGTTAGAGTTCAAGACTGATGGTCAAGAAAGAAGTCTTGAGATGGCTTTGCTGGCAAAAGGTGATTTTTATTAAAGCACATGGACACGACCCATGGGTAGAAAGAGTTGCTATGCTGTGGTCGTGACGAGAGGCTGACTCTCTAGGATGGCGTTGGGGGAGGTCAGGCAAAAGTGAGGTTTTGCAATAATGTTGCAGTAGGACAGAGGACACACAGGATACAGGAGGCTTTGCTCGTGTCACGTGAAGGTTGTTTTTCCTTCTAGGAAAGCATTAATAGAAAGATAGTTGGGAGCTTCCTGGAGGAATGTTAGCTTCTTCTTCTCACAGGTCCTTCTCAAGGGACTGCAGGTTTGGAAAGAAATTCCGTTTTATTGACATTTCTTTCTGCCTCAGCCTCCCTCAGTGTTATGGAGGGGAGGGGGATGTTAGGGCTTCAGGAAACGGAGTTATGGGTCTCTGGAAATTAGTTATCCTATTGACAGGTACGCCTCTTACTTGGCAATCACCAGGACATTTGTAAACTGTGGGAGACTCAGGTCTTGGAGTGTTTTGATTTGTATTTGTGAAGAACCTGTTTTTTGTTTTTTTTCCTATTCTTGGCTTTAGGGCAGACAGAGTGTCTGAGGAATGTCACCCATAACACATGCTGTGAAGGGGAGATGTGGCATGCCACCTTCTGCTTTGTCCTCAGCTAGCCTTCTCCACCCTCCTCATTTCCTCCTGAACAGTTTAGACCCTTCCGTCATTAAATTTGTTGAAGAAGGATGGTCTCACCATCTGTATTTCCTTCCTGCTGAATAGGGGCATAAATATGTCCCTGCTTAGGGGTCAGTACTGGTCATTTGGGGGCCTCTATGTGTAAGTGTTGTGAATTGCAGAGACCGCTGAGTGCAGGGAAGAACTTAAGTTTGTATTTTCCTGAGTAGACAGGACCATCTGTCCTCTGGAAGTTACTGCAGTGAAGGATTTCTGGCACTACCCAGGGAATTTTTCAGATACTAGGCTCTTGTGTTTTGTGAGGTTTTTGATCACTGCTTCAATCTCATTACTAGATATCAATAGATTCAGGTTGTCAATTTCTTCCTGGTTCAAGTTTGGAAGTTTATCGTTTTCCAGGAATGCATCCATTTCATCTAGGTTGCTTAACTTACTGACATATAACTGTTGATAATAATTTCTGATGATTGTTTCTATTTCCTTGGTGTGAGTTGTGATCTCTCCCTTTTCATTCATAATTTTATTAATTTGGGCCTCCTCTCTTTTTCTTTGGATTAGTTTGGCTGATGGTTTATCGATCTTATTGATTCTTTCAAAAAACCAGCTTCTAGTTTCATTGATGAATTCTACTGTATCTCTAGTTTCTATCTCATTGATCTCTGCTCTAATATTGATTATTTCCCTTCTTGTGTGTGGAGTTGGATTAATTTGTTGTTGATTATCTAGGGCTTTAAGGTATATAGACAGCTGGTGTGTTCTGGATTTTTCCATTTTTTTTTGAGGGAGGCTTGGATGGCTATGTATTTCCCTCTTAGGACCGCCTTTGCTGTATCCCATAGGTTTTGGACCAAAGTGTCTTCATTCTCATTGGTTTCCATGAATTGTTTAAGTTCTTCTTTGATTTCCTGGTTGGTACAAACATTTTTAAGCAAGGTGGTCTTTAGCTTCCAGGTGTTTGAATTCCTTCCAAACTTTTCCTTGTGGTTGAGCTCCAGTTTCAAAGCAACGTGATCTGAGAATATGCGGGGAATAATCTCAATCTTTTGGTATCGGTTGAGCCCTGATTTGTGACCCAGTATGTGGTCTATTCTGGAGAAGGTTCAATGTACACTTGAGAAGAACGGGTATTATGCTTTTTTAAGGTTGAAGATTCTGTATATATCTATGAGTTCCATCAGGTCCAATGTGTCATTTAATTCTTTTGAATTTAGTGATTTTCTGCTTGGATGATCTTTCTATTACTGAGAGTGGTATCTTAAGATCTCCTATTATTAATGTATTCATATCAGTATGACTCTTTATCTTGATTAACAGTTGTTTTATGTAGTTGGCTGCTCCCATATAGAGGGCATAAATATTTACAATTGTTAGATCATCTTGGTGGATAGTCCCTTTAAGAATGATGTAGTGTCCTTCTGTATCTCTGACTACGGTCTTTAGTTTAAAATCTAATTTATCTGATATGAGAATCGCTACCCCAGCCTTCTTCTTCTTTTTTTTTTTTTCTAGAGAGAGATCACAAGTAGATGGAGAGGCAGGCAGAAAGGTGAGAGAGAGGGAAGCAGGTTCCCTGCTGAGCAGAGAGCCCCATGTGTGACTCGATCCCAGGACCCCGAGATCATGACCTGAGCCAAAGGCAGCGGTTTAACCCACTGAGCCACCCAGGTGCCCCTCAACCTTCTTTTGAGGCCCATTGGTATGAAAGATACTTATCCATTCCTTCACTTTCAGTCTGGATGTATCCTTAGGTTCAAAATGGATCTCTTGTAGACAACATATAGATGGGTCTTGTCTTTTTTTCCAATCTGCAACCCTGTGTCATTTTATGGGCACATTTAGGCCATTCACGTTGAGAGTGATTATTGGGAGATACATTTTTATTGACATCGTGTTACCTGTGAAGTCTTTGTTTCTATAAGTTGTCTCCATATATTTCTATTCAATGATATTCTTAGGCTTTTTCCTCTTTTATAGAACCCCTCCCTTAATATTTCTTGCAGTGCCGACTTGGTGGTCTCATACCCTTTCAAACCTTCCTGGCTTTGGAAGCTCTTTATCTCTCCATCCATTTTGAATGTCAGTCTTGCTGGTAAAGTATTGTTGGCTGCATGTTCTTCTCATTTAGTGCCTTGAATACGTCTTGCCAGCCCATTCTGGCTTGCCAGGTTTCTGTGGACAGGTCTGACATTATTCTGATGGACTTTCCTTTGTACATGAGAAATTTCTTTGCCCTAGCTGCTTTCAAGAGCTCCTGTCTACAATTATGATTCATCATTTTCACTATCAGGTGTCTCAAGGTCTTTCTATATTATAAGATCTTCGGGGTAAACCTTTCTGCCTCTAGTACATGAACACTGGTTCCAATCAGGAGATTGGGAAATTTTTCATGGGGAATTTGTTCAAATGTATCGTCTAGTCTTCTTTCTTTCTCCTCCCTCTCAGGGACTGCATTAACTCTGACGTTGGAAACTTTTCATTGCGTCATTTATTTCCCTAATACTGTTTTCATGGCTTCTAAGCTGTTTGTTCCAGGCTTCCTCCTGATCCTTTTTTTTCTATCTGCTTGTCTTCCAGATCAATAATTCTATCTTCTGCCTCAGTTACCACAGCCTTCAGAGAATTTAGGTTAGATTGGAATTCACTGAGAACATTGCGAACATCATACCTGGTGGCTTTCACTTCTGCCCTAATCAATTCCATTTTTTCATCAAAGGCTTTTTCCACCCTAGCTATTGCCTGGATAATTGTTAGCCTGAATTCCCTTTCTGACATACTTTCTATGCCCATATCCAGTAGTTCTAATGCAGAGGGCCCAGTCTCTGATTTTTTCTTCTGTTGGGCATTCCTTCTCCAAGACATTTTGCTGAGAGATGGCTGAATGAATTTCTAGCTGAATTTATTGACGGTTGTGCAGGCAAGGTGTGCCCTGGAACACTTCTGAGCAATCAAGAGTCTCCACCAAAAAGAAAGAAAAAAGAAAAAAAGAGAGAGAGCGAGAGGGAAAAGGGAGAAAGATAAAATAAAAGAGGTGGTCTACTGAAATGTGGCCTAAGGTAAGATTTATGAAGTATACAAACATAAATAGACAAACGAAAAGATCGACAAAAGTAGATGAGAAGAAAAAAAATTAATTAAAAAAATAACCTTGTCAAAAAGAACTGCAAGTATAAGATTTATATACCACCAGGACAAAAACAAATACATAGAAACACTGACAGAAGAAAAAGATCAGAGAGTGGTTATAAATTTTCAGCGTGGGCTAGGAAGGTTATTTTGATTCTTCCTGGATGTATCTTGATACCTTTGTTAAAGGATTCAACTTTCCTAAGATAAAGGGGGATTAAAACTGGATTACCTATTGGGGTAGCATTAATTGGGGGAAGGGGATTACCTTGAAGGTTATCTCTATATGACTATTTTTAAAATAATGAATAAAATTAAATTAAAATTAAAAAATAGAAAAGCAAAAGAAAAACACAGTATATGTATCAAAAAGTTCAGGTTAAAGGTTATTATGCAATTTGATGTACTGAACATCTCATTGTGATCGTAAATAGGTTAAAAAGGTATATACTAAAAAAATGAAAAGAACCAGAATAGTGGGAACGAATTGAAAATAAAAGTTGTATCTATGAAGAACCAGTGGTTGTCCTCTTGTCTATTTTTTTTTTGGGGGGGGGTGTTGGTTGGCTTTCTGGGGGAGGGGCCTGCCATGTGGGTTTTCAATCATTGATGTTCCTAGAGTTAAGTCCTCCTGCCCCCATCAAGGGGGTGGACTCTGAGGAAACCGGTTTTTCAGGCTTTTGCTCTATGGAGGATTTTTGTTTGTTTGTTTGTTTTCTCTCCCTTTGATGGCTCTTGATCGTTTTTGGAGGTTTAGAGGAAAGCAAATTGCACCCAGACTGCCATCTCAGAGAGAAGCCTCAGTCTGGTCCCCTCTGGGTGCTCCAGAGCACATAAATTCCCCTTCAGCCACTGGCAGATCACATTCCCAGTCCTGGTTTCTGGGGTCACAGGAACTCCCTCTTGTACCCAAAACCAAGAGAAATACTAGCCTCAGTGGTCTGTGCAGTTCCAGGACACCAGAGAGGTCCCAAGCAGAGAAAGCACACTGAGCATTTCATGCTAGCCTGCACTGGGAGTGCTCAGAATCTCTGGGTCCAAGAGAGCACTGGCTGGTACCAGCCCGCACCTCTCTCAGGGGAGGGTGTAGGGAGCAACTTAGACTCTGGTCACACAGCACAATTGTGGAGAGTGCAAAAGGCTGTGGATCTGCTGGATAGCTGGCCAGGCTCCCTCAACCTCATGGGAACTGCCACCCAGACACTCAGGTTCGCAGCTGGCTCAGGGACCAAGACCTGGCTTCTTTGCTGCACTCTCTCTGGCTGAGCGCCAGCGGTGTCTCTCCTGGGTCGGCAGGCTTAAGCCCCTGTCCCTAACTGCCTGATTCCCCCAATTTCTCCCTACAATCTTTGCTCTCTCTGAGTGCTTTCAAACAGACTCCAAGTTATTGCTTGTCCCCAATCGCAGAGCACTCACCTATTGGGGTATTACTTTCCAATGGGACACTTCTGGTAGCCCCCTCCCCCTTTTGTTTATCTTCTGATGTCAGTCAATGTTCCCATTCTGCTTTACCTTCCCACTGGTGTCTTCTGCCTCCGTAGAGATCCAGACGCGTATAATTCAAATCTCAGGCTGATTTCATGGGTGATTAGAGTTCTTTAATAGGTAATCAGCTCACTTTAGGGGACAGGTTGAAATAGTGCCTCCTCCTACTTCTCCACCATCTTATCTCCCCTAGAATTGTCTTGTTATATATTTTTAAAGAGCTAGTGTTTAGAGTGCTCTTTTTTTTTTTCATTTTTGCACCTTTTTTTTTTACATTTATATTTTAGTTTATTACATTCAAGTTAGCTAACATACACTGTATTGTTAATTAGGGAGTAGAATTTAGTGATTCATGAGTTCTTTATAGCACCCAGTGTTCATGACATCAAAGTCCCTCCTTAATGCCCATCAGCCAATTACCCCATCCCCCAACCCACTTGCCCTCCAGCAACACTCAGTATATACCCTATTTAGTTAAGTCTCTCACGGTTCATCTTTCTCTCTGTTTTCAACCTGTTTTATTTTTCTTTCATTTACCCTATATTCGTCAGTTTTCTATATTAAATTCCACATAGAAGTGATATATTATGGTACTTGTCTTTCTCTAAGTGACCTTTTAACTTAGCATGATACCCTCCAATTCCATCCACACTGTTGCAAGGGAAAATATTTCCATTTTTTGTTTGTTTGTTTTTGTTTTTTGTTGTTGTTATTGTTGGCTGAGTAATATTTCATTGAGAATCTATACCAAGTGTTCTTGATTCATTCATCAGTGAACTGACATCAGGGCTCTTTCCATAGTTTGGCTTTTGTGGACATTGCTGGAGTAACACTGGGAGCATGTGACTCTTCCAATCACTATATTTATACCCTCTGGATAAATACCTAGTAATGGACTGCTGGGTCATAGGGTAGTTCTATTTTTATCTTTCTGAGAGACTCTTTACTATTCCCAGAGTGGCTGCACCAGTTTACATTCCCACCAGCAGTGTAAATGGGTTCCCCTTTCTCTGCATCCTTGCTAACATAGGTTCTTTCCTGAGCTTTTCATTTGAGCAATCTGATTTCTGTGAGGTGGTATCTCATGATGGTTTTGATCTGTATTACTCTGAAGAAGAGTGAGGTTGAGGATTTTTTTTTATGTGTCTGTAAGCCATTTATGTGTTCTTTGCATATCTGTCTGTTCATTTCTTCTGACAATTTCTTGATTGGAATTTTTGGGGGGATGGTTATCGAGTTTGATGATGAGTTCTTCTTAGATTTTGGAGATGAGACCTTTATTTAGGTCAGTTCCAAATGTCTTCTTCCATTCTGTATTCTGCCTTTCAGTTTTGTTGATTGTTTCTTTTGCTGTGCAAAAGCTTTTTTTTTTTTTTTTTTTTTTTTTTTTCCTGATGAAGTCCCAGTGGTTCCTGTTAGGTTTTGTTTCCCTGGCCTCTGGCAAGAAGTTGCATTGGCCAAGGTCAAAGGCGTGTTGCTTGTGTTTTGCTCTAGGATTTTGATGGATTCCTTCCTCACAGTTAGGACTTTCATCCATTTTGAGTTTGTTTTCATGTATGGTGTGAGAAAGGTGGTCCAGGTTCATGCTTCTGTCTGTGGCTGTCCAATTTTCACAACATCATTTGTTGAAGAGACTGTCTTTATTTTTTCCATTGGATATTCATTCCCCTTTGTCAATGACTGGGAGACCATAGAGTTGAGGGTCCATTCCTGGGTTTTCCAACATTCTCCATGACTATAGGTGTCTGGTTTTGTACGAGTACTATACTGTCCTGGTGATTACAGCTTTGAACTACAGCTTGATGTCTGGAATTGTGATGTCTCCCATTTTCATTATCCTTGTCAACATTCCGTTGACCTCTTGGATTGTTTTTTGGTTTTACACAAATTTTAGGATTGTTTATTTCAGCTCTCTGAAAGATGTTGAGGGTATTTTGATAGAGATTGCACTGAATGTGTAAATTTCTTTACGTAGCATAGATATTTTAATAACATTTGTTTTTCTAATCCATGAGCATGGGATATTTTTCCATTCTTTGGTGTCTCCCTCAACTTCTCTCATAAGAGTTCAAAAATTTTCAAAATACAGGTCTTTTACCTCTTTGGTCAGGGTCAATCCTGAGTATCATATGATTTTCATGAAATTGTAAATGGAATCAATTCCTTGATTTCTCTTTTTTTCTGGGTCATTGTTAGTGTGCAGATATGCAACTGACTTCTACAAATTGGTTTTCTATCCTGGGACTTGCTGAATTGCTCTATAGGTTTTTAGCAATTTTGGGGTGGAGTCTTTTGGATTTTCTACATAGAATAGCTTGTCAACTGCAAAGAGGAAGAAAATCGACTCCTTTGTTGCCACTTTGTGTCCATTTATTTATTTTTGTTCTCTGATTGCTTAGGGTAGCATTTCCAGTACCATGTTTCACAATGATGAAGTTCTAGAACCTAGGTGAAGTTCAGTGGGCTGAGGTCTGGAGCCAATGACCAAGAAAGAATTCTTGAGACATCTTTGGTGCAAAATGTTGGTTTATTAAAGCACGGGGACAGGACCCGTGAGCAGGAAGAGCTGCTGTCCCAGGTTGTGAGGGATGGCAGGTTATGTAACTTGCGGTTGGGGAAGGTGAGGAGAAGGGACGTTTAAATGGAACTTTCATATGCTAAAGAGGGTCTACAAGGTGCCAGGATACCGGAGGCCGTGGCTTGATCAATGTTGTCTTTTGGCAAGCCATTCACATTTCTGCTATTAAGTGTCTTTGTTAGTGAGATTTGGGTTTAGAAGATATTTAACTTTATTTAGGGCTTGAGGAACTGAGTTATTTGCCTCTGGAAATTGTGTTATTGATAAGGTAACTTCTTTGTTTGTAGATCTCTAGGACATTTGTAAACCAAGGGAGACTCTGTCTTGCAGGATGTGATCTCTGCAAGTTAACTATTTGTTTCTTGTTTATGGCAGTCAGGGGTGCCTGAGGAATGTCACACACATTACCAAGAGGAGGGGAGCGAGTGGAGAGGGGATACAAGGTGCCAGCTTTTGCTTTGTCCTCAGCCAGCTTCCTGCTCCCTCATCAACAATAGTGATGAGAGTGGACATTCCTGTTGTGTTACTGATCGTAGGGGGAAAAAATCTCACATTTATTCTAATGAGGATGGTATTGGCGTGGTCTTTCATGATACTGAAGCATTTTCTTCTTTCCCTACATGACAGGTTGTTTTTATAAAGAAAAGGTACTGTAGTCTGTCAAATGCTTTTTCTGTATCTGTTGAGGGGCCATATGGTTCTTAAGTTGTATCACATTGGTTGATTTAGAGATGTGGAACCATCCCTCCATCCCAGGAACAAATCCACCTTGGCAGTGGTGAAAAATCATATACTGTTGGATCCTCTTAACTATTTTCTTGGGGAACAGGTTTCCATCCATGTTCATCAGGGATATTGGTCTGAAATTCTCCTTTATGGTGGGGTCAATATCTGGTTTAGCGATCAAGATAATGCTGCCTTTCTAGAATGAGTTTGGAACTTTTCCTTCCATTTCTATTTTTAGGAACAGGTTCAGAAGGATAGGTATTAATTCTTCTTTAAATATTTGCTAGAATTCCCCTGGGAAGCCATCAGGGCCAGGACTGGTTTGTTGGGATGTTTTTGATTCCATTTCTTTGCTGATTGTGGGTATGTTTTGGTTTTCTGTTTCTTCCTATTTCAGTTTTGGTAGTTTATAGATTTCTAAAAAGGCATTGATTTCCTACAGATTGCCTAATTTCTTGGCATTTTAATTGCACATAAAATTTTCTTGCTTATTCCATGTTGGTAGATAGCTCTCCTTTTTCACTCAGGATTTTATTTATTTGGGTCTCTCTCTTTTATTTTTTAGGAGTCTGCCTAGGGTTTCATCCATCTTATACATTCTTTCAAAAAACCAGCACTTAGTTTCAGTGATTTCTACTTTTAAAAAAAAATTCTGTATTGATTTGCCCTCTAATCTTTATTATTTTCTTCACCTGCTGGATTTAGGCATTATTTGCTGTGCAAATAATTCTTCAGATAGTTTACGTTTAAAGTTAGTTTGTGTATTTGAGAATATAACTTGTTACTTAAGAAAGGCTTTCTTCAGATAGTTTACGTTTAAAGTTAGTTTGTGTATTTGAGAATATAACTTGTTTCTTAAGAAAGGCTTTTATTGCCCTTACTTCCCACTTGGGACCAACTTTGCTGCATCCTAAATACTTGGAGTTGTCCTACATTCATTTTCATTTGCTTCCATGTATTTTTAAATTCTTCTTTAATTTCCTGATTCTCCATTCATTCTACAGTAGGATGTTCTTTATCTTCCACATAGTTGTGGTCCTTCCACATTTTTTCTTGTAATTAAATTCAAGATTAATAGTACAGTGGTCTTAAAAATATTCATGTTATGATATCAATAATTTGGTACATGTGAGATCTAATTTCTTAGCTAGTATGTGATCTCTTCTGGAGAATATTCCATGTAACCTCCAAAAGTATGTTTTTTCTGATGTTTTCAGAGACAATTCTCTGCATATCTCCATGAAGTTCACCTGGTCAAGTGTGTCATTCAAAGCTCATGTTTCCTTGTTCATCTTTTATGTACATGATCTGTCTATTGCTGTGAGAGGGTTCTTTTTTTATGAATATATTTTTTATAAACATATATTTTTATCCCCAGGGGTACAGGTCTGTGAATCGCCAGGTTTACACACTTCACAGCACTCACCATAGCACATACCCTCCCCAATGTCCATAACCCCACCCCCCCTCTCCCAAACCCCCTCCCCCCATCAACCCTCAGTTTGTTTTGTGAGATTAAGAGTCACTTATGGTTTGTCTCCCTCCCAATCCCATCTTGTTTCATTTACTCTTCCCATAACCCCTTAACCCCCATGTTGCATCTCCTCTCCCTCATATCAGGGAGATCATATGATATTTGTCTTTCTCCGATTGACGTATTTTGCTAAGCATGATACCCTCTAGTTCCATCCATGTCATTGCAAATGGCATGATTTCATTTCGTTTCATGGTTGCACGGTATTCCATTGTGTATATATACCACATCTTCTTTATCCATTCGTCTGTTGATGGACATCTAAGTTCTTTCCATAGTTTGGCTATTGTAGACATTGCTGCTATAAACATTCAGGCGCAGGTGCCCCTTCGAATCATTATGTTTGAATCTTTAGGGTAAATATCCAGTAGTGCAAATGCTGGGTCATAGGGTAGTTCTATTTTCAACATTTTGAGGAACCTCCATGCTATTTCCAGAGTGGTTGCACCACCTTTCATTTCCACCAACAGTGTAGGAGGTTTGCCCTTTTTCCTCATCCTCACCAGCATCTGTCATTTTCTGACATGTTCATTTTAGCCATACTGACTGGTGTGAAGTGATATCTCATTGTGGTTTTGATTTGTATTTCCCTAATGCCGAGTGATATGGAACACTTTTTCATGTGTCTGTTGGCAATCTGGATGTCTTCTTTGCAGAAATGTCTGTTCATGTCTTCTGCCCATTTCTTGATTGGATTATTTGTTCTTTGGGTGTTGAGTTTGCTAAGTTCTTTATAGATTTTGGACACTAGCCCTTTATCTGATATGTCATTTGCAAATATCTTCTCCCATTCTGTCAGTTGTCTTTTGGTTTTGTTCACTGTTTCCTTTGCTGTGCAAAAGCTTTTGATCTTGATAAAATCCCAAAAGTTCATTTTTGCCCTTGCTTCCCTTGCCTTTGGTGATGTTCCTAGGAAGATGTTGCTGCGGCTGAGGTCGAAGAGGTTGCTGCCTGTGTTCTCCTCGAGGATTTTGATGGATTCCTTTCTCACATTGAGATCCTTCATCCATTTTGAGTCTATTTTCGTGTGTGGTGTAAGGAAATGATCCAATTTCATTTTTCTGCATGTGGCTGTCCAATTTTCCCAACACCATTTATTGAAGAGGCTGTCTTTTTTCCATTGGACATTCTTTCCTGCTTTGTCGAAGATGAGTTGACCATAGAGTTGAGGGTCTATTTCTGGGCTCTCTATTCTGTTCCATTCATCTATGTGTCTGTTTTTGTGCCATACCATGCTGTCTTGATGATGACAGCTTTGTCATAGAGCTTGAAGTCCGGAATTGTGATGCCACCAACTTTGGCTTTCTTTTTCAATATTCCTTTGGCTATTCGAGGTCTTTTCTGGTTCCATATAAATTTTAGGATTATTTGTTCCATTTCTTTGAAAAAAATGGATGGTACTTTGATAGGAATTGCATTAAAGGTGTAGATTGCTTTAGGTGGCATAGACATTTTCACCAAATTTATTCTTCCAATCCAGGAGCATGGAACATTTTTCCATTTCTTTGTGTCTTCCTCAATTTCTTTCATGAGTACTTTATAGTTTTCTGTGTATAGTTTCTTTGTCTCTTTGGTTAGGTTTATTCCTAGGTATCTTATAGTTTTGTTTGCAGTTGTAAATGGGATGGACTCCTTAATTTCTCTTTCTTCTGTCTTGTTGGTGTAGAGAAATGCAACTGATCTCTGTGCATTGATTTTATATCCTGACACTTTACTGAATTCCTGTACAAGTTCTAGCAGTTTTGGAGTGGAGTCTTTTGGGTTTTCCACATATAGTATCATATCATCTGCGAAGAGTGATAGTTTGACTTCTTCTTTGCCGATTTGGATGCCTTTAATTTCCTTTTGTTGTCGGATTACTGAGGCTAGGACTTCTAGTACTATGTTGAATAGCAGTGGTGATAACGGACATCCCTGCCGTGTTCCTGACCCTAGCAGAAAAGCTTTCAGTTTTTCTCCATTGAGAATGATATTTGCGGTGGGTTTTTCATAGATGGCTTTGATAATATTGAGGTATGTGCCGTCTATCCCTACACTTGAAGAGTTTTGATCAGGAAGGGATGCTGTACTTTGTCAAATGCTTTTTCAGCATCTATGGAGAGTATCATATGGTTGTTGTTCTTTGTTTTATTAATGTGTTGTATCACATTGATTGATTTGCGGATGTTGAACCAACATTGCAGCCCTGGAATAAATCCCACCGGTCGTGGTGAATAATCCTTTTAATGTACTGTTGAATCCTATTGGCTAGTATTTTGGCGAGAAATTTTGTTCTGTGTTCATCAAGGATATTGGTCTGTAGTTCTCTTTTTTGATGGGATCCTTGTCTGGTTTGGGGATCAATTTGATGCTGGCCTCATAAAATGATTTTGTAAGTTTTCCTTCCATTTCTATTTTTTGTAACTGTTTCAGGAGAATAGGAATTAGTTCTTCTTTACATGTTTGGTAGAATTCCCCCGGGAAGCCGTCTTACCCTGGGCTTTTGTTTGTTTGGAGATTTTTTTTTAAGTTTTTTTTTTTTTTTTTTTTTTTTTTTTTTTTTTTTTTTTTTTTTTTAATGGAGAGAGAGAGATCACAAGCAGGCAGAGAGGCAGGCAGAGAGCGAGGGGGAGAAGCAGTCTCCCTGCTGAGCAGAGAGCCTGATGCGGGGCTCAATCCCAGGAACCTGAGATCATGACCTGAGCCGAAGGCAGAGGCTTAACCCACTGAGCCACCCAGGCGCCCCATGTTTGTTTGGAGATTTTTGATGACTGTTTCAATCTCCTTACTGGTTATGGGTCTGTTCAGGCTTTCTATTTCTTCCTGGTTCAGTTGTGGTAGTTTATATGTCTCTAGGAATGCATCCATTTCTTCCAGATTGTCAAATTTGTTGGCGTAGAGTTGCTCATAGTATGTTCTTATAATTGTCTGTATTTCTTGGGTGTTCGTTGTGATCTCTCCTCTTTCATTCATGATTTTACTTATTTGGGTCTTCTATTTTCTTTTTGATAAGCCTGGCCAGGGGTTTATCAATCTTATAAATTCTTTCAAAGAACCAGCTCCTAGTTTCGTTGATTTGTCTATTGTTTTATTGGTTTCTATTTCATTGATTCCGACTCTGATCTTTATGATTTCTCATCTCCTGCTGTGATTAGGGTTTCTTTCTTGTTCTTTCTCCAGCTCCTTTAGGTGTAGGGTTAGGTTGTGTACCTGAGACCTTTTTTGTTTCTTGAGAAAGGCTTGTAGCAGTATTTATTTTCCTCTCAGGACTGCCTTAGTTGTGTCCCACAGATTTTGAACCGTTGTGTTTTCATTATCATTTGCTTCCATGATTTTTCTCAATTCTTCTTTAATTTCCTGGTTGACCCATTCATTCTTTAGAAGGATGCTGTTTAGTCTCCATGTATTTGGATTCTTTCCAAATTTCCTCTTGTTATTGAGTTCTAGCTTTAGAGCATTGTGGTCTGAAAATATGCAGGGAATGATCCCAGTCTTTTGATACCGGTTGAGACCTGATTAAGGACCGAGGATGTGATCTATTCTGGAATGTTCTATGTGCACTAGAAAGAATGTGTATTCTGTTGCTTTGGGATGAAATGTTCTGAATATATCTGTGATGTCCATCTCGTCCAGTGTGTCATTTAAGGCTTTATTTCCTTGCTGATCTTTTGCTTGGATGATCTGTCCATTTTAGTGAGGAGAGTGTTAATATCCCCTACTATTATTGTATTCTTGTCCATATGTTTCTTTGATTTTGTTATTAATTGGTTTATATAGTTGGCTGCTCCCACGTTAGGGCCAAAGATATTTGAAATTGTTAGATCTTCTTGTTGGACAGATCCTTTGAGTATGATATACTGCCCTTCCTCATCTCTTATTATAGTCTTTGGCTTAAAATCTAATTGATCTGATGTAAGGATTGCCACCCCTGCTTTCTTCTGATGTCCATTAGCATGGTAAATTCTTTTCCACCCCCTCACTTTAAATCTGGAGGTGTCTTCGGCTCTAAAATGAATTTTTTGTAGGCAACATATAGATGGGTTTCGTTTTTTTCGTTTTTTCTGTTACCTGTGTCTTTTGATTGGGGTATTTAACCCATTAACATTCAGGGTAACTTTGAGAGATATGAATTTAGTGACATTGTATTGGCTGTAAGATTTCTGTTATTGTATATTGTCTCTGTTTCTTTATGATCTACTACTTTTAGGGTCTCTCTTTGCTTAGAGGACCCCTTTCAATATTTCCTGTTGAGCTGGTTTGGTATTTGCAAATTCTTTCAATTTTTGTTTGTCCTGGAAGCTTTTAATCTCTCCTTCTATTTTCAATGATAGCCTAGCTGGATATAGTATTCTTGGCTGCATGTTTTTCTCACTTAATGCTCTGAATATATCATGCCAGCTCTTTCTGGCCTGCCAGGTCTCTGTTGATAAGTCTGCTGCCAATCTAATATTTTTACCATTGTATGTTACAGACTTCTTTTTCCGGGCTGCTTTCAGGATTTTCTCTTTTTCACTAAGACTTGTAAATTTTACTATTAGGTGATGGGGTGTGGATCTATTCTTATTGATTTTGAGGGGGGTTCTCTGAACCTCCTGGATTTTGATGCTTGTTCCCTTTGCCATATTGGGGAAATTCTCTCCAATAATTCTCTCCAACATACCTTCTGCTCCCCTCTCTCTTTCTTCTTCTTCTGGAATCCCAATTATCCTAATGTTGTTTCGTCTTATGGTGTCACTTATCTCTCGAATTCTCCCCTCGTGGTCCAGTAGCTGTTTGTCCCTCTTTTGCTCAGCTTCTTTATTCTCTGTCATTTGGTCTTCTATATCGCTAATTCTTTCTTCTGCCTCATTTATCCTAGCAGTGAGAGCCTCCATTTTTATTGCACCTCATTAATAGTTTTTTATTTCAACTTGGTTAGATTTTAGTTCTTTTATTTCTCCAGAAAGGGCTTTTATATCTTCCGAGAGGGTTTCTCTAATATCTTCCATGCTTTTTTTGAGCCTGGCTAGAACCTTTAGAATCGTCATTCTGAACCTTAGATCTGACATATTACCAATGTCTGTATTGATAAGGTCTCTAGCCTTTGGTACTGCCTCTTGTTCTTATTTTTTTGGTGAATTTTTCCTTCTTGTTATTTTGTCCAGATAAGCGTATATGAAGGAGCAAGTAAAATACTAAAAGGGTGGCAACAACCCCAGGAAAATATGCTTTTACCAAATCAGAAAGATCCCAAATCGTGAGGGGGGAGAAAGGGGATAAAAAGAGGTTCAGAAAGAAAAAAGAAGAATAAGAAACAATTAAAAAGAGAAAATGAATAAAGAAAAAATAGAAAAAGAAAAAAAAATATATATATATATTAGATAAACTAGTTAAAAAACGTTAAAAAAGAAAAGGGTAAAAGTAAAAAAAAAATAGCAGATGAAGAGAAAAAAAAATTGAAAAAGAAAAAAAAATAAATTAACTGCAATGCTAAAGAATCATGGGGAGAAAGCCAGGAGTTCCGTGTTTTGCTTTCTCCTGTTCTGGAATTCCACTGCTCTCCTAGGTATTGAAACTTCTCTCCTTGGTAAGTGATCTTGGTCCTGGCTGGGTTTCTTGTTGATTCTCAAGGAGTGGCCTGTTGTAGTGATTCTCAAGTGTCTTTGCCCCAGGCAGAGTTGCACCACCCTTACCAGGGGCCGGGCTGAGTAATCCACTCGGGTTTGCTTTTGGGAGCTTTTGTTCCCTGAGCGCTTTCTGTAGAGTTCCTGAGGATGGGAATGCAGATGGCGGCCTCCCAGTCTCTGGCCCGGAGGAGCCGAGAGCGTGGGGCCGCACTCCTCAGTGTGCCCTCAGAGAACAGCTCCCAATTACTCCCATCACCCTAGCCTCTTGCTGCGCTTCTGACATTGTGTGCTCTGGATGCATCAATTGCCTCACCTTAGTGATGGTTCTGGTGTTTACACTACGTCAAAAGCAATTAGTTGGGATGCCTGGGTGGCTCAGTTGGTTGTACGACTGCCTTTGGCTCAGGTCATGATCCCGGAGTTCCTGGATCGAGTCCCGCATCGGGCTTCCAGCTCCACAGGGAGCCTGCTTCTCCCTCTGACCTTCTCTTCGCTCATGCTCTCTCTCATTGTCTCTTTCTCAAATAAATAAAATATTTTTAAAAAAGCAATTAGTTATTATTTCTCAGATGATATGGTTATTTTTCAGTTTTGGGAAGAACAAATCTTAGTGAAAAATAGTAATGAAATAGTAATGAAAGAGTAGTAAAAAGAAAAAAATTCTGGAGACTAATGGCCCATTTTGTGATGACAAATTTGCAAACATTTGCTCCAACGAATCATTTTTTATTTAGTATTTATAGATTTTCAGTTATACTTCCAAACTCTGATAAAATTTCACTTTCTTGATTAACATATTTATTCATTCCAAGGTATTTATTGAGTTCCTACCTAATGTGTCATTGTGTTAGGCAATTGATTATACATTGGTGAATAAAACAGAATAGGTGACTGCCATTTTGGCATTGATAAGTGGGAGAGAAAAACACACTTAATATGCACATAACTAAATTAGTAAGTACTTATCATTGTGGTAAGTACAATTAAAGAAACAAACATGATGCAGAAATGACTACTATTATTGGTTCATGTTCAAGAACACAATGGAGGATCACCTCCAAGACCTTTGGCGATGATGTGTGGTTGAGGAGAATTCCTGCCAGAAGTCCTAAGACATTTGACAAAGTAAATTATGCAACATCTTTTGTTTCAATATTAAAGATAAAGTTGAAATAATTCATGCATGCCTTAAAAATAGAAAGATATTTTCTCAAGTATGTAGAATAAAAACAAATCACATTTAGTCATACTGCAAAGATACTACTAATCCAGTTATTTCTTTATTTCTAGTTTTGTCTCATGTCACACTTTAGTAAAATTCATATTACTTCTTGACTACTCTTCCTCTGTTCTTGTCATTCTTGTTTCTCTTCTTTCTCCTTCTCTTCCTTTTTATTCTTACATATTTTGGATTGATATAATTTTAATTTATTCTCATTTGAAGCTACTCTTGGAGGGGAGCATAGGTGAGTCAGTTTTTGTGTTTCAGCTCAGGTATTTTTCATTTGGACCCTGGGATCCTGCCCAGAATTGGACCCTATGTTCAGTAGGGAGTCTGCTTGAAGATTCTCTGCCTCTGCCCAAAAACCCCAACACACACTCTCTCCATCTAATACAAATTATTTAAAAAGAGATGGAAAATAAGAAAAACCTGAAAAAATAAATAAAAGCCTACAAAATTAAAATACAAAGAATGATACTAAGTGTTTTCCCTAAGCTCTGAAGCTTTCCAGCCCTCTATTATCAGTAAACTTAAGAGGAGTGAGTTGTCCATGATGGTCTTCTAGGGAAGGGATCTCTTGCCCTGATTCTCAAGTGGACTCCAACTAGTGCAAATGCAGCTCTCCTAAGCAGCAGAGACAGGCCTCCGGGTAAGCAGCTCTGGATTCCAGTATGTGGCGCTGTTTTACTCCCTGAAGGCTTGCAGCATCAATGGGTGAGATGAATATCACTGCATCCTGCTCTCTACATAGGAGCTGAAAATTTGCACCCAAGCTCTGCAGTGAGCCATCACAGGGAAACAAAATCAAAAGACAACAACAACAAAAAACAAACAAACAAACAAAAAACAATACACCAGTCTTTACTCCTCAGTTTCTTTCATAACTCTGTGTTCATGCTGCCAGTGACAAGGCATTTTTATCTCAGGCACGTGACTGAGTTCTAGCTCCAATTTTTTTTTTAAGATTTTATTTATTTATTTGAGAGATAGAGTTAGAGAGAGAATGAGATGGGAGAAGGTCAGAGAGAGAAGCAGACTCCCCCACGGAGCTGGGCACCCAATGTGGGACCTGATCCAGGGACTCCGGGATCATGACCTGAGCCAAAGGCAGTTACTTAAAAAACTGAGCCAACCAGCTGACCCCAATTCCAATTTCTATGGATTCCTGTGGCACAGACCCACACCATACCTCCAGGTTGTTGGAGGTCTTGCCATGCTTCTGTTTTTTTTGCTGGACCCCTCTCAGGAAAGTGGATGCCAAATCATGCTGTGATTTGGTGTATAGGGCAACACAGAGCAGAAAGCCAGGACCTAGCTTTGTGGTTTTCAGCCACTTTTCTCTAAGTGATGTCTGAGAACACTGAAGCATTCTGGCCCCACCTGTTCATCTTTTGACCCTGGGATCAGGAGATCATGCTGTCATATCTGGGATTCCACCCCACTTCACCACTTGAACAGTTTTAAACCATAAATGTCCCCCATAGTAGTCAACTCCTATGTTTTTCAATCAAGCACTTCAATGGCAATAAAAAAGTTGTTGTAGGCTCTTTCAGGAAGGTGCCGCCCCTGTGCTGCATCCACAGTCATAACACTGGCACAACTTATTCCCACCTATGCCAATTGAGCTCTGAAGCTGCCACAGGCACCACAGTGAGAGCTAGAGGTTGCTCTTGAGGTGGTTCAGGATTTTCTTCTCGGGCTGGTGCTGTAGGTCCAAGAAGAGAAATAATCATCACCAATATTGACTTTTCATGTCCCTCCTAAATAAAGGAAATTTTTCCCACCACTCAATGTTCTCTGAGTCCATGAAGAAATCCCTGGAAGGTCTCCCCTGATGGCAGGTCATAGGCACAGGGATCTGAGAGTACTCATTACTCCTGGACTACCCATTGATGGAGACTTGCTCTGTGTCGCCTAAGCTGTTTCCTCTACCGGTCTATATCAGTCACACCCTGTCCTCCTCACCTCATCATCTCACTGGTTCTCCTCCCTCTGCCCCTCCCCACCTGCTTGTGTTCTTTACCCTCTAATAAAGGAATAAAACGCTGAAAAAATAAATGAAAGATTGAGCACAAAAGTGTACATTTAGGCCTTCAAGACCTGGCTGGAAACACCCTCCTTTGTGTATTTCTTTGTCATCTTTCCTCTTGTGCTGATGGCATCAGAGGTGCAGGACAACCCAGGGAGTGAGAAGGCCTATGGTAGAGGGACTCTGCATTCCTTAAAGACCACATAAAGGATTTCAGCCTCCTAATCTGAAGAGCCCCTCAGCACTGTCATGGGGGGAAATCTGTGGTGACATGTTACCAAAATTTGGGGAGTTACTTGGTAATTTAGCATAATGTAATATACCTAAACATGTTGAAATCACCAAGTTAACTTCAAGAGTTATCAGCTAAAAACCTTTAAAAATGGCCAAAGTGGTAGCTGGCTTCCTCAATCAGTAGGATACTTGATCTCTAGGTTATGAGATTGAGCCCCACATCAGGCAGAGTTAACTAAAAAAAAAAACAAAACCAAACTAAAGATCTTACAGATTACCAAAATCGATGAGGCTCAAGCAATGGAGCTGGTCGGTGTTGGGATGGATCCTGTCTCCTGTTCATTCAGCCACTGGGCACTGCACAATCAGGTGGTACCAGTGCTTATCAGTCAACCAGGTTCTCCTTCTACGAGCTCAGGTTCTAGAGGAGAAGATAGACAAACAAGAAACAAAAATGAGATTGAAAAGTTCAATTGCTCCATAGGAAAAGAGCAAGGGAATACATCAAAGTTCTGAGCTCCACCAGGTGAGGGGTATTACAAGGCTATCCTGAGATGACATTGAGAATTCCTGTGGCAGGAAAAGAAGGAGACAGCCCTGCACGAATCTGAGTGTATTCAGCCTGGCAGAGGACACCATGCAGCAGACGATTGGAGGCAGAATTTTATGTTCCTAGAGTGGAGGTTAGAAAGGAGGCCAGGGTGGCCAGAGGAAGCTGAGGAAGAGAGCAGAGAGGGAGCATAGGAGGGCCAGGGCCAGGGGCAGTTCGACAGTGTCAGTGCCCTTCTCCCAGTGCTGTGTGACTGCATTTCCACACGCTCAGTGGCTGAAACCACAAACACTGTGTTCTGGTCTCAGGGGATCAGGAATCGAGCAATGCTCAGTTGGGGGCTCCTTCCAGACTCTCTCATTAGGTTGTGGATATTGACAACAAAAAGGTAAAATCTGCTTCATTGAGAACCTGAGATCACTTACTGGCATGGGCCAGATAAAGCCCATCTCAAAAACCTGAGTTCTTCTGTCTGTTGTTGACCCACAGTGCTAGGCCACAAGCATATGTCTATGTCATGGTTCAAACTAGGGGCTTGTACTCCATTCTTAGTATCTGATAGAAAACATGGGTCAGAGTCAACATGGGGCTGGACAATGAGTTTTTATATCCAAATCTCAGCAAGGACTTTGGGTCATGTTCCCATGTTCTGTTGAACGGAATTGAATCACTATATCCAGACCACATTCAGGGAAGGGGTTACACAAGGATGTATACAGAGGCGTTGGGAAACCAATGGAGCCCCTGAGGAGAGAAGGTGATGATCTCTACAGGGTCCATGCCTTATCCAGAATCAGACTGGTAGGAAGGCTTACCAGGCATGAATCCAGCTCTTTGAATATCCTCAAAGGTGGGGTTCTGGTGCACATAGCCATTCACTGAAGGCTCTGGAAAAGGTTGTCTAGAAGGAAGTGACTATAGACATGGATATGGTATTAGGATGAGGGTGATCATTGATATCCTAGAAAAGACACATCTCCCCATGTTC
The DNA here is from genome assembly GCF_902655055.1 of Lutra lutra. Classification (NCBI taxonomy): domain Eukaryota; kingdom Metazoa; phylum Chordata; class Mammalia; order Carnivora; family Mustelidae; genus Lutra; species Lutra lutra. The sequence continues at coordinate 145,320 of NW_025923836.1, read as the reverse complement.
TTGTCTGAGAGGGACCCCAGGTTATGGCGATCCTCTAAGTGGATCCCTATCTACATCACACACTTTGGGAAGGAGGTAATGGCTTGCATCCCAGGACAGGCAGTCTCTAAGGGTAAGGGAGCATTCTGATCATAAAGGGCCAAGGCTCCATTCCCTTCCTTAGGGTTTGCATTGAAAATTCGAAGTCTAAGATCTTGTGTTGCTATTACCCTCCTGTTGTAGGTGGGACTGTCATCTTCTGGGACTCTAGAATGTCAGCACTGATGAACACATGTGTGCACACAGGAGCAAGTGTGCATGTGGACACAAAAACACAAAAACCAGTAGGGACTGTGGGTGAGATCTGACTAGTAGCAGATTCAAAGATATTGACAGGAGGAAGGAAATTTGGTTATAGGTAATTCCTACATGTGACCCACTCCTCTAACATCGTAGATATTATACAACTTTTACCTGTGGATATCTGTTAGAAGGACATGTTAGAATCATCTGTATTTTACAGAGAAGACCATCCCTGTCAGGCACAATGGCTTATCTAGGGTCAAAAACAGGTAAGAATAAAGAGTTGTGTCTGAAACCAGATGTGTTCCCAAGCTGGGGCCCAGACTGCACCCAGATCTTCCCTGGGGCCCTGTGGAGAGGGCTGTGTTGATGTCACTGTGTACAGATGTGGCCTTGCATGCATTAAAGGGATGAGGAGAAGGCAAACCAGAGCACTGTTTTCATAGATGTCAGACCAGGAATGGACTGCGGTAAGGCATGCCAGTCAGTGATGTCACTTACTTGACCACAGACCCCAACAGAACATGTAACCCCTGCAACCAGGCACCCACATTCTAGTGTAGTCCGTGTAAGGGTTACTTGGCTAGAGAAATCTGATACAGAAAGATATTCTCTTGCTGCTTGCCTACTTTCCAGGGCTCTGGTTTCCAGAAACCCCAGGGAAATGGCTTTTTCACAGGCTGTAGACTTGGCCCAAAACCTGGCCCCCAACACCTCAGGGCATTTGGAAAGAGGTGCCAGAAGTTACTTAATACTGAGCAGACTAGGCAATTCCCACCTCTATGAACCATCCAAGGGCAGCTCCATCCCTTCCTCTTGAGTTTTAGGGAAAGAGGAATATTTGGGGATTCCTGACTATGGGCTATAGTAGGTTGAGCATAGTAGATACCCTGGTGATCCCTTCTTGTTCACACCATCATCATTGTGGGCAGGGTGGAAAGAGGATTCCTGAAGTGTGTCTTACCTGTGCCAGAGCCCATCCAAGATCCTGAAGCTGTGGCACGTTTATCTCCTTGATGGAGGTGTGTGCATACTGGGGTATGGTGTGTCTGTAATGGAGTGCCCTTGGTCTGAAGACCAGGAAAGACATCCAGACAGGGCTCTGTGGCCTCTTGCCTGGCTGCCAGGCACTGTCTTTACAGAGATATACAAAGGATATTGGGCAGGAGCTGAATGATGTGATCCCCTCCTTTACCGCCTTGAAGAACACGAAGGTGCCACACACTTCCAACAGAGTCCATTGCTGGTTCGAGATGAGTGAAGGTGTTGGGGAGATCCCACTCCCAGGATGCCAATGCAGCACAAAGGGGCCCATTTCCTAGAAGCCAACCTGGGCTCCTAGAGTCCAGTAATCACATGCATCTCCATCCCATCTCTTTCCCAAACTTGCCTCATGGTCCTGCCCATGCCTTGGACAGAAGCAGAGTCATTGTCCACATATTTAAAAGAATATCATTAAAGAGACTTTAAACCATGTCTCATCTCATTCATCTAGAGTCATTTTGCACTGTGCTATGCATTTTCCTATCTCGTGCTCTCAGGTGTCCCCATTGGCCCAACAGTTCTTCCCCAAGTTCTGCAAATCTTGCAAATGAACATGGTGAGTTGGTAGACTTTTATCCAAAGGGACCTTCAGCCCATGGTACTATGTCTCTTGCTCTGCCCTTTTGTTTAGACAGAACACATCTTTGGGGTCCCTACAGGGTCAGGATAAGGGGCCCCATTGAGCCCCATACCATCCCAGAAGGTCAGTCCTTTATCACAGCCATTGAGCCCTTTACTGATGTAGGACTTTGATGTGATCCCCTTCTGTTGCCAATGCACAGTGCCGCATCCTAGTACCTTCATGCCCTAATATCCTAAGCCCTCTCACCTAAAAATTCTCTGTGTTCTCGTTTCAAGAATGGCATATGTTAACAGAAATCACAGGATTGGACAAGATGGCAGAGAACTAGGAGGCGGCGCCGTTTCAACCTGTATTCTGAAGTGAGCTGATTACCTACCAAAGAACTCCTATCACACATGAAATCACCTTGAGATTAGAATTATACACGTCTGGATCTCTACAGGGGCAGAAGACTCCAGTGGGCAGGTAAAGGGGAGTGAGAACATTGGACTGATATTGGAAGATAAACAAAAGGGGGAGGGAGCCACCAGAAGTGACCCATTGGAAAGTAATACCCCAATACAAGACTGCCCTGCAATTGGGGACAATCATTGACTTGGAGTCTGGTTGAAAGCACTCAAAAAGAGCAAAGGATCATGGTGGAAAATTGTAGAAATCAGGGCGGTTAGGTACAGGAGCTTAAGTCCCTGGACCCAGGACAGCAACCCCTGGCACTGAGCCAGAGAGAGTGTGGTGAAGAAACCAGGTCTTGGTCCCTGAGCTGTAAGTGCGCCTGAGAGCACCTGGGTGGTGGCTCCCATGAGGGGCTGGGAACCTCGCCAGCCAGCATAACCATAGGCTTTTTGCACTCTCCATGCATGCACTATGCAGTGTTATGAGTCTGAGTCGTGCCCCACACTCTCCCCTGATAGAGGTGGATGCAGGCGCCAACCCAGCACTCTAGGACTTGGAAAGTCTGAGCACTCCCAGCCCGGACCAGCAGGAAAATCTCAGTTTGCTATCACTGCTTGGGACCTCTCTGGCATTCTGGAGCTTCCCAGACAGCCACCGCTGTCATAGCTTTGGGTACAAGCAGGAATTGCTGCATCCCCAGGGACCGTGACTGGGAATGTGCTCTGTCAGCAGCTAAGGGGGAATTTATGTGTTCTGTGGCACCCAGAGGGGAATAGATTGAGGCTTCTGAGAGGGAGGTCTGGGTGCAGTATGCTTTCCTCTAAACCTCTAAAAACCATCAAAAGCAGTCAAGCCAAGAGAAAACAAATGAACAAACAAACCAGAAACCTCCAGAGAACAAAAGCTTGAAAAACTGGATTCCTCAGTGCCCACCCCCTTGAGGGGGATGGGAGGACTTAACTCAGGAAACACTGCCTGAAAACCCACGAGGCAGGCCCTCCCCCAGAAAGCCAACTGGTGGGGGGGGGAAGACAAGAGAACAACCACCACTACTTCATAGATACTTTTATTTTTAATTTGTTCCCACTATTCTGGTTCATTATTTTATAGATAATTTTTTAACCTATTTACCATCACAGTGAGATGTCCAGTACATCAAATTCCATAACAACCTTTAAAACTAAACTTTTGATGCATATACCCGTGTTTTTCTTTTGCTTTTCTATTTTTTAAATGTTTTTAATTTTAGTTTAGTTTTTTTATTTTTTAATATTCATATAGTGTTAAAATTCAAGGTAATCCTCTTTCCACAATCAATGTTACTCCTATAGGTTAACCAATTTTTAATCCCACCTTATCTTAGGAAAGTTGAATCCTTTAACAAAGATATCAAGATACATCCAGGAAGAATCAAAATAACCTTCCTCACCCACACTGAGAATTTATAACCACCCTCCCATCTTTTTCATCCACCAGTGTTTCTGTGTATTTGTGTTTGTCCTGGTAGTATATAAATCTGATACTTGCAGTTCTTTTGACGACATTCTTTTTTTTTTTTTTTTTTGCATATATATATATATATATATATATTTTTCTCTTATCTACTTTTCTCAGTCTTTTCATTCGTCTGTTTTTGTTTATATACTTCATAAATCTTACCTTGGGGCCCAATTGAACTGAGCTTTCTCTTTTATTTTCTCTTTCTTTTTTTCCCTCTCTCTCTCTCTCTCTCTCTCCTTTTTTCTTTTTTCTCTCTTTCTTATTTTCTTTCACTTCGGTGAGGACTCTTGATTGCTCAAAAGCATTCCAGGGTGCACCTTGACTGCACCATGGTCGATACGTTCAGCTACATCCATTCAGCCATCTCTCACCAAATGACTAGGAGGAGGAATGCCCAACAGAATAAAAATTCAAGGCTGGGCCTTCTGCAACAGAGCTAATGGCTATCGACATAGACAATATGTTAGAAATGGAATTCAGGCTAACAATTATCCAGGCAATTGCTAGGTTGGAAAAAGCCATGGATGACAAAATGGAATTGATAAGGGCAGAACTGAAAGCCACCAGGGATGAGGTTCACAATGTTCTCAATGAGTTCCAATATAATCTAAATTCTCTAAAATCGAGGGTAACTGAGACAGAAGATAGATTAGTGATCTGGAGGACTAACAGATAAAGAGAAAGGATCAGGAGGAAGCCTGGAACAAACAGCTTAGAAGCCACAAAAACAGAATTAGGGAAATAAATGAGGCCATGAAATCTTCCGTCAGAATTATTGGAATCCCTGAGGCGGAGGAGAAAGAAAGAAGTCTAAAAGTTATAGTGGAACAAATTCTCCATGAAAATTTTCCCAATCTCACAAATGGAACCTGCATTCATGTACTAGAGGCAGAACGGTCTCCCCCCAAGACTATAGAATCTCGAAAGTCCTCAAGAAACCTGAAAGTAAGAATAAGGAATCATAATTTTAGACAGGCTCTCCTAAAAGCAGCTAGGACAAAAAGCTCCTTAGGTACAGAGGAAAGTCCATCTGAATAATGTCAGACCTGTCCACAGAAACCTGGCAAGCCAGAAAGGACTGGCAAGATATATTCGGGGTACTAAATGAGAAGATCATTCAACCAAGAATACTTTATCCAGCAAGACTGACATTCAAAATGGATGGAGAGATAAAGAGTTTCCAAGACTATCAAGGCTTAAAAAAGTATGTGACCACCAAGGTGACATTATAATAAATATTAAAGGGGGATTCTAAAAAAGAGGAAAAATCCTAAGAATATCAGTGAACAGAAATATGGAGAAAATCTACAGAAAGAAAGACTTCAAAGGTAACGCAATGTCAATAAAAATTATCTCTCAATAATCACACTCAATGTGAATGGCCTAAATGCACCCATAAAACGACACAAGGTTGCCGATTGGATAAAATGACAGGACTCATCCATATGTTCTCAACAAGAAACTCCTTTCGAAACTAAGGATACAACCAGACAGAAAGTGAAGGGATGGAGAACCATCTTTCATGCCAATAGGCCTCAAAAGAGAAAAAAAAAAAAAAAAAAAAAAAAAAGAAGGCTTGGGTAGCGATTCTCATATCAGATATATTAGATTTTAAACTAAAGACTGTAGTCAGAGATACAGAAGGACACTACATCATTCTTAAAGGGACTAACCACCAAGATGATGTAACAATTGTAAATATCTACGGCCCAATATGGGAGCAGCGACTTACATAAGGAAACTATTATTCAAGATAAAGAGTCATATTGATATGAATACATTAATAGTAGGAGATCTTAACACACCGCTCTCAGAAAGAGACAGATTATCGAAGCAGAAAATCAATAAAAAAAAAAAAAAAACAAGAGCATTGAATGACACTTTGCACCAAAGGGACCTCGTAGATCTATACAGAATAATCCACCCTAAAACAACAGAATACCCATGCTTCTAAAGTTGACATGGAACCTTCTCAAGAATAGACCACATACTGGGTCACAAATCAGGACTCAACTGATACCAAAAGACTCAGATTATTTGCTGCACATTCTCAGATCACAATGCTTTGAAACTGGAGCTCAATCACAAGGAAAAATTCCGAAGGAACTCAAACACCTGGAAGCTAAAGACCACCTTGCTTAAGAATGCTTGGATCAACCAGGAGATCAAAGAAGAACTGAAAGAATTCATGGAAACCAATGAGAATGAAGACACTTCAGTCCAAAACCTATGGGATACAGCAAAGGTGGTCCTAAAGGGAAAATATATAGCCATCCAAGCCTCCCTCATAAAAATTGAAAAATCCAGAACATACCAGCTGTCTCTACACCTTAAGGAACTGGAGAATCAACAACAAATTAACAAATTAAACCAACTCCACACACAAGAAGGGAAATAATCAAAATTAGAACAGAGATCAATGAGATAGAAAGTAGTGATACAGTAGAATGTATCAATGAAACTAGAAGTTGGTTTTTTAAAGAATCAATAAGACAGATAAACCATTGGCCACACTAATCCAAAAGAAAAGAAAGAAAGCTCAAATTAATAAAATTATGAATGAAAAGGGAGACATCACAACTACCACCAAGGAAATGGAAACAATAATCAGAAGGTTTAATCAACAGTTATATGTCAAAGAGTTAATCAACCTAGATGAAATGGATGCATTCCTGGAAAACTATAAACACCCAAAACTGAACCACGATGAAACTGAAAACTTGAATAGACTGATATATAGTAACGATATTGAAGCAGTGATCAAAAACCTCCAAAAAACAAGAACCCAGGACCTGATGGATTCCCTGGGGATTTCTACCAGATTTCAAAGAAGAAATAACACCTATTCTCCTGAAGCTGTTTCAAAAATTTGAAGCAGAAGGAAATCTTCCAGACTCTTTCTATGAAGCCAGCATTACCCTGATCCCCAAACCAGGCAAAGACCCTAACAGAAATGAGAATTTCAGACCAATATCACTGATGAATATGGATGCTAAGGTTCTCAACAATATCCTAGCAAACAGGATCCAACAGCACATTAAAAAGATTATCCATCATGACCAGGTGGGATTTATTCCTGGGCTAAAAGGATGGTTCAACATTCGAAAATCAATCAATGTGATAGAACAAATTAATAAGAAAATAGAGAAGAACCACATGGTCCTCTCAATTGATGCAGAAAAAGCATTTGACAAAATCCAGCATCCATTCCTGATTATAACACTTGAAAGTATAGGGAGGGAACATTCCTGAACGTCATAAAATCTATCTATGAAAGACCCACAGCAAATATCATCCTCAATGGGAATAAGCTTGCAGCCTTCCCATTGAGATCAGGAACATGACAAGGATAGCCACTCTCTCCACTCTTGTTCAACATGGTATTAGAAGTCCTAGCCAGACCAGTCAGACAACAAAGAGAAATAAAAGTATCCAAATTGTCAATGAATATGCCAGATGACATGGTTCTCTTCACAGATGACATGATTCTTTATATGGAAAAGCCAGAAGACTCCACCCCCAAACTACTAGAACTCATACAGCAATTCAGGAATGTGGCAGGATAAAAAATCAATATACAGAAATCAGTGGCTTCTTATACACTAACAATGAAAATACAGAAAGGGCAATTAGAGAGTCGATCCCATTTACTATACCAGCAAGTACTATAAGATACCTGGGAATAAACCTAACAAAAGAGGTAAAGGATCTGTACTCGAGGAACTACAGAACACTCATGAAAGAAATTGAAGAAGACACAAAAAGATGGAAGACCATTCCATGCTCTTGGATCAGAAGAATAAACATTGTTAAAATGTCTATACTGCCTAGAACCATCTATACTTTTAATGCCATTCCGAACATAATTTCACCGATATTTTTCAAAGAGATGGAGTAAATAATCCAGAAATTTGTATGGAACCAGAAGAGAATCTGAATCACCTAGGAAATGTTGAAAAATAAACATGAAACTGGTGGCATCAAAATACTAGCCAATAGGATTCAACAGTACATTAAAAGGATTATTCACCACGACAAAGTGGGATTTATTCCAGGGCTGCAAGGTAGGTACAACACCCGCAAATCAATCAATGTGATACAACACATTAATAAAAGAAAGAACAAGAACCATATGATACTCTCCATAGATGCTGAAAAAGCATTTGACAAAGTACAGCATCCCTTCCTGATCAAAACACTTCAAAGTGTAGGGATAGACGGCACATACCTCAATATTATCAAAGCCATCTATGAAAAACCCACCGCAAATATCATTCTCAATGGAGAAAAACTGAAAGCTTTTCCGCTAAGGTCAGGAACACGGCAGGGATGTCCGTTATCACCACTGCTATTCAACATAGTACTAGAAGTCCTAGCCTCAGCAATCAGACAACAAAAGGAAATTAAAGGCATCCAAATCGGCAAGGAAGAAGTCAAACTATCATTCTTCGCAGATGATATGATACTATATGTGGAAAACCCAAAAGACTCCACTCCAAAACTGCTAGAACCTGTACAAAAATTCAGTAAAGTGTCAGGATATAAAATCAATGCACAGAAATCAGTTGCATTTCTCTACACCAACAACAAGACAGAAGAAAGTGAAATTAAGGAGTCCATCCCATTTACAATTGCACCCAAAACTATAAGATACCTAGGAATAAACCTAACCAAAGAGACTAAGAATCTATACTCAGAAAACTATAAAGAACTCATGAAAGAAATTGAGGAAGATAAAAGAAATGGAAAAATGTTCCATTTTCCTGGAATTGGAAGAATAAATATTGTGAAAATGTCTATGCTACCTAAAGCAATCTACACATTTAATGCAATTCCTATCAAAGTACCATCCATTTTTTTCAAAGAAATGGAACAAATAATCCTAAAAT